>NC_141604.1:18656663-19007913 GCF_047967505.1 Dipteris shenzhenensis
ACAAGGCCAACATGAGTATAAGAGAGGAGAAGGGATATTGATAGGTAGACTATTCAACATATGCGTAAAGTGTGATGGTGGGTAAAGAAAACCAAGAGTGCCAAGTGTTAATAGGACTTTGGGTAAAGAAAATCGGGAGTGCAGGGATATGCTTCCCTCTTAAGACTACACGAAAAGATAAAAGCTACCCCAAATTTGAAACATGAAGATTAAGAAAAAGAAAGAATCTACAAAAAGTAGACTCTAATTTGGAAGTGTGTTTGTAGCCCTTGAGATCAATCCAAGATCAAAAGTCTTACAACCAAACACGTGGCTCAATGAGAGCTCAAGAAACCCAAACTTCCCCCTGGGCTAGCTATCGTAAAAACTTGGTCACCAAAACCCGCACTTTTTTTACAAATTAAGTTATTAATTGTATGAAAACGTCTCAATTAATGATATTCTATCTCTAGTGTTATGTTTGTTGAATTTTTTCAAACTAGAGTTTTCTTTCTCGTCGAGCGTGTTACTACTAACTTGAAATTGAACTTGAATCTTAATATTTTATCAAATTTTTAAAGTAAAAATATGGACATGAGATGTGACACTTATGATCCTTCTTACAACTTTTACTTAATAAGGAGTGACATTGAAAACCCTCTCTGAACCTATCTTCATGAAAGGGTTTCTCCAAATAAACCTCATTGAAGCAAGCCATCAATGTAGTGTCACCAACAATGAAACCCCTTTGAAGTAGGTCTTCCAAAGTAGTTTTGCTGGTGAAACTACCATGGACAACACTTTTAAAAGTGACATAACTTTCACATCCAATGTCCAAATATAGTCATTCAACCACTAAAATTGATGGAAAACCCCATTTGAGCACATCTATGGGGTTATATTTTGGAAAATATTGCATATATAGTATTAATATTGCATGTATTTCATAAGAGTGATATATAAGCCCAAGTTAATACTTATTTACAATAATTTTAACTTCTTTAGAAGCATATCCACAAATATCTTGTTATTTATGCTATTAAAACGCTAGAAAGGTCTTTTCTTATTGATATAAATATGTTTAATAAAAGTAATTATATATGTATAATATAATTATAGTAAGAGTGATTATGAGGGATGTTTCTTAAGGGAATTATTTTTAAGGTAATAAGAGGGGTACAAAGGGATGTCTATGAATAAGAAAATATATGTTACATAAAAATGAATGAGTGACTAGTTTGTATATTTTTATGATAAAGGGATCTAGTTCTAGTGAATATCAAAGTGTAAAAACTATGTTTCTTAAAGAAATACAATTATTTAAATCTCTTGAAAAACACGCTCAAATAAACCTGCTCATAGGTTTTTGCTTGTATAAATTGTTAGATATCAATGCTAACTATGCGGGAACCAGCTAACTCTACTTATAAGCCCCCCATATGAGGAGAAGGCATTTGAGTAGCTCGGTTATCCGGTAGGTCCTGGTTTGGACACCAGATGGGGGCCATGTGTGGCCTGATGGCTAGACGGCTTCAGATAAAGTTGGCACACCGCCAACTAGGCTACATGAAAGTGCAGGAAGGCATCCCTTGATTGACCACACTGAGGGTAGACAGAGCATTTCCTGGGGCAGCCCACTCTCGGGTGACAGGGCCTGTTTAGAGCCTCAAATGATCTCGGATGGCTCTGGGCCGAACGATAACTGTAGGTTAGTTGCTCTATTTTGAGCACTAGTTCTATCGTATGGTCGGTGGCCTATTTCGGGACCGACCCTTAGTCGATCGTTTTGGGCAGACTGGGTCGATCACCCAATTGAGCCTAACCGACTACGACTAGTGGCTATATAAGAGCAAGCCAGTGAAGCCCATTTCATCACTGGCTACAGCAACCCTAATTCCTTAGCATCCAGCCTCTGTCTTCTACTGTTTCCAGCATGCCATTGAAGCTTCTTTCATAGGAGCGCACGGTTGGGAGGCAGCGCCATATATTGTATCAGTTCTACAGTAATCAAATTTTTGATTCTCCATACTATATTGTTTTCTCTCTTGCGTACGAGATCCTGTTATCTGTTGAGCACAGACGTTGTATTATTTTCTTACATAAATGACGTGTCCATTGATTGGCAGATGCAATAGTGAAATTGTATGACTATCCTCTTTTGATGCGGCAAGGTCAAAAGTGGAGGGTATCCATCTGCACACCATAGATGAGTGCATGATCTGATGGACCCATTGCGGCCACCCTTTGCATGTTTTACTTTGGGGTGTTTGTGGATGCATACCAAAAATGCATCTATGCCATTGCCCATTTCTCAAAAAATGAATTCTCCCCATTTTTATGAGAGATTGAATGTGCTTGGATAGTAAAGCTATCCATAGTAGTGAGAAAATAGATGCTACAATAATATATGCCACTTAGGCTGATGTGCACGCAAGTAGTGGATGTTTTGGTGAGGCTAAGTGTGTGATACTTGCACCGAAATGTGTGTGTGATGTAACGAGCACATAGAGCACAAAAAATCAAGCGTTTTTCCTCTTTGGAGCGCCCTCAAATTCCTCCTAGAGCAAGAGATATGGCTTGATCTATGTGGAGGAGCAAAAAGGGTGCTAGTGATGATGTGGCACTTAGAGTCACATGCAGGGGTGTGCTTGCCAAGGGGTGTGCCCGTGAGGCACTATGCTTAGGTGGCATATGAGTGCACATACAGTGTATACAGTGTGCTTGTAGAGGAAATGTGTGCTTGACAGGGGACTGCCATGTGGTAGATGAGGTGGAGAGTGCATGTGGCACTAACATTGTGGCCTCCTCATACTAGTTCAATTTATTTCCCAATATGTTGGAATAATGTCATGCATGTACCCATGTCGAAGCTATATTTTCAGTAATGCTAATGAGTGAATGTAGTATTTAACTTCTCTTTCTAGGTAGTGGTTATAATCTGAGGTTGTTGCAGGTTAACCCATGAGAAAAGTAACATGGAACTTTTCATGAAAAATCCTCTCATTTCTTGTACTATATGTTTCCTTTATAAGTTATAAGTAGTGGTCTGATTTATAAGAAATAGAGTTACCCTAACACAATAAAACATTCTTCACTACTACTGACTCTATGGTTTCTCAGATTCTATTGTATCTTTGAATGAGACTAATACTAGTTATTGTTCTTCATTTCTTTGCATACAAAGTTGTTTTATAGCTTGAGAAAAGAGGCAGATTAGGAGTAATATAGTAAGTTTCATTCTTTTCAAGCATCATCTTGATAAAAACATGCTACTCCAAACATACTTTCAGCTACAAAGTTGAATAGTCTCATGTATTTTATGTTGTGGTTATGTAATTCTTCCTCATTTATAACATAGCTTGGTTATTTGGATTTTATGTTCTTACTTGTACCAATGATTATTTTTGAAAACTAGTGGTGGTTTTTATTGAAGCAACCTCACCTATGGTAGAATATACAGGTCACATGCTCTTCTTTCCCATGGGTGAATGTGTTCTAGATCTTTTAAGGTTTGCCTCCTCAGTATACTCTTGACTGTGATTACAAGAAGTTAAGACTTATGACACTAGTAGTTCTAGTATTCTTAGTGAAGTTTTACAAAAATTGATTGTGGTCTACGGGATGGATGCAGGTAACAGGTCTTGATTTTGGAGTATGATTGTGGATGGATACCAAAAAAATCACCTTTTTATATTGTTTTAATCCTATTATGATTCAATATGTATATTTTTTAGTATTCATGCTTATTAATGGAAATCCTTGAGAGAGTAGAAACTACTAGAACAATGATGTAAACTAAGCAAGAAGGAGTGCAAACTGAATAGTGATAAAGACTCCAAGACATCACAAACGCAGAGTGACCTTGTGGTCACTCTATTGACGTATTTATCAAGAGTAATACATTGAACCAAGAAAGTACGTAGAGTAAGCTATTAGGCTCTCCCGCTCATTCTTCTAACAACTAACAATAACATGATCTTCTCAAGTATGCTGGAGTATTTTGTTATCACAATCTCCCCCTCAGTCTAGTGTCTGAGAGTGGATTAATTGTGAGGTGGAGGTACTTCTGCAAGACTAATTCCTTTATGAAGAAATTGAAACTTGTCTTTGGGAAATGCTTTGGTGAATAGATCACCAAGCATGTCCTTGGTGTTACAGCATTGAATGGACAATTCCCCTCTTTGCACTAGATCTTGTATATAATTGTATTGAAGCTCGAATGTGCTTGCTTAATTTGTGTTGACAACCATTTTTGGTGAGGTAGATGCATCCTTGATTGTCATTCTAGAGAACGGTGTGGTGAAATTGAATGCCAAGTTCTTTTGTGAGCGGCTTTAACCAAACTTGTTCTTTAGTAGCTTGATAGACAAAGATATGCTATGCTTCTATTGAAGAAAGCTCAATGGATCTTTGCCTCTGTGAGCATGCCCAGGAGATGGGACCTCCTGCAAGTAAGAAAACATAACCGGATGTGGAATGCCAATTGTCTATGTCACCAGCCCAATCATAATATATGAACCCAATTAGTTCAGTTGTGGTCAGTTTATAGAAAACTACGATGTCTATAGTTCCTTTCAGATAGCATAGAATGTGCTTTGCTACTTGCCAATGTTGAGATCTTGGGGTTGTGACCATGAATTATGTTAGCATGTTGACTGCTATTGCAATGTGTGGTCAAGTATATACCATTGCATACATCAGTGAGCCTATCAAGCTGCTCTGATAGGGGATGGCATTCATGATGTTCATCATCATTTTGTGGGGACATGTCGACTATTAATTTGACATTTGGATGATGATGTGGTAGCTTGACCTTGACTGGTTGATGTGGAACTTTGACTTTATCAATGGTAACATGGAGTTGATGATGTGTCAGATGATGTGGCACATTATCTGTGGTGCTAGTGTGGGATGTGGCTTATCTAACCATGTGGCAAGGTAAGGTGCCACATGTCAACCTCAAGTGTAGGATTATCTTCCACGTGTTGGACATGTGTCAAGTCCTACATGGAGAAGAGCTTGTTGGAATATACGATGGAATCATCTCTATACTGATAGATTTATGGAGCCATTCGAAGCTTGCTATGGTTGTTGATGTGTCACCTGTGGAATAGTTGTTTGACCATCGTGAAGCTTGGGCTGCGGGGTTGCTTGGCCGTAGGAAGGAGTCGTAGCATGCAGGACTTGATGAGTCAAGGTCACCTGAGAGCTATGTTGTGAGCTCCTTATTGATGGAAGTGGTTGGATAGGTAGAAGCATAATGAGCTGGATCCAGGTGCTGGAGTCAATTCATGTGGGATTGTGCAAAATTTCATTAGACCAACAAAGATGTCCTTGCAATGCGGGAGAATGGCACCATTGCCATTCACCATTCTCCATTGACATTCTCCATGTGGGATTGTGGAGAATGGCACCGGTGCCATTCTCCATGGGAGTCTGGCTTTCCTATGGATAATGGCACTAGTGTCGATCTCCATGTGGGTTTCTAGAGAATGACACCAGTTCCATTCTCCCCAAACCCACATAGAGAAATGGCATTGATGCCAGTGGGTTTTTGGAGAATGGCACTGGTGCCAATCTCCAAAATCCATCAATGAGTCCTTAAATTTTTTTGTAATTTGATTAAAAAATTTCTAAAGCATGAATTATTTCCACCATCATCATGACGTCCCCACATCTGATAGCCATCCCCTCTCATTATGATTATAGGTAATTAATTATGAACAAACTACAACCAAAGCATTTCGTAAGACCAACAAAGATGTCACTGTGGCAGGGGAGAATGGCACAGTGCCATTCTCCATGTGGGATTGTGGAGAATGGTACTAGTGCCTCACAGCTGTTGAGTCGGTGATTGCTTGTTGTGTCGCCAGTTAAGTTGGTTGATATGCTCTTGTTTTGTCATTTGAGGTTATATCTTGCTCCTTTGCTATAGGCTAGCAGCCTTTGAGCTGCAATATACATTGTGATAAGCCGTCCCTTACTTGCAGAGCGCTTGTAGAGTAGTTGGTTGGAAAGGTCACATGCATAATTGTAGGTCATGAGCTTGTTGCCCGTGATTTGTTGTAGTGGCTTCTTTAGATGTGCCTTAGGAGCTGCTTAGTCAGTTTTCTTGACTAGAGCCCGTTGCTTTGCTTTTGGGTCTACATTGTATAGTTGAAGCTTTAGTTGATATAGATAGAATAGCTTCAAGCTTGTTGTTGGCAAGTACATAAGAGAGATTTTGACAATGCTCTCTCACAAATCTGATCTCTCTCTCTCTCTCTCAATGGAGAAGAACCTCTCTCACCATAGATCTCTCAATGAACTAAATAAGAAATGCTATCAAATAACTCTCAAAAAAGAAAATATCTCAAGAACCCTCTAGAAATGAAATCTCTCAATCACTCTTTCACTCTCACAATGATCGCGATGCCTCAACAGAAGGTAGGGATGCTCTGATACCATGATAAAATATGAAGAGGGGAGGGGAGAAGAGTGGAGATGAGGAGAGAGGGCACGGCCAGAGAGCACACCACAAATAACTAACTATACACTAGATTTGGTTGAAAATGTAGAATACATACAAACCCTTTCCTTTATAGCACTCTATTGGGTTAGTGCTATGCACATATCTAGCGCGTGATGTTGAGATAGCTTCTTAACACAAGTGCCCATTTCTCCACCAATTAAAAAAGAGCCAAGTACATCAACTTCTAGTCTGGATCCACATATCAAAGAAGATCCATACCCTAATGCTGAATTGGACAAGGTGACATTCAAGCACTCCAACAATGGGTAGAAAAAGAAAAAGCTCAAGCACAAGATCTAATGCCTGACTCAGCCCCACCAATTCTTGACACCATTGTTAAGACTTTGTTCTATCAAGAAGGGCCACAACATAATGTTCCACAATGCCAATTGGAAGGTATAGCACTCTCAAACATTCTAAGCTACCCTATGTCCATCCCCATTGGCATTCTCTTACAAAAAATGTCCCAACCTCTGGGAGATTCAAGGGATGGGTTGAATTAGCAAATCTCCCTCCACCTACGGAAGAAACATAAGATATCCTAATCCACTTGGGTGAAAGAGATGACATATGCAATATCATTGTGTCTTTGGTCCATAAAGTACACGGCAAGTTCTAAGCCATTGTGGATGTTGGTGCAGGTGTGAATGTCTTATCAAAAGTTTTGTATGATGAATGGGGCATCCCACTTATGAAGAAGGCTCAATTTAATATTTGCCTTGCAGATCATTCACACACAAAACTCTTAGGTGTAGTGGATGGTGTATCCACTGTAAAGAATGAGGGAGAGAGATAGGAGACTCAAGTTCAGCTTTCTTCACAACACACAAAAGAGAGAGAGGACACAAGGTTGGAGGGTGAAGCCTTTCTTCACTTTTGCACACAACAACAATACAATAGAAGAGGGAAATACCCTATATGTCAAACCTAGAATACGTGGTTCATATGTGAACCCAAACCAAAAACATACGTGGTAGTCTAACTACACCACGAGTACAACTAACATAGGCGGTGACATAAATGATAGTCATCCAGAAGATGTATCGGGGGTAGAGCTTGATATCTCAACACTCCCCCTCAAGCTCAAATCCATCTCACGTACACCAAGCAAGCTCCTAAATCTGCGAAGCTTCTCGGTACCCAATGCCTTCGTAAAAATATCAGCCACCTGCTCCTCAGTGCTGACATAGACAAGATCAATCTCACCAGCTAGAACCTTCTCTCTCACAAAGTGATAATGCACCTCAATGTGCTTCGTTCTAGCATGATAAACTGGGTTATTAGCAAGCATGATGCTGCTAATGTTGTCACAATGAATGACAACTGCTGCATGAATTGACTGTCCCATATCTGCAAGTAGCTTCCGTAACCAAGCTACCTCACATGCAGCCATTGCTGCACCCCTGTACTCAGCCTCTGTGCTCGACAAGGCAACTGTTGGCTGCTTCTTGCTGCTCCAACTGATGGCACCACTCCCAAGGGAAAACATAAAACCACTAGTAGATCTCCTGTCTGAGACACTACCAGCCCAGTCAGCATCTGTGTATCCATGTACCTGTAATGCACACCCTGCTTCATAAAACAGTCCATAATGCAATGTGGACTTCACATACCGCAGTATGCGCCTAGCCGCATCCAAATGTGGCTTCCTCGGTGCCTGCATAAACTGACTCACCAGCCCCACAGCATAGCTCAAATCTGGTCTGGTTATAGTCATGTAAATCAAGCTACCTACTATGCGCCTGTACATAGTAGTATCTTCAAGAAGCTCACCTGTCTCTGCATTGAGCTTCACATTCTGCTCCAATGGAACAGAGATAGGCTTACAGCCTGTCATCCCATATTTGGACAGCATGTCCAAACCGTATTGCCTTTGCAACAGCCATATCCCACTCGGGGATCTAATAACCTCAATGCCCAAGAAGTAACGCAGCTCTCCCAAATCCTTCATCTCAAATTTCTGCTTCAACAGTAGCTTCACTTCATTAATGTCTGCATCACTATCACCTGTAATAATCAAGTCATCAACATAGATGACTATAAGCACAATCCCTCTGTTTGTCCTTTTCACATAAAGTGAAAAATCTGAATTGGAAATCTGAAATCCAATAGTGACAAGATATTGCCCTATCTTGTCTGACCATGCCCTCGGCGCCTGTTTTAAGCCATACAAGGCTTTGCGCAACCTGCATACAAAATCGGGATGTGAATTATCCTGATAACCTTTCGGCTGCATCATATAAACCTCTTCCTGCAAATCACCATGCAAGAAGGCATTTTTCACATCCATCTGATGCAAAGACCATCCCTTTGCAACAGCCATAGCAATTACTGCTCTCACGGTTGCCATCCTTGCAACTGGGCTGAAAGTTTCCTCATAGTCAATTCCATATGTCTGTGCAAAACCTTTGGCAACCAATCTTGCCTTGTACCTGCTAACAGACCCATCAGCATTGTGCTTTACTTTGTAAACCCACTTGCAGCCAATAGCTTTCTTATCATGAGGCAAAGGCATCAAATCCCAAGTGTGGTTTGCATCCAAGGCAGCCATCTCTTCATCCATAGCTGCTTCCCAATTTTTATGCCTTGCTGCATCCTCAAAACATGTGGGCTCTGGCTCCTCTAGAACCTTGACCATATAAGCATAGTGATGTGCTGTATACCCATCATATCTCAGCCTGTCAACTGGATACTTAATACGAACTTAATACGAGTGGACCTCCGTACAATTGGATCAGTTGTAGGAGTCTTTAAATCATGCCTGCTTTTCCTTGCACCAGGTGTAACAACAGAAGGAATCCCAAGTTCCTCATCAAGGCTCATTTCAGAGCCACTTGACTCTCCATCAACATGAGAGCTACCAGCAGACACATCAAACACTGGAGCATGGTCCACTTTTTCTTTTCCCTTATGTGATACCTGCACAACACTATCAGGACTGCTATGTGACGATTCACTAGATCTCAATCTCCCTATCCATGCATTAGATCCACTAGTAGAGGACTCTCTGGGTCCACTCAAGGCTTGAGATTGCTACTCTGCATTTATTGCAGCATTCCCATTTCCTGCATCTGCATCTCCTACCATAACAGTTGGTGCATACCAGCTGCTCATTTCATCAAAAACAACATCTCTGCACACTTGCATTTTGCGGGTGGAAGGGTTATAACAGCGATACCCTTTCTGGTGCAGAGCATATCCAATAAAGATGCATTTTTCTGCCTTTGGATCCAGCTTTGTTCTCTTCTCATCAGGAACATGAACATAAGCTATGCAACCAAATACCTTCAAGTGAGAAATATCTAGTTTTTGACCTGTATACATTTCTTCAGGCGTCATGCCATGGACAGCTGCAGTGGGGGTTCTGTTCATAATATAAACAGCAGTTGCTACTGCTTCAGCCCAAAAATAATCAGGCATGTTTTTCTCATTTAGGATCGCCCGTCCTACTTCTGCAATATGCCTGTTCTTCCTTTCTGCAACCCCATTCTGCTGAGGGGTAGACCTGCATGAGTACTTCCTTTGAATTCCCTGTTCTTTCAGATATTCACTAAATTCTTCTGAGAAGTACTCTCCCCCTCCATCAGATCTTAGCACTTTAATATGCACACCTTTCTCTTTTTCAACCATGGCCTTAAAAGCCTTGAAATGGCTGAACACTTCACTTTTGTGCTTCATAAAATAAATCCACACCTTCCTAGTGTAGTCATCAATAAACGTCGCATAATAATGGCATCCACCAATAGAAGCAGCTTTGGTTGTCCAAACATCTGAATGGATCACTTCCAAAGGTCTTCTGCTCACCTTAGCATTTTTGGGAAATGCATGTCTGGCCTGCTTACCCATTTAGCATGCTTCACATACCTTTTGCATTCCCTCAATGTAAGAAAATAGTATGCAGCGGAAGATAACAACAAAACGCAAGTACACGATGGAAAGCTGGAGAGAATACAAAAATTCTGATATACCAAACTGCTGATACAACTAATGGTTGGCTGTCCACCCGTGCGCTCTACAGACAGAGCTTCGATGGTGATCTAGACAGATGCTGGACGGAGGACTATGAGCGTGAAGAACTGGTGATCTAATGATAGGGGGTGGCCACTTATATAGTGTAAGTGGTTGACGGTCGGCCTTGTAATAGGCAGTCGGCCTAATAGACAGTCGGCCTGGAAGACCAACCGACCCTTCAGAAAACATGCCGTCGGGCAGATGAAGGATCGCGCATAGGTCATACCGTCGGGCCTGGGGCTACCGGCAGCCCCCGGACCCTGCCGCTGGGGGTTTTGCCCCCAGACCCCCACCGGGGGCCTACGCCCCCCGGACCCCCTGCTATCGGGGGGGCTATCGCCCCCCCGAACCCCCCCTTTGTGCAGACGGGTATCTACTCTTGGCTCCTAAGCCGTCTCATAACCATCTGGTCTACTCTAAGACCCCTTCCAGTGTCTAAACTGGGGATCCCTCCCAATATCCGATACCCATCATGGCTTCTCCTCATATGGGGGCCTTACAACATTGGGTACACAGAATATTGGTGGGTTACATGAGAGGTGGACATTTGAGCTAACTCTAACACTCAACTCTGAATTTAGGCAAACCTGCAACAATGTTTTTCGTTTGCATAGATTTCAGCCTTTGTATATTCACATGCCCAATGCGCTTGTGCCATATCTCAATATCTGCAATGACACCTCTCCCATGCGCAAACATAGCAGCTTTTACCTCAGGCATATCAACATCCAAGGTGAACATTCTGCCATTTTTATTGCCTTTCGCAACCAAGCGGCACTTATTTTTCAAGTCCTCAACAAAACATCCATCAGGATTAAATCTAACCTGCAGACCTTGCTCAACTATCTGGCCAACTGAAACCAGGTTCTTAGTGATTTTTGGAACATGAAGTACATCTGCCAAGTACTTCGTTTTGCCATCCTGCATAGCCAATGGCACTTTACCAACCTGCGTAATTGGGTGCGCAGTATCATCACCTGTTTCAACATAACCTGGCTTATCCAAATTTCTAACATCATGAAACCACTCACCATGACTGGTCATGTGGTTAGAGGCACCTGAATCAACATACCAAACATCATTGCAAGCTGCAGCATCTCCTGACATGGAGTTAACCATATGCTGCATCACAAAAAGGTGCTCATTTCTGTCGTCACCATGCCCACTTGATGATGCATAGTTGCTTTGCTGCAACTTCCCACTTTTGATGTCATTCTGTTTTTTATAGCATGTATTCTCCTTGTGTCCAGGCTTTCCACAATAATAGCATTCTGTGCTGCTATTTACTTGCTGGTTCCTTTGCCATGAACCACGGCCTCTTTGGCTCCCCCTGCCTCTAGAACTACCACGTCCTCCTCCATAGGACTGGTTTTCCTGTTGTTGCTGTTGGTTCTGATTTCCTGCACGGCCACCAAAACGGCCTCTTCCTCTACCCCTGCCTCTACCTGTATTCAAGTAGAAAGCAGTCTCTTGAGAAGTTGAGGTGGCTGAACCACCATTCCTTTGCTCTTCACTCAACAAGAGAGCAATAAGTTCCTGAAAATCAGGAAATGTTTCACGGACTCCAATGGATGTCCGAAACTGTGCATAATCTTTCCCAAGACCATTCAAGGTCACGGACACTAAGTCCTCATCATCAACAGGTGCTCCAATGGAGGCAAGAGAATCTGCAAGGCCTTTCACCTTCAAGGAATACTCATTTATATTCAGATTTTTCCTTTGCACATTGTGCAACTCCTGCTTTAGCTGCATCTTTCGTGCTTTGGTATTTGTGCTATACAGCTTCACCAATGTGTCCCATGCCTCCTTAGGCGTCTCTAGATCCTGTATATGCACAATCATAGAATCTGAAATGCTAACAGACAACCAATACAGGCATTTTCTGGCTTTTTCATGCCATTCTTTAAAGGCCTTCAATTCAGCAGGAGTAGGAGCAGCACCCAAAACTGGTTCTGTAGTTTCACCACTGATGTAATCCCAAACTCCCTTTCCCATAAGGAAGTTTGTCATCCTGAACTTCCATGCTTGGAAGTTGTTCTTGTCAAGCTTCTCACTGACAATGGTAGACAGATTCTCAGACATTTTACAAATCACGAATTGCAACAACAACTTGTAAACACAGCAAATGCCTCACAAGGGCAAATAGCAAAACTTCTGCGAAAAGCCTCACAGGGGCAGATCTGCAACACTGACGAAAGTGGTATTTCACCACACAGTCACTTCCTAGTGACGATTTTGCCTCAACAGGCAACAGGCATGAATCTGCAACTCCCAATATCTCTGCACACAGGCATACGATGCAATTTCTATGGCACCTTTCCACCGACTAGCCGCGCAGTGGTCGCACAGCAAAAACAGTGCCTTTTTCTGAGTGCCTGCGAAGAACTTGCGCCTTCAAAACGGGCCCCGAAACGGCCTCAAATCAAAAAAATAAAGTCACCAAGGGGCTTCGCCCTTACCCGCAGCATATACTGTGCTCTCGCCACACCGCGAAGGGCCTCTCAATCTGAAACAGTGCACTCCTGCACTTCTGGCTGTGCTACCTGCAGAGATTTGCTCCCAAACTCGAAATAGGAAAGCAACACTGGTCCTCTTACCAGGACACCACAAACTTGGCTTGCTTTCTTGAGCTCCTTACCTCGAACAAGGCTCTGATACCATGTAAAGAATGAGGGAGAGAGATAGGAGACTCAAGTTCAGCTTTCTTCACAACACACAAAAGAGAGAGAGGACACAAGGTTGGAGGGTGAAGCCTTTCTTCACTTTTGCACACAACAACAATACAATAGAAGAGGGAAATACCCTATATGTCAAACCTAGAATACGTGGTTCATATGTGAACCCAAACCAAAAACATACGTGGTAGTCTAACTACACCACGAGTACAACTAACATAGGCGGTGACATAAATGATAGTCATCCAGGAGATGTATCGGGGGTAGAGCTTGATATCTCAACATCCACAAAGGTAGTAGGGATCCAATTTTCCCTCTAGCTCACAATCTTGAACCTCCCCAAGACATCCTATCAAGTTTAATTCAAATGTCCTTGGTTACAAGAATCATTAGTGATACATGATTGGGGAATTGATAGACTCAAAATACAAAATCATGACATGGAAGTGAGAATCAATGTGGGAAGTGGAGCAATAAAACCCACTGTGCCTAGACCACTAGATATACCTCTTCTATGATGGCCACTAGCAAATTAGCCCTCCCACAACAAAATGTCTTAACTAGTGATACACAAAGTAATACCGACAATTAGATCCAAGCATTGGCAACCATTGATAATTTCCAAACACTAGATCCAATCCTTCGAGAGATTGATGCAAAGGTCATGCAAGTAGAACGTCTACTCATGCATGAAGGCCCAATTGATTTTGAGGTCCCAATATCTATGGTGGCTAGCCTTGAATGAGATAGTGATCTTGAAGAGGTTATTATTTTAGTAGTGATGGCTCTGGTTTTCCTTAGGACCTTGAAACAAAGGTTACAAATGTTCAATTGGAAGACCATTTCTTCAACAATGATATAGCCATACTCCATGCCCTAATGGTTGTTGATCTTTCCAAAGTTGAACCCCCAAAGTTGCATAATAGCATAAGATTATGAAAGATGGACACTGATGCAAATCCAAAGTCGAACACTTCATTGAGTTCAACGAGTGCAAAATAGGATTGTGGAGTTGTACCTACCCAAGCTAGTCCAACCAAAAATCTAGCCTCCTCAACTTGAAGGGGTCCTAGATGGTCTTGAAGGATTGTGCACAGTAGATGAATCACTAGTTGGGAATAGTTTGCCCATGGAAAAATTACCCAACAATTTCCAATGTAAAAGTTTCAAAGATTCAAGCCACATGTGAAGATGAAGATTGATCTTGAGACTACAAAAAAAGAAAGATTCCAAGATACTCAAAAGTTGAATGATGATAGTAAGCCACCCAATGATGATACCATATGTTGAGCTAGTTCAACACAATATGAGGTAGATATTTGTGAAGTACTAGATTACAAATATGCAGGGGGAGATAGATAGCTTAGGCAAAACTACAGCTTATTGGGGTCCATCCAAAACAAGAAAATTGAATCTTGCTTTGGATAGAGAAGTCAAAAAGCCTGCATATGTCGGCAAACAAATCATAGGAAGAAGAAAAAGAATTAAAAAAACTACTAATGGAATACAAGGATTGTAAGGCTTGGTCCTACAAGGAAATGAAAGGGATTTCGCCTGAAATTGCAATGAAAGGGAAATTTCCCCCTAAAGTTTCAATATATAACATACCTATAGATTAGGGAAGGATCCAAACCTAAGCTATGTGGATCCTTTAGAACAAGCCCAAAGCATGCCACCCATGTCTATGAAGGATGTAAAAGCCTATTGAATGCCGGTTTCATCTATGAGATCGTGTATGCCAGCTAGGTATTGCCAATTGTGATTGTGTGAAAGAAGAAGAAGTAGCTATGAATATGTGTGAATCTCAAGAACATCAATGTAACTACAATTAGAGATTACTACCCCCTACCACCATTGATAGAAATAGTTTTGGAATGGGTAACCGGGTCAGAATTGTAGAGATGCTAGATGGGTTTAGCGAATACAACCAAGGATAGATTGCTTCTCAAGATCATTCAAACTATAGAATGGGGAATTTTTGCATATTGAGTCATGCCACTTGGATTATGCAATGCCCCAACCACTTTGCAAGGGGTCATGTACATTGCTTTCCAATAATTTCTCAACAAATTTCTACAAGTCTTCCTAGATGACTTTTGCATACATTTAGGTAAAATGGATCACTTGAAATGTCTTGAAGATGTTCTAAATTGTGTAGAGAGTATGACACCTCCTTGAACTCTCTAAAATGCCAATTCTTGGTCACATATGGAGTAGTCTTGGGACACATAGTCCTAGATATGGGATTGCTCTATTGAATGAAGATCATCATCGAAGTTCCCCCTCCACAAAATGCTTAGGGTGTCTAAGTATTCTTGGGCCATGTGGGATAATATAGAAGATTCATCCATAGGTATGCCATGGTTACAAGACCCCTCAAGATGCTGGTAAAATTCATATGGACAAAAGAAGGTGAGCAGGCATTTAAAACCCACAAGTGGAGATTGATCGTAGCTCTCGTACTAAAGGCTCAAAATCGAGACATTGAATTCCATGTGCATACTGATGGTTCCAACTATGCAGTAGGGAGTGTCTCGTGTCAACCTAGAAAACACAATAAAGGCTACCCAATATACTTTGCAAGTAGGTAATTTAATGATGCAAAAGTGAATTACACCACCACAAAAAGAGAAGCCGTAGAAATGGTCTATAGTGTGAATAAATTTTCTAACATTATCTATTGGCCATTGACTTTGTATTCTACACTGATCATCAAGCCCTGTTGTATTTTGTTAATCAACCATGTACCACTGGTCGGATAAAGTTGGTGGCTTCTACTCCTACAAGAATTTAACTTTAAAATAGTGGTGAGAAAAGGATGCTAGCATTACATTGCAAATCACATGTCACTGTTGATGATAGGAGAGGATCTATATGGAATAAAAGATGACTTCCCAGATACATTACTGTTTCAAATTGATAATGTCCCTAACTAGTGCACAGACATGATCAGGTATTTAATGATAGGAAGACCACCCCATGAATTGAAACCAGTGGATGCTAGAAAGTTGATCCTAAAATCTTCCCCCTACGAATTGATAGGGGGTATGTTTAGAGATCAAATACTAAGAACATGTGTTATGCCCCATGAAATTATGCCAGTCTTTAAAGAAGCCCATGAAGGCATATCAGAGTAAAAAAGATGAATACAATTGGAGCTATGCTACTAGAGACACATGATGGAGCCTAGTTCACTTCAATAATCAATGGAAGTATACTCAAGCACTACTAGGACAACTCACAACTCCTCCATAATATCTCACAAGCCATCCTCAATAGTATCAAAGATTTGGGAGTTCCAAATCACCCCTAGTTAGCACTAGATTGTCACATGCACACTCACTTGCATATGCATTTTTTTCCACAAATAGGTACACCCAACAATCGATTTCAACCCGGGGCCTAGAGGTGATGACTGGGTCCTATTTGCCCTATGAATTTCCAACAAACAAGCTTCTAGATAGTCCGTAGCACACTTTCATTCCCCCTCTCAAAGCCTATCAAGAATTTACATCTTTCACAACACACACCTTGTTCTCATGTGTTACTATCACACCTCCATACACACTACTCTATAAGTTTAATAGCTAGGATATAGTCCTATTAAAAATGGATGCAAGACGTGAAGCCATCCCAAACATAGATAAGATTCAATGCAAGAGTCCCAATGGGAGCATCCATCAATTGCTTCTCAACCAAAGCAACCCCAAGCACCTATGGTGTACAGTGACATCTCTAATGAAGGTTCAATGCATGCCGTGAAACTAGGAGAAGTACCAATCTTTACATCTTTCTTGGTTTGGTGATGGCTCAAGACGGGTAATCCGTAGCTCAAGTATATATGGACCTTCATGAACAACACATCACTTTGGTTTTCTTCTCCATGATGGTTTGGGAGCTTAGCCAACTCTCTTGATTTGTTGCACGATATGGAGGAAGGTTATTAATTTTGAATGCTTTGTAGTCTTATAAGAAGTGCCCTATATTTCCTATTATTGTTTTTTTGCAAAATAAATAGGAATCCTACAATACCATAGGATTTCATCTAAATTACCTCTTGCATATTATTTAAACGCACCAAAAAGATCATATCCTTTAAAAAATGCTCAGAAATACCCTAACTATCCATATTTCTAATAAAGTAAATGGAAAAGATCCTACAATATACTTATGTAACCATTTTATACTTTTTAAAACAAATATAGATATTTTCCAATACATGATTCAATAAATTAGTATATATAACCATCTGCACCCACCTCTACGCTTATTCATACTGGTGAATGCTAGCACATACATCAATATTCTACATTAGAATTGGTCGGATGTAACCTACCTGTTTTCACTCCAAATTTTGCACTTCTAACTCGACTCATCAATATGCCACCAGTAGCCAACACCATTGAACCTATACTACTCCTAGCAAAAAATAAGGATCTGAAATGACCTACAACTACTGAGCCTTCTATTATGATGAGTTCCACTAAGAAGCCTAGATCCTTTTGGGGTTCGGTTGACTTACGCGAAACTTCCAAAGCATTGGAGTTTAGCACTGATGATGAGCAGGTACGATTTATCACAACTAAAGCCAATGGTTTGTCTTTGCTTAATAGAAGAAAAAGGAAGTCTAAAAGGTTTATCCATTTGCTTTTTGTTAATAAACTCATTGATTTTATTTCACCAAAATCATTCTTTATGGAAGTATTTGAAAATTTTGCTATTAAGATGTCATGCTCTACCTTTAATATTGGATTTGGATGGAAATTTTCGTGAAACTTAGCAACCACCTTCTACAAACCACTGGACACATTTTGCAATTTCTCTAGTGATTCCCTAGTTTGCATTTGTGCCACGTCTAATAGGTTTTGTGCTTTTACTCAAAACTTTGATAACCTGGGTATCCATGTCCTGTCTACTGACCCCCTGATCTATAGATACCCTACCTTGCAAGACTTTATGAGAAAAAGTCTTAACCATATTCCTCTTGTACTTGTTAACCCGTACCCGGTTATTAACGAGCTAAATATGGCTTGGACCAAGCTTTGACCCTGGATGGGCATCAATGTCCTACCAGATCATACGGATTGCATTAAGGAGGTTGTCCAAAGAAAATTCAAAACACTTTTCCCGAATCATAGGTTCAACCAAAAGCCTTGGTTTTTAGAACAAAATATTATGGATGAACTGGAATATCTTAAGCAACATCTTTATATTTCTGGGCTAGATAAATCCTCGCAGATCCCTACCTTCATCTACAAAAAGCTAATGAGGCTTGTTGCCAAGCAAAGACTTGATTCACCAGAATTCATAATATCTCAGGTCACAAAAAATGATGTTGTAGAAAATTTTGGAATACATTCATTATCATATGGTATAGAGCAACCATCTAATGTAACTTTCCCTTATCTTATGGGGACGTACAAGGCTCATTAAAAAACATTTAGATGGCTCACTAATGCTCACAACTGTATGTTTACAAACATTCCTACCCTTATTACTAAAATGTTGATTGCCCTTTATATAGGTATTCAAGAATACACTGAAAGTGTTCATAAAGGTCTGTGGACCTTCACCCACACTCACGTAAATGCATATTGGATTATCCACAACCAGTATGACTTTTTGATTAATCTACCAGTGAGTATATTCTCAGTATTTACCTTTGACATTATGTCATGCTATGAAGCCATTCCACACCAAGGTAGGTTTAGCCTTATTGAGTCACTTCAAAAACTTATTAATATCCTCACTAAAGTTGGCTACCTTGGGTTAAAAAAACCAGGAAGCAATTTGTATTGACAAAGAAATATAAAGAGTGTTTAGTCAACTTCAAAGACTTCATAAATCTCGACCTCTTTATACTACACAATTGTTTCACCAAGCTAGGTGGTGATATATATGCGCAAACTAAAGGTATTCCTATGGGATATTCATGTTCACCACTTTGGTATAACTTGTATTTGGCCTAGTTTGAGATACGATTTATTCTCAAATTATCAATACTAAAAGACATGGAGAAACTGAAAGCCTTCTATCTCTCGGTACAGTTTATGGATGATCTTATATTTATTAATAATAAGTTTTTCTTGAACTGTTTGACACACAACAAGCCCTTTGAACCAAATGATCTGCTATGTATCTACCCTTTGGAGATTATCACTATCAAACCCACTTATGACACTTATTCCACCACTTATCTGAACACTTCCATTACACTTTCTAGACCTTTTATTGGGAGTTATGAAATACATACCTTTTGGAAGAAAGATAAACTACCTTGTTCTAATGTTTTGTTTATTCATGCAATTGGCACTAGACCCAAGAATATTGTGTACAAGGTTTGTGTCTCACAAGTGTTACCCCTTATTTACAATTCTTCACTTACTTCATGGGCATATATTGATTTAGTGTGACTAATTGGTCTATTTGAGAAAAATGGATCTAATACGCACTGGATCACCAAGAATATCATGCATTTCTTGAAAAATAACACCTTTCCTAGTTTATGGTTTGACATTTCAAAACTCATTAATCTATTTATAGGTGAGGGGTAAGTTCCACATGGTGGGCTTACCCCTCACCATGTGGTCTTATCCCCTGGGTTGGGGGTGGGCCACACACACACACACACACACACACACACAAACACACTTACTATCCCTTCTTTCATTGGTTTTACCACTTGCTCATTAGATCTCCCCTCAACAATGCCCCTTAATTTCCCTAATTTCTTTTCCCTCAAACTCCCTTATTCTCCCCTTAATTTTTCCTAATTTCCCCCTAATTTAAAAATAATTATCCCTAATATTTTTTTTTCTTATTTTTTCATTGCTTATCTCTTTATTTTCCTTTAAAGCCTTTTTAAAAATTTCTACCCTGTTCTTTCTTAATTCTCCTTAAAATTTCCCTAAAAACTTTCCCACTTTTTCCTATACCTCCTCCCCAATTTTCCTTTTTTCCTAAGTTTTCTAACTTATTTCTAAATTTTCCTACTTTTAATCTAATTTTCTTAATATTTTTTCCTAATTTTCTCCCTATCTTGTCCTTAATTTTCTCCCCTTTTTTATCTCTCTAACACTCCCTATTTTTCCAAAAACTCCTTTATACTTTTTCTTTAAAAAATTACATGTACAACGTTCCAAGTTAATTGCCTTTATTCAGCACTCTTCTCATAAGCACATGTTTACTCCAATTATGTTTTCACTTACTAGTCTACATCAAGCTTGATAAGTTCGTGTTTAAATATTTCATTTTTATTGTGACCCCAATAACAAGGGAGGGGTGTTTATGACACCTATCTTCCCAACTAAGGTTAAAGCTGGTTCTCACCAATTTTCTTGTTGGATGGTGGTAGGTAGGCAAACTCGCCTCTTCAATAAAAGTGATGCTGCCAATGACTTATCAAAGCTTCACTGCTCACATTTTCTCTTTTAGAAAAAATTGTTCATCCTTTAAATGATGCTACTTCATTTTTTGTGATGTTTATTGCAAAGTTCATCTATCAAACATTTCTCTTCCTACTCCAAATTTGTCTACCCTTCACTATGGAAAGGGGTGTTGTAAATATCTACTCCCCCCCCCCCCACACACACACACACACAAAGAGGCCTCCCAAAAGAAATTCAACATAGTGAACAATATAGACCCACCCTGAAAAGAAGAAAAGGAGAGCCCCTGAAATAAGCGGATACATACCAATAACAGTGGATCTAACGCCTCGTGCGCACAAAATTTGGGAGGAAAATGGGCATGGGATAATGCCCAAGATTTGTAAAAGAGGCAACAATTAGCATGCAATATGCACAGAAATGGTATATCATACCCCATAGACTATTAGACTAGATGGGACACGGAGGACGTGGGCGAATGAGAGTGATAATAAATCCATAAGTACCAAAATTGGAAAAGGGGGGGAGGAAGGAAGGCACCCTCCCCCATGTATGAAGACACTAGGGGCCTTGGATCCCCTTAACCTTCCAGCCACTAATACTAGCCAAGGAGCTTTAGGCCTAACGGGACACATAAGAGAAAGATCTCGAGGATCCATCTATAGCCAAGAGGGCACACATGGAATATGAAAGGCCCATCACCCCAAATTACGAGGGCATTAAAGAGCCCATGGCCTCTAGCCACACAACAACAAGCATGGGTGAGAGAGGAACACACTAGAACCCAATGCTTCCCGCCAATTACGGCCACTGAGGAAACATCAGAGGTGAGAGAGACCCCCAATTAAGAGCACACTAGCAAAGAAGGACACTGAACCTCACAGCACCCCAAAAAACTTTGGGTGAAGTGTAGCAAGCATGAGTCTATGCACAGATCTTGAGGAGAGACCAACTAGAGTGAGACAACTCCACAAAGCAACAAAGCTGAGTGTCCTGGAGGTGTCAGCCTGGGACCTAATAGCAAGCATCTGAGCTCAACTAAAGCTAGGGACCAATGCCAACAAACCAGCCTTCAATGCCTTTTAGCAGATATGAACACAACACATGTGAGTCCAGATGAAATCCCCAAGGTGGCTCACCATCCCTTCTCACACGCCTCCTCTTGCTCCATGCTGAGAGATCTCTTGCCCATGCAAGGAGCTCGTTGGTTACCCGGCCGAAGGAGCGACGTGCTCCCATCTCTAGACTCACGTCTGATGGGGGACTCGTGATAGTCAAAACGGTGACTAGCCTACTACATTTGATATGGATGATACATATGTCATGTCTTTGGTGTTTTCGGTTTATTCTCCACCTTCATTGTTGTTCTAGAGACGTTCATCCATCGAAGCTCGCTCGCTCTAGTAGCAGCTAATAGTCATCGCAACAAAGTAGTTTCTATACATTAGGAGACTAGAACTACCTGAGGTTATGGTTGCCATATGAACTAGCCTCCAAAGCACATACCCTGAAGGAAAGTTGAGTGCTAGAGATAGCACAAGGAGGCTCCAAAAGGGAAGCAAAGGCTTGGAGACCACACTAATGGTGAACAAAAGCAATGGAATGAGATGTATGATATGGTTATTACATGTTCCTCCAACCCCATGCTGTCTAGGCTACCTTCCCCGTGTTGAGATATCGAGCTCCACTCGTGATATGCCAGGGTGATTGTTGTGCATTTATGTCATCGCTGTAGATGTGGTTGGTACACCGCCCATGAATAATAGCTGGATGACAACTATCCTTATGTACTCTAGTTCGTGGCTCAGTTAGTATGCCACCTTAGTTAGCCGAGTTTGGTTTGAGACCCACATATAGGGTTCTTCTATTTCTTTGTACTAGAGTTCTTTTGGCTTTCACAACTAAGAAGAGGAAAACTATTTTTAGCCTCCACCTTTGTGTGTATTCCCCCATTGTGTATGTGAGAAAGCCACAAGTGAGACTCCTTCCTTCTCTCCCACTATCTTCACATGGTATCAGAGCTTGGTTTGTGGTAAGGAGCTCAAGAACCTTTCTTGAGTTTGGGAGCAAATCTTTGCAGGTAGCACAGTTGAAAAGTTCAAGAGTGCATTGTCTCAGATTGAGACGCCATTCGCGATGTGGTTCGAGGCCATTTCGAGGCCAGTTTTGGAGGCAGAAGTTCTCCACAAGCACTCAGAAAAAGGCCCTGTTTTTGTTGTGCGAGCACTGCTCTGCAGGTCGGTGAAAAGTTACCATAGAAATGGCATCGTATGGCTATGCGCAGAGATATTGGGAGTTACAGAATCATCCTTATTGCCTGTTCATGCCAAATTCTCACTAGGAAGTGACTATGTGGTCAAATACCACTTTTGTCATTTTTGTAGATTTGTGAGGCAGAAGCTATGTTTTTTGCAGTGACAGAATATTTTGCAGTGTTTTGTAATGGCGTCTGATTCTCTTTCATAGATTGTCATTGAAAAGCTTGACAAGAACAACTTCCAAGCATGGAAGTTTATAATGACGAATTTCCTTATGGGAAAAGGCTATTGGGAGTTCATTACAAGAAATGAAGAAGAATCAATTCTTCCTAATGTTCCCAATCAACAGGAACTGTAGGCATTTAAAGGATGGCATGAGAGAGCCAGAAAAGTTATGTATTGGTTGTCTATCAATATTTTAGATTCTATGATTGTGCATATTTAGGATGCAAGTACGCCAAAGGAGGCATGGAATACTTTGGCAAAAATGTACAGCATAAATACGCAAGCCAGGAAAATGCATCTCAAGTAGGAGTTGCACAATGTGCAGAGAGAAGATATGAGCATCAATGACTACCACATGAAGGTGAAGAAAATTGTAGATGCACTTGCTTCCATTGGGTCACCAATGGAAGATGATGATTTAGTTTCTGTGACCTTGAATGGTCTAGGAAAGGATTATGCACAGTTCTAGACATCCATTGCCGCCCGTGAAAAATTTCCTGATTTTGAGGAGTTGTTTGCTCTTCTAATTTCTGAAGAGCAGAGAAATGGTGGTGCATCTTCTTCAGGAGGAACTTCAAAAGAAACAATCTTCTACTCAAATGCTAGAAGAGGTAGAGGCAGAGGTAGAGCAGGCCGATTTCGAGGCTGTGGTAGAAATCAAAATATGTAGCAATCTCAAGAAAACCAATCCTATGGAGGAGGACATGGTAACTCTAGAGGCAGGGGGAGCCAAAGAGGTCGTGGTAGATGGCAGAGAGGCCAAAATGCAAACAACAATGTTGAATGCTACTACTGTGGTAAAATGGGTCATATGGCTAAAGACTGCTATAAAAAGCAAAATGACATCATGAATGGAAAATTACAGCAAGGGAATTATGCATCTTCTAGTAGACACGGTGATGACACAAATGAGCATCTGTTTATGGTGTAGCACATGACCAATTCTGTGACAAGTGCAGAAGAAAGCAATGATGTGTGGTATGTTGACTCAAGTGCATCAAACCACATGACAGGTCATGCAGAATGGATGCAGGATGTAAGGAGAATCAAAAGACCAGGATTTGTGGAGACTGGTGATGATACTGCACATCCTATTTTGCAGATTGGTAAAATTCCTTTGTCTATGCAGGATGGGAAAAAGAAATACCTGTCTGATGTATTTCATGTCCCAAATATCACCAAGAACCTAGTTTCTGTTGGTCAAATGGTTGAGTAGGGCTTGCAGGTTAGATTTAATCCTCATGAATGCTTTGTTGAGGATATGAAAAATAACAGTCGCTTGATAGCAAAAGGAAAGAAGAAGTGCATGATGTTTACGTTGGATGTGGACATGCTTGAATTGAGTGCAGCAATGTTTGCACATGGGACGGTGTAGTTGTAGATATTGATATCTGGCATAAATGCATTGGTCATGTTAATGTACAATGACTTAAATCAATGCAAGCCCAAAATATTATTGCAGGATTGCCTAAATTCAAGGTTGCAGAAATGCATAAGGTATGTGAAGCTTGTCAATTTGGAAAACACACAAGGAAACCATTTTCGAGACATGTTCAAGAGAGTAAGAAGCCATTGGAATTAATCCACTCTGATGTGTGGACTACTAAAGTTGCATCTATTGGAGACTGTCATTATTTTGTCACTTTTATTGATGACTATAGCAGAAAAGTTTGGGTGTATTTTATGAAAAAGAAAAGTGTTTGGGCATTTCAAAGCTCTTAAAGCTATGGTTGAAAAAGAAATAGGCCTGCAAATAAAATGCCTAAGGTCAGATGGAGGGGGAGAGTACCTCTCAAATGAGTTTGCAAGGTTCCTACAGGAGCATGGCATAAAGCAGCAATATTCATGCATTCATACCCCACAACAAAATGGACTTGCAGAAAGGAAAAACAGGCATATTGGAGAGGTATGTGGGGCCATGCTAAATAAAGAAGACCTAGCAGATTATTATTGGGTTGAAGTAGTTGCTACAATAGTTTACATAATGAACAGGACTCCCACTACAACAATACATGGCATGACGCCACAGGAGATGTATACTGGTAGGAAATTAGATATTTCTCATTTGAAAAATTTTGGTTGCATTGCCTACGTTCATGTGCCAAATGAGTTGAGTTCCATGTTGGATCCAAAAGCTAAGAAGTGCATCTTTATTGGTTATTCTCTGTAGCAAAAAGGGTATAGATGCTATAACCCTTCTAGTCGTAAGTTTACAGTGAGCAGAGATGTTGCTTTTAATGAGATGAGCAGCTGGAATAAACCAGTAAATGTGATTGATGATGTAGATGGACAAAATGGTAATGCTGCACAAAATTCACAACAATAATCACAAAATATTAGTGGACTTGCAGTGTCCTCTAGCAGTGGTTCGCATACTTCACCATGGACGGGCAGATTGAGATCAGGAGAATCTCCTCAAAGCAATGCAGATAGTGGTATGCAAGTATCACGAAAAGGAAAAGAGAAGGTAGATCAGCCCATGTTTGATGTGAATGCAGGTCACTCTTATGTGTATGGTAAATCCAGTGGCTCAGAACAGAGCATTAACGATGAGTTGGGTATTCCTTCTATTGTTACACCTGGTGTAAGGAAGACCAGGGATGTTTTGAGAGCACTAGAAGTGAGCCTATTTTGTGCAGGTCTACCAGAGCTAGGTATCCTATGGATAGGCTGAAATATAATGGATTCATAGCCATTCACTATGCCTATATGGTCAAAGTGATATAGGAACCAGAACCCACTTCTTTTGAGCAAGCCATGGGAAAAGAAAAATGGGAGAAAGCCATGGATGAAGAAATGGATGCCTTGGAAGCAAATGCTACATGGGAATCGGTGCCTTTGACTAAAGACAAGAACCAATTGGCTATAAGTGGGTTTATAAGGTGAAGCACAATGTAGATGGTTCTGTGAACAGATACAAGGCAAGATTAGTTGTCAAGGGGTATGCACAGACATATGGCATTGATTATGAAGAAACATTTAGTCCGGTTGCAAGGATGGCAGCCATAAGAGTAGTCATTACTATGGCTACATCAAAGGGATGGTATTTACATCAGAGGGATGTAAAGAATGCCTTCTTGCATGGTGATTTGCAAGAAGAGGTCTTTATGGAGCAGCCACCAAGTTATGTTCATGCTATTCATCCTGAGTTTGTTTGCAGGTTGAAGAAAGCCTTGTATAGCTTGAAGCAAGCACCTAGAGCATGGTCTGACAAGATAGGATAGTATCTTGTCACTATTGGTTTTCAAATTTCGAAGGCAGATTTCTCACTTTATGTGAGAAAAACAGAGAAAGGTATTATGCTGCTTGTCATTTATGTTGATGATTTGATCATCACAGGCGATAGTGATGAAGATATCCTTCATGTGAAAATGCCATTAAAGCAGAAGTTTGAGATGAAGGATTTGGGAGAGCTGCATTATTTCTTGGGCATTGAGATGATTAGATCACCAAGTGGGATATGGCTCTTGTAGAGGCAATATGGATTGGACATGCTCTCCAAATATGGGATGACAGGCTGTAAGCCTATTTCAGTTCCTTTGGAGTAGAATGTGAAGCTGAGCGCAGATGTAGGTGAGCTTCTGGAAGACCCTACTATGTACAGATGCATAGAAGGAAGTTTGATTTATATGACTATTACCAGGCCAAATTTGAGCTATGCTATTGGATTGGTAAGTCAGTTTATGCAGGCTCCAAGGAAACCGCATTTGGATGTGGCTAGATGCATACTAGGTATGTGAAGTCCACATTGCAGTATGGACTATTTTATGAGACTGGGGTTCAGATACAGTTGCATGGATACATTGATGCTGATTGGGCTGGTAGTATTTCTGATAGATGATCTACCAGTGAATATGTGTTCTCTTTTGGGAGTGCTGCAGTCACTTGGAGCAGCAAGAAACAACCTACAGTTGTCTTGTTGAGCACAGACGCTGAGTACAGGGGTGCAGTATTGGTTGCATGTCAGATAGCTTGGTTGCACAAGCTACTTTATGATATGCATCAGTCTACAGATGGGCCAGTTGTCATTTATTGTGACAACATGAGCAGTATACACTTGGCAAATAACCCAGTCTATCATGCTAGAACAAAGCACATTGAGGTGCATTATCAGTATGTGCGAGAGAAGATTTTACTAGGTCTTATTGATCTAGTTTATGTTAACACAGAGGATCAGGTAGCTAACATATTCACGAAGGCATTGGCTGCAGAGAAGCTGTGCAAGTTCAGAGACCTGCTTGGTGTGCAGGAATTGGGATTGAGGTCGAGGGGGAGTGTTGAGATATCGAGCTCCACTCGTGATATGCCAGGGTGACCGTTGTGCATTTATGTCACCGACTTGTTAGCTGTAGATGCGGTTGGTACACCACCCATGAATAATAGCTAGATGATGGCTATCCTTATGTTTTCTAGTTTGTGGCTCAGTTAGTATGCCACCTTAGCTAGCTGAGTTTGGTTTGAGACCCACATATAGGGTTCTTCTATGTACTAGTAGAGTTCTTTTGGCTTTCACAACTAAGAAGAGGAAAACTATTTTCAGCCTCCACCTTTGTGTGTATTCCCCCATTGTGTATGTGAGAAAGACGCAAGTGAGATTCCTTCCTTCTCTCCCACTATCTTCACACCCCACTCGCATCTATGCCAACACTCCCTTTGCCAGCGAAGCTATATACCCTTTGATTTGATTCTATTGGTTATGGAAGATCCCAGTGTTAGTTGCTTTAGGAAGTGGTGGTCCTGGAAGTCTTGCCTACTTGTCCAAGTGTCGACGAAGGTGTATGTTCATCCTGGTAACATAACTCTAGCTTCGACTTGCTCAATTGCTATAGCGTAGCCCATATGTGTCTAGTCACTAGTGTTGTCCTTGGTGCAGTTCCATGCCTTCTCGATAGCAGACAAAGCTGCAAATGGTCTGTAAGCTAGCCATTGAGACCTGTCGGCTAGCTAACCTCCGCTTTGGCTATGAAGATTGACATGTTTTATACCACTCTGTTGCTTCATTTATATATGTGTTTTGCTCCACTATGTTGCTCGATTTCTTCATTTATCCTTCGTGTACCATCTCTATAACCTTCTAAAATTCAGGAGACTACACTTGTTTGAGCTCCCTCCTCTAGTAGCTCTAAATGATGACTCCTCATTTGAAGGTCCCAGCCTTTGTACATGCATGATGGGAACTACTACACACGAACTGTACTATAGTAGCCCCTGACTACAGCTGCCTTTTACTTAGGCTCAGACCTGGTAGTAGATAGCTCTTGACCTTCATAACAAGAAGAAGCTTATTAGATGCTTCATAATGGTTTACTTGACACAATAGTCGATATAGTTTAATATCTACAAATATTAGGAATGGTTTCAAAAAAAACCCCTCAATACATGTTGACAACTAGATATTTTGCATTGTAGGGTAACTAAGTTAGCAGTATGTATACTCTGACTACTGAGACATAAGCATAATCTGTTGGGACATTTCTTGTAATTTCCAAACATGTTAGAGATGGAATGAACAATTTAGGTGGTTAAAATTAATTTTGGAACAAGATGACATAGACTTTGGACCCAAAAAAAGGAACCAATATTATCTATGTACTGACTGCCATGAATGTGGATAATGGTATGGTTAAGGTTCAAGGTTTATTATTGATGAAAGATTCATTCTTTTGGGCATGTGAATAATGGTATGGTTAAGGTTCAAGGTTTATTATTGATGAAAGATTCATACTTTTGGGCATATGTATGCTATAGCTTTCAGGATCACATAGCAAGGTGCTTACTGTAATTTTGGTTGAAAGCCATCTTGTGGCAGCATCAATTTCTGGTCACCCTCTATTAATTTACAAGACTTTACATACTCTCTGGTCCTACAAGGCTTTGAAAAAGAAAGAGGGTATTAATGCCCCTTGAAAAAGTAGGATCTATATTGTTTTTTTAAAAAAGGGGGGACCCTTAGTGGCCCCTAAATGTCATTTTCAATATTTCATTCTTAATCAAGAGGTTGGGATTGATAGGGATAATGACCGTGGTTGGGCCGTGAAGCTTTCAGTCTTGCAATGCATTGTGTTCATGTTCTAACATGCAGTGCTTGTGGATGGATGCAGGTGAGTCTGGCTACTTATCTCGACTTTTTGATTAAAAGGAGGCAAGTTAACAAAACACATACTAGCAACCCAGTCTCAGTATACAATCACCCTCAACTCATGAGTATTTACCACTAGAGGACCCTCTATATCACCCCCCGAAAGGATTTTGACACCTTTTGATGTCTTTCGGGAGGCCCCAGAAAATAGTGACTAATTGGATGCCAAGATGGGCATTGTAACTTATTCACAGTAGAGACAAAGTAGAATTGATGGATAATCTAAGTTAATCCATGTTTTTGGCCCAGAAAAATAGAAAGGATAAGTGTTTGAAGTCTGCACTTTGATATGAATTCTGTACTTTAACATGAACGATTTACGGTTCTAACATGGCAAATATGTTTTAGTACAGCTTATCTAGTGAGAGTACACTAGATGCAGTTTTCATCAACTTAATGCATATACTACAAAATGGAAAGTATTAATATGGGATTGTGAATGCATTGGAGGTGAAGGGCATGGTTATACATGGGAACCAAGAGTACGTAGTAAGGAAGAAGTAGATTATAGTGTTTTTCAATAGGTAACACACACACACACACACACACACACACACACACACACATCTTCATCATCACACTGGTACCACCTGCTCGTACCTAAATAAGTCATTTATACATTGCTTGTAGCCCCTTATTCTGTAATATGCATATTGATTACTCATACTCACACTTACAGCATGGTGTTCATTCTATGGTTAATGTAGGGTACCACTTATTTAGGGGAAGAATGATCTACTGAGAAGTCATACATGATGAAGGGATGCCTTTTACATGACTTGTGCACATAGAATTTATTACATCTGCTTTGGTTTAGTATGGATTGTTTCTTTATGATGTAGTGCAGTGACTCTCTATGGTTGAGTGGTGCATTTTCATTACTTAATTTGGGTGTGGATCTTGAATTGTAATAAGTCTATGAGATAGTACTCATGAACATTTAGGCAATAAAATCATTATGGTCTCTCTACTTGTATGGGGACTTCATATGTATTAAAAAATATCCATGGTTTCAATTCAACTATTGCAACTTTTCTTTGGTGACTCTTCAAGAATATGTGTTGCTTAAATTGGGGATCCCTCCAATAATATTAAAACGACCTCCTCTATTCGTACTATGCTTCACAGCTCAGAAGTGTATATTTTAAACTCATAATTAAATTTCAAGCTTGGTGTACTTGATAGTATATACAATGGTTTTGAATTTACTAGCTCAGTATATCTAATCTTATGCCTTGGCTCTTTCAAAATGGTCTTGTAGGTTTTATACATGGTAATAATAAAGCCATCAAATGAAAATGTTACAACTTGACTAACAAAATACGGATGGAATAATGCGGGCATGATAAAATTGGTTTAGGTGGTGATAAGATTCGAGATTAATGCTCTTGGTGGTGCTCTACCTTAGATGGTGGTGATTTGGTTGCATGTGCTCCTTCCCTGTATTGAGGCACTGCCTTCTGGTGATTGGAAAGCTTTACCTACCCCCTACCTCTTCTCTTGTTGTGTGCTTTCCTCTCCACCCTATCCAACTCTTGACATAGGCGTGTAAGCAGTGACAAGTTCTGCTTACTCTTTGCCATGTACCACTCTTGAAAGAAACTGTCTGCTTAAACAAAGTGTATTAGAACATTGAGTATGATTGGGCATTGAATATTTTCTTATTAAGTTAAACAACATTTCTTAATAGAGTTTTTACAATGATGCTCCTCGTTGCAATCACCCGATCATGACCATCATGCTCCTCCTAGCACTCTTCATATGTGGACATTAGACGATGGTGTGGTGCCTACGTAGGTCAGCTAGTGAAGAACTGATTTTACCCTTACTATTACCTTGATTACCTCTCGGGGTTTGAGCATATTGAACATCCTTAGGGGAACCACCGGGGTTAGACCCTTGAGCTCTGGGGTGGTGATCTGAAACCCTACTCTTTCTGGGACATCTATGGTGGCTAAGATGTGCATCCAGTTCTGCGACAATTCCGGCTCAGGAAGTGGTGCATACGAGAAGTCCTCATACTCCTTCTCATCCTCTTCCTTGTCACAGGGTTGGAATAGCTTTACGGAGGTGGTTTGGGCGGTGGTGTCAGATCTACGGGGCAAAGAGGTGTATTGACAATGGGTGGGCCCTATAGGTATACAAGCCCACTCTCATGGTTTGCTCCTCATGCCACAAGTAGATATTATCATTATGCCAGTCATGCACGAGTCCGGACATTCGCAAGAAGGGTCTGCCTAGGATAGCTTCATATCTGGGCTATCGAGTGAAGTCCATGACCATGAACCTGACAGGGTACTTGAATCCAAACACCTTAATGTTTATGCCAGTGAGTACTCCTAGAGGTTCAACAGTTCCTCCATTGGCTAGATTTACTACCAGATGGGTCTGCTCGAGTGCGGGTTTTCCCCATTTTTCCTAGCATTCCTTGGTGTAGACACTCACTCCTGCTCCCCCATCCAGGATGGCTTCCACCTTCTGGTTTTGGTAGACTATGGGGATTGAGGTGTTTGTGTCATCATCCTTGAAATACTGGCCTAGCTTGTTGATGGGAATCTTGGGTAGGTTCTTCCCCTTATCTAGCATTGATTGGTTGGGATTAGAGCTAGCAAGGGCTAGATGTAGGAACAGCCTGTTCATCCAATTGGACAGATCATGCCATAGGATGGGATTTCCTCTTAGCAAAGATGCGATCGGCATTTTCACTTATGTAGATAGGAAGGCAGCCAACCTGGCACTATCATAGGGTTCTGGTGAAGCTTCTTCCTCCATGGACACCATATCATTGCAGCCATATAAGTCTCCTTTGTCTTGGAGGTTATGTAGCACTGGGTCCTCTTGGAACATCTTTTGCATCAGATTTGGAGCTTCTGATTGTTCCAAGCTGAGGTGTTCCACTTCCTCCACTCTTTCTAGGACCTTGAGTGATTTCGTTCCTCGATGCCCCATCAGGTGGGATGGATGGATAGTATTTGAGCCCCTACTAACCTTTAGTCGATGCTCGAACTTATCTTGGCACTCACACACCAAGTTCTGGGCATCCTTTATGTATTACTTCTCTAAGACTGAGTTAGGGTAGGTTTCTTTATAGGTGGGTGCCGATGCCAGGCCCTGAGCCTACAATGGTTTGTCTACTTTTGGAGTCGGAGGTACCTCAGGGTCACCCTAGATGGAATATTGTTTAGAAGTAGAGGAGGTGGCAAGGGTAGTTGTCTCCTCATCGAAACCATCCTGGATGAGCACTTGATCGAAACCGTCACTTACTCAAATGGCCTTCTTGGAATGGGTTAGAGGCTGTAGAGGAATCTCGAGACTGGGAAACGGGGATACCTTACCCTTCTTGGTGAGCTTCTTCATGGCCTTGCCTAGTGCCTTGGCATGCATTCTTGTAATAACTTGTAGTGGCACTGTGGCCACATGGCCTTGTTCGATGCTAAGTAGATTGAGGCTGGTGCTCTTTGGCAGGGTTAGTGGAGTGGTTGGTCTTCTCGTGGGATAGTCCTGGAATAGATGCTCCATGGCACATCCTACGCACAAGAGAGTGGGGTTGGTTGCGGTTGAGGTAGTGGGTGTACGATCCCTATATGGATAGTCCTTCAAGAAGTGTGGTCCCTGGCATGTGAAACAGGATACCGGTGGGTTTGAAGTGCCTCGATAGGGGCATTCACTTTCTCTATGGGGACCTTGGCAGGTATAACATTGGAGCGGGGGCCTCCAAGCAATTGAGTTTAGATCTCTCGCTCTTGTGTTTATGGGGGCACAGTCTAGAATATGGGGACTTGTTGATCCTCTGGCGAGAGGTACTGAGCCAGGGTTCCACTCCCCTCCTTGTAGGGGCAATAATCATGAGGTCCATGATTAGGGTCTGTTTCCTCCGTCATTGGGAAACTCTTCAACCAACACTTGATTTTGACTGGGGCGATGTGAGGTAGCGGGGGTTGTGGACGGTGGAGGTAGTGGAGCTGCGGTACTGGATAGAGCTAGCTACAGGGCCACCTTGCAAGATCTAGGGGTTGGGTGGGGCTGTGAGGGCCAATGGTCGCATTTGGTACATGGGTTGGGGAAGGGACCTCAGAAATTGACATTGGGAGGTATCATGGTTTCCCCACCTATGGCAGTGTGCATGGTAGAGTGTCGGCCTTGCCCTTAGGCATGGGAACTCATTAGAGGGGTGGTTGCCATTGCATACCCTACACCAGACATTGTCTCTTCATGGAAACAACTGGAGGTTGCTCGACACCTCTTTGTAGGTTCCTGCTCTCCATTGCTGACCTAGCTGCTCCAAGAGATTGGTGGCTAGCTCACTCACATCCAAACTTTTAGGCTCGTTAGCCTCCTTCTTGCTTGAATCTACACTCGAGGACCTAACTAATGGGGCTACTTTGGAGGGGGTCGACGCCTTGTCCAGATCCACTTTATCCATCATATTGTCACATGTATGGATGGCCACCTTGCTGCATAGATCAAAGGAGGTGGGATTCATCACCATGAGGTGGTCATGCAACTTTCAGTCTACTAACCTGATAAGGAAACGAGGCAATAGTCGTTCATCACTCATTCGCACATAGGGTTCACAGTGGGTAGAGGTGCTTAATCCTTTGTCGTTTTGTTTTACCCCATAGAGCTAGTTGATTGGGCTCCATTTATGGCCGTTGGGAGCGAATCCCACAATAAAAGCCTTTCTCAATGTCTCCCAATTGATCTTTTCCTCTGGGGTGAGAGCCCTATGCTATTGATCTGCCTTGTCATCCAGGCTAAGGCCAAGGCTAAGGCTAAATGCATTGGCCATTTTAAGGTTACCTAGTGCACCAAAGGCTTCACAAATCTGCTCAAACCTTTCCACATGGGAGACCGGGTCTCCTTCTCCAAGGAATTTGGTCACTAGCTTGGAAATCGCTATGGGATGGCTTCTCGAGGGGTTTGCCATCCTTGGAGGGAACATTGGGGTGGGTGGAGGTGGTATTGCCCCCCTTCTTAGGGCGTTCACCAAAATACACATAGCCTCATTAGTCAACACCGTTTGTGTAGCTAGCACAGGTGGTGTTGCTATGGGCCTGACGGGTCACAGGGCTAGCCTTAGGCCTAGCCCAAGTGGTGGTGTCCATGTAGTTGCCGGTGTTGGCATTGGGATAGAAGTACCCATGTCTACGCTTGTTGGTGCAACTAGTATAGATAAGAAGGGACGGACTCTTGGAGGTGGTGGGTCTTGGGGCATGGTAACATTGGTTCCATACTATGGGCAATAGGGTGGGAAATACGGTGCCCCAAAGTTGGCAAAGGTTGGTGGGGCCGGGACTATTAGAGGGTCATGAGGCATTCCACCTTGGATGTTCCTGGTATCCCCTCGACTCAGGCCTTGTCTATGGAGTTCTCTCATCCATGGATCTTCATCATCCATGTTCTCCCATTGGGGGGGTTTGGCATAGGTAGAGGAACTTGGATTGGCGAAGGTAGTTTCTGTCCCGGTTTGTGGCTCGGGAACTGTATGTTGCTGGCCTTCCCTTCCTGCGGACATGCCTGCGAAGGGGTTCTCCATGTCCGTCGACTTTGTTTGTTCTAAGCCGTCGAACATATTAGAGAACGTACCTCTAAGCATGGATGCAACCAAAGGTGCAGGAGTGTTGGGAGAGGCTACACTCGTGAAGGGGGCTTTTGATGCCCTTGGACCTAAGGGGTCTTGCATCACTCCTTTAAGGCTCTCTATTTTGTCTGAACTCGATGGAGTGTCTAGACGGGGACCTACGAATGAATGGAGGCTCAAGATCGAGCTTCTGGACTCCCAACTAGGGTGAAGGGTGGGTTGAGCATAGCTCGATGTGCTTTTTGGCAAAATCCTTCTGAACCTCAAGTGCATGTGGGATGCCTCTGGCTGGGGACATCCAAGCTGAGCTGAGGATCTAGAATTTTTTGTTAACTACCCTAGAGGTATCGCATCAGTCGGTGGGATAACTCTACAGCACCTGTCGGTGGGCTGTGGGTATAGCAACGAGTAGTGTAGTACAGATTTGGTGGTGGGCGGTGGTGTAACCTTTCAGCAATTGATAGAATAAGGAAATAGCACCAGTCGGTGGGATGGATGTATCATGACAATTGGTGGGAAAATAATTGCCACGTGGTTAGCATGATCGGTCGAAAGGGATATCCCCATGGGTGTAGGGATACAGGATGACACCGAACATCAGGATTGGGACTCGGTAGGGTAAGTGAAAAACATCGAACGGCGGGATTGCACAGCGATGGGCGGTGCAACAGAGTAACGCGACGGTGGAGGGGAACGATTATGACCATGAATGGAGGGGTGGGTTCACCATGCCAATGCCAGGGTAGTAAGATAGCAACAGTCGGCGGGGAACCACTACAGCACCGGTCAATGACTTGTCAGATTGGTGCAGAAGTAACTCTGACACATGTTAACTCCCAGTGGCAGGGTAAACCATAGTCAGAGGTTAGGTTGAGGGAAAACATTATGGCATCGGGACAATGCAAGTTATCGGCAAAATTTGGCTAACATGTCGGTCGGTGGGGAAACTCGGTTTGATACGCTATCGACTCGGTGGGATAGTCATACATAGTTAAATGCCGATTGAGATTTGGTGAATTTTAAGGATTTTACAATTTCTATTCATCATTTTTTGTGATGGGGGGGGCGCTACAATACCTATTCTACCAACTCAATGAAAAAAAACTTGAAAATAAACACTTTTTGAAAGTCAAAATGCAAAAACTCAGAAAAGGGGAGTTCTAAAACATGAAACTACTTCAAAGCTTGAAAAAAATCCTTGGTTTTGTTGTTTTTTGAGGTGATTAGACCACACACACACCTTAACAATCAAGCCTACTAAGTTCCTATCAACTTAAGACACCAAAAAGCATCCAAAACAAGCTTCCCAAGCTCACAAATGGCATTCCTACATGGAAAAATAGATTTTTGTCCTCTCTCTCTCTCTCTCTCTCTCTCTCTCTCTCTCTCTCTCTCTCTCTCTCTCTCTCTCTCTCTATTTCCACCTCTCTCTTTCCACCTCTCTTCTCCCCTAAAACTCCACTAACAAGCTCCAAGGTAAGCTTGAAAACTTGTGCAATGGGAATATATCAAAGGGAGACAAGTGCAAATGCAAAAGCATACCTTTTCTCCCTGACAGCGGTTCCAAAAATGTAGTGGGTCTCAGTGGTGACTCACATGCCGACACAGTCTCCACTCTCGGCTTCTTCTTATGGGAGCAATGCATAGCACGAGTCATCTGCAAGTGTCACTCAAGTGGCCTCCGGATTGTTGTAATGTGGTTTCATGCGAGGAAGAGGGAAAAGGAAGAGGGGAGGGGAGAGGGAGAAGGAGGGAAAAGGAGGAGGAGGTAGGGAAGAAGGAGAAGGGAGTAAAGGGGGATAGAGTGACAACCACAAAGGCACTACAATGAAAACAATAGAATACCCAAAACAATCTCTTGGAAGAGAAGAGGGAGCTTGTATTCAAACTTGTGCAAACAACAATGAAGACCAAAGTCAAACATTTGGTCTTTTATACAAGTCACCTTTTGAAGAGAGGGCCAACCCTTTTCCTTTTTAGCACTCTGCCTCACTTTACAACCATGGGCTCTTGGGCTCATAGGGTGCCAAGGCATATTGCTATTCTTACCGACTCTCCCTACTAGTGGAAATAATGCTTGTGTTAACCATATTAAAGCGATTGGGACAAACTTGGAATTAGGAGGTGGTCCTAACTGGTTCCCAAATAGCGCTTGTGTTAGCCTCACCAATCCTAGGCTCAGGTGATTTGGGGATCAAACTCCCTGAGGGCCCTCACACCTCCACCTATTTGTGGTCATGCATGATGCATGAGACTCAAACCTAAAGTAGCGAGGCTCTCAGTTTTGTAGAGACACTCAATGGTAACCTTGTCTCGAGATGATATTTGGGGAACAAACTCCCTGAGTTGAGCTATACTCCTTTCATGGCTATTTTCGTTGGTGTCACTATTTCCTGTGGATGTGGAGTTGAAAAGTGCAAGGCACATGCACTCTTCGTGGGCCAAAAGTGTGCATCTACTTGTTCCTAGTATGCACCTCCTTGTTCCGAGGTGGAACCTACATCCTGTACACATTGCATGGAATCTTTGGATCCTTGGACTTTGGAGGAGGCTTTGGGTATTTAAGGATCAAACTCCTTGAGTTTGAGCTATGCTCCTTCTGTGTGCACATTGCTTGTAATCATTGACCTTGTTGTATTTCGGTATCAAACTCCCTTGAGCTTTGTCCTGTTGGAGTAGATCATTCGGCTTGGTCATCTTTACTCATTGATTACCCTGCATTTGGCAGTTGTACTTTGTGGATGTTAACAATTTATTTCTATACCATGTTTGGAAGTATTCCAATTCAGACACCATTTATCAATAATCTTGAAACATAGCATCCTAATTTTGTCTTGATGATGGGTGCTAGGCATGATATTCAAAATCTTACATACCTCACACCATGCCTTAAATAATTCTTCAATTGCTACTATGAAAGGGTTAGGTAGAAGTGGGGGGATATGATTCATACCTTTAGAAAGAAATTCTTTAATCTTGGGATGATGACATATAGATATGTCCACATTAAGCACATATGAGTCATCTAGGAATCCATTATTAAAAAAGGGTGCAAAGCGTTTGCTTTGTCGACATATGCATGGAGTGTTTTGAGAAGTGGTAAATGTGTCCATAAGACGATAAAACCATTTTGAGATATTTGGAGTATAGGACCATGCAAAGCCAATATTTTCAAACATGTATACCTTAGGGGGATCAAAACTCTTATTAACTTCCAAAAAGACCCATCTTGGCATAATAAACTAAAAAATGTTTGAGGAAAAACAAACATGGATAAACCATTTGGAGATCTTCCTTTCCACAAAAAGGGTCCTTGTACCATTGACCTAAGTAGTCAATGATCGTTGAGGGCCATTATTGGAATGTGATTTGTTTAAAAATTTCTGAAGCATCACTATATCTTTTGGATCCATGTATGGGGCATTTGGAGGAGTGGGAAGATGAGGATCCATGTGGAGTGGAGAACCTTGATTTCTTAAAAGATCCCTTGGAGGGCTCAATGGTGAGGTTAGGCTTAAGGATTTGTTCAATAATGAGAGAAAAAGGAGTATGGTTGGTTTTTGGGAGGAGAGGGGAATTGGGAGCAAAAAGAGTTAAATTACGAGCACCTTCAAGTAGTTGTTCTTGGAAAAGGTAGTAAGCAATTAGACTTGTCCTAGCTTCGAGGGGGAGAGAAGAAATCCAAGCAATAAAAGAATAAATTTGGCCTTTAAGGGACTCAAGCTTAAAGAGGTTTTAAAGGTTGTGGATCATGTACCAGAGGACTTGGTCTAGCCACATGATAGAGGAAGTATAACCAGATCATGAGAGTAGAATAGTGAAACTTGATGTATGGCCTATGTATGTTCCAAAGGTCTTGAGGTATTTCTTGCCTGACTTCTCTATAGGGACAAATTTGGTATAGAAGTAGACACCATGGCTTGAACATTTGGACTGGTCAAAGGCTTGGAGGGAAAACAAAGGGAGGGTAAAATTGAGGTCAACTAAGATAAAATGCTTGCCTTGCCAGACAGATACCTTGTAGTGGAGAGAGACTACATATTGTAATGAGTGACTCAAGGATGAAGGGAGCACAATGGTTAATGCCCAAAAATTGTGAAAAAGGCCAATGAAATCCAGCTCAAGTTGTCTAGGGGGAAGAAGAGGGATGAAGGAGGAAAAGTCTTGGGTTAGGCTTGCCAAGGCTTCTTTCTCAGTTGGATCAAGTCCATCAACATCTACCATCGGGTTAAGGGGAAGCAGGAAAATTGGGCACGCAAAGGAGGTCAAGGGTAAGTTGTTTACTAGTAGGATTTTCTTCACAATAGCCAGGAGAGCCTTGTGGTAAAACTCTAAATCTTGCTCATCAGAAGCATTGACATCAATGAGACGTCGGAGAAAAGAATCAAACACCGCATTGGCAGTGTGGGGTTCCTTTTGAAAGATTAAGAGTAATTGCAACTAGTCATTAATGGAAGCAATGCCGATAGCTGATGGCCATGTCCTTCCCTTTTGCCTCTTCCTTGAACTTGATCATTTTTTGATGAAATACATCGTTCGGAAAACATGTAAGTATAGTTTGGATGCCTTGGGTCGGAGGGGAACAATTGTCATCCTTGAATCCAAGCTACCATAGGAAATCATTCCAGCATTCCTGTACACATTTTAGAAAAGTGAGAGAATGTCCATCAACTTGGAAAGGTTAAACCATTTTGAGTTATGTAGGAACTAGCATTCTTGCCTAACCTAATAAATTTTTAACAAGAAATGTGGCACGTGGCATGGGAAATGTGGCAACCTAGCCAAGGGTTACCAACATGACCCATGGTTAACCTAGACAAAGGTTAAAGGCCTTGTCCTTCCCTTTTTCCTCTTCCTCAAACTTGATCATTTTTTGATGAAATACATTGTTCGAAAAACATGCAAGTATAGTTTGGATGCCTTGGGTCGGAGGGGTGGGCTGGAGGGGAACAATTGCCATCCTTGAATCCAAGCTACCATAGGAAATCATTCCAGCATTCCTATATACATTTTAGCAAAGTGAGAGAATATCCATCAACCTGGAAAGGTTAAACCATTTTGAGTTATGCAAAAAATAGTGTTCTTGCCTAACCTAATAAATGTTTAATGAGCAACGCGGCACGTGGCATGGGAAATGTGGCAGCCTAGCCAAGGGTTTACCAACATGACCCATGGTTAACTCGGCCAACTCGGCCAAAGGTTAACAAGGTTTGGATGTGTGTGATTTTAAAAAATAGAAACCTATTAACAACACGACACACGATGCTCAGATAAAGGTAGTTAAAAACTTTTTTTATATTATTATGGATGCTCATAATATATAAGTACAACAAGTATAAAAAAGTGTTGAATTCCTCCACAGTAGCCTAGGCTCTGAGGTCGAGGTCCACTTACCTGTCACCATCCATAAAAAAACCAATTATTAAAACAAATTGGGCATCATGAGGGAAGATAGGTAATGCATTTGTTCCCCAACTTGTTATCCCTTATACCAAAGAGACTTAGAACTATAGGTAGATTCTAAAAGTATACAAAAAAAGAACTGGATGTCATAAGTTCCCTAATACTTCTTGCATTTTTATTTTTGATACAAAAATGGTCTAGTTCTATTCTCTTGTCCAATTGTTTCCATGTCCCTTCGTGCATCCTCCAAATTTTGAGAGATAAAAGCCATTTTGGCATGGTTTGTGATTGTGGACATCCTAGCAGTCCTACAAAATTTGTTTGAGTTTGTCACCGGAATTTCCTACCAAATTCAATTATCAACCAAATCAGGGGGGTGGTCCATCTCTTAAAAATAATTAATTATAAAAGAGGAAAATTCATAACCAAGATTGAGAAACCAAGTGAGTATGTGTAAGATAGAGGGTTAAAATCGAGTAAAGATATATGCAAGCAGTATTGTGCTTGTTTTGGCAAGGTATTGGGGTAGGTATGAGCCCCAAATAGGGCTGGAGCAAGCCAAGGACACCTTCAACTAGGTGGAATTGACTTACATGCAAAGTGGCACGCCCATCCCATAAGTGCTTGATCAGATAACATACTAGTTATTGTTCTTCATTTCTTTGCATACAAATATTTTTTATAGCTTGAGAAAAGAGTCGGACTAGGATAGTAAGTTTCATTCTTTTCAAGCATCATCTTGATAAATACATGCTACTCCAAACATACTTTCAGCTAGCAAGTTGAATAGTCTCATGTATTTTATGTTGTGGTTATGTAATTCTTCCTCATTTATAACATAACTTGGTTGTCTGGATTTTATGTTCTTACTTGTACCAATGATTATTTTTGAAAACTAGTGCTGGTTTTTATTGAATAAGCAACCTCGCCTATGGTAGAATATATAGTTCGCATGCTCTTCTTTTCCATGGGTGAGAACGTGTTCTAGATCTTTCAAGGTTTGCATCTTTAGTATACTCTATACTATGATTACAAGAAGTTAAGACTTATGCCACTAATAGTTCTAGTATTCTAAGTAAAGTTTTATAAATTGATTGTGGTCTACGAGATGGATGCAGGTAATAGGTCCTGATTTTGGAGTATGCTTGTGGATGGATACCAAAAACCACCTTTTAAAACTGTTTTAATCCTATTGTGATTCAATATGTATATTTTTCAGTATTCATGCTTATTAATGGAAATCCTTGAGAGAGTAGAAACTACTAGAACAATGATGTAAACTAATCAAGGAGTGTAGACTTAATAGCGATAAAGACTCCAAGACGTCATAAAAGTAGAGTGACCTTATGGTCAGTCTATTGATGTATTTATCAAGAGTAATACATTGAACCAAGAACGTAGGTAGAGTGAGCCATTAGGGTCTCCCGCTCATTCTTCTAACATCTAAAAATAACGTGATCTTCTCAAGTACATTGGAGTATTTTGTTCTCACAATCCCCCACTCAATCCAACATCTAAGAGTGAATTAATTGTGAGGTGGAGGTACTTCTGCAAGAATAATTCCTTTATGAAAAAATGGAAACCTGTCTTTGGGAAATGCTTTGGTGAATAGATCACCAAGCATGTCCTTGGTGTTACAATACTGAATGGACAATTCCCCTCATGTAGCGGGTGTCCACACACTTGTGAGAAAAAAAGATATTGTTAGCAACATCCCCTTGAGTTTAAGTGAGGTATTCTAAGTGAAGCACACATCTTAGGGGTAGTCTGTGCCATTGTATAAAAAGAAACGATCTTTGGGGGGGTAATACGCTCCCTTTAATTTTTTTTTTGAAATGGGGGGTATTCCATGCCCATGTGCTAGACACAAAATTTGAATTATTGAAAATATGGGGGGTATTCCAAACCCATTTGAGGAAAGTGAAAAATTAAAGGGATGTTGACCATACCATGTGTTGAGAGATCACGCTCAACATCATGTGATCATATGTGCATAGCACCATCATGTGATCATATGTCATAGCACTAACCCAATAGAGTGCTATAAAGGAAAGGGTTAGATGCCCTAACCCTAACCCTAAATGGGCTTGTATATATTCTACATTTTCAACTAAATCTAGTGTACAATTAGTCATTTGTGGTGTGGTCTCTAGGTGTGCCCTCTCTCCTCATCTCCACTCTTCTCGTCTCCTCTCTTCATAGTTTGTCATGGTATCAGAGCTCCCTTGCCTTCCGCTGAGGCATTGTGATTCGTATGAGAGAGTGTGATTGATTGAGAGATTGAGTGTTGCCTTTCATTCCGTTGTTGATGAAAGAGATTTTCATCCATTTGATTGAGAAAGAAAGTTTCCATCCACTATTCTTTTTGTGTGAGAGAGAGTTCTTTCGATTCATTGCTTCGAGAGAGAGAAAGAGACATTTTCCATCTATTCTTCTTCTTCTTCTTCTTCTTCTTCAAGAGAAAGAGAGAGAGAGAGAGAGTATTGAGAAAGGTTTGTATTGAATTGAGAGACCTAGTTTTGGTTTTTGAGAGAAATGAGAGAGAGAGAGAGTTCCAAAAGATACGTAGAGGGATCTGAGTCCATTGCTTCAGATGAGTCCCTTATTCCTTAGAGAACTTTGAGTCTCTAAAGCCTATCAACTATTCTTCAGAGGCTTCCCTAGTAGCGGCCAGAGGCAACTTCAAGAGCAACTCAGAGAAGAAAAGCTTCTTGCAATGCCATAGCCAAACACCTAGCTACAACTACTTGCAACTTCCAAGGCTACCTGGATGGTAGGGTGGCAGCAGCACAATAACCTTGGGCCTCCAACGAATGCGCCTTCACGACGGACCTCCAAGGCCTTCAAGCCTACCAGAGCCAGTGGGCTCCGAGTAGCTCTAAGGCTCCTATCAACCTACAACAACTAGCAAGCAAAGCCTCCTAGGACATCTCAGTGCCAAAGCAGCAAGCGGATGCTCTCGACCTACAAACGCCCTTGATGGATGACCATAAATCTATCAGATGACCTCCAATGACCTGTGGCTTTCTACAACACCCCAATTCCTATAGCCCATAAGCTTCAAACAGCTCTCCAACGAGCTCTCACTAGCCATCTTTCTCTCTGCAAGCTTAGTCTCCACACACCAGCATCTTCATGCTTCCAAAGTCCAACTCGAAGCTCATGGCTAGGCATCTCCAACAAAGCCTTCTACAAGGCACCACGAGCGACCACACTGATTGAGCATACATGATTCTTCAACAACTGAATTGTGAAGAGAGTGGGAGAGAAGTAAGGAGTCTCACTTGCAGCTTTCTCACATACACCAGTTTGATAGTTTTGTCAGTTGACTCGGCTTATCCATTACTCTACAGGTAGTAAGTAGTTACTACTCGATGAATTCCTTGGTAAAGAGCTCAAAGACTTCATTCATAAAATGAGTTCCCGGATCATTGACAAATTATACCGAGCATCCATATTTGCAAATGCGATTTTCAAAATAGACTTAATTGTAGTCCGAGATGAGTTTTCCCTTAAGGCTTTAACCTCGACCATTTAGTAGCATAGTTTGTCACTACTAAGATATATTTTATTGACCGGTTTTGTTGAATGGACCCATATAATCTAGAACCCAACATTGAAATGCTTCCCATGGGCGTGTAGTTTGGAGGAAGTAACCTACTTACATCACACTCAACACTTTGATTATGTGCATCCTTAACAAGAGTACCACCACATCCCAGCTTCTAAAACTTTCCAAGTATTAAGCTCACCACCAAAATGACCTCTTGCAAGACTAGTATGTGCCTCATTGAGTACCTTGGCCTACTCATGTGGAGCAACCCATCTTCTAGAGCTCCATGAGCACCCTTGCAATATAGATGACCACCAATCAAGATATACTTCTAGCTTTTAGGCCAACTGCATGTGCTTATCCTTTGGCATATGCTTGGGAAAGTTTCTTGGGAGCAATAGTGTAGCATCTCATCACACTCAATTTCTATAAACTCAACAACAAATAAATGGGCATCTGCTAATTTAGTGACTTTGCACTTTTTGGGATATAATGGCCCAACCTGATGCCTAGGGCGGTGCACTTTGTAAGAGACTTGAGACCCATTCTAAGCTTGCTTAGTCCTTAAACCATTTTCCTAATCCATTCCTTATGAGGACCTTTTTGACCCCAAATCTCCCCTAATATATATTGGTATCGACCCCAACCCCATGACAAACAAGTAGAGCTTGATTGAAGTATAGAACTTGGTACATGAGTGCCAAGCTTAGCTTGAACAAAATTTCAAGGCCAATAAGATGTTTGACACTATACACCCCAGCCATGTGATAACTTCCTAGCCTTGTAATGCCTTACAAGTACCAAAAAGGTGCAAGAAGAAGAAGAAGAAGCACCTAGCACTTTGGCAAAGAGGTCCATGCTAATGCAAATAGTGTTCAAATAGGTGTTCAAATAGGACTTAACCTTGTAGTGGCTTAAGGAGGAGGATGACATGTCCTTCTATGGGTTTGAGGAACCGGTCTTAGCGGGCATGGAACCCGACATTGGTCCTAGAGACATTGCGGGGCTTCTTTCAAATACATTGAGGTCAATATGCCCATCATGGCATTATTGCAAGGAAATACAATGCTTTAGAGAGACCTTTCAAATGGTATGAATGTTCGAGATAGTGATTGTCGAGTCACCTAACCTAGATGGAGAGCAACCTCAAGAGGATTCTCAGATCTCCCAAGGGTACCAGTCAATAAGTTGGAACAATATTATGAGAGTGATGAGACCAACACCCTGCTTCCTATTCTTAGATCTCCCAAGGGTACCAGTCAATAAGTTGGAACAATATTATGAGAGTGATGAGACCAACACCCTGCTTCCTATTTCCTACCATATCAAAAAGTTTGAGGCCATACTTGATGGTGGGGCCGGTGTGAGCATAGTCACCAAGCAATGTTGGGAGGAGGAATGGGGTAAGCCCCACATGGAGGACACTGGCATGGTAGTAAAGCTAGCCTATTGCAGCATGGCTCAACCAATCTGGAGTACTCAAGGTCTTAAACATTACCTACCTCGTGCAATTTGTGGTAATGGATTTTAGTAAACAACCAAGATTCAAAGCATTCCTTTGTATCTCAGGCTTGCATGACTGGCACTCAAAAATAATCTATTTCAGAAAGGATTAGAAAGTCATACAAGTTGACCTTTGCACTTGTAAGGCTCACCCCATGGCTGGGCATCTGTTTGCAAATGAAATTTGATACCATGCAAGGGTCAGTATCCATGAAACTTTGTAATGCCAAGAATGAGGGTGAGGACAGGGATGGGCATTGGTGAACATAGTTTCTTGAGCTCAAGGTCTTGCATAACTGGATGCCACAATAGATGTCCCTGAGAGGACAGGGTTCCAATTAATGACCCCCCAACTAGAGGAGCAAGGAGTGGAAGTCCCACTCCGGATGTTACATATTCTTAATCCTCAATAAAATAACTAAAGGGGAAGTGAAGTTAAGGTCAACCTTCATTGTCTGACATACATTGGAGCTACTACTTCCCACCATGAGTTTTCCACAAATTGGGGATCCCACTAAATAGAGTCACAACTTTGGTTGGCTCCATTAGTGTGAAAAGGAGCAACCCACAAAAGGGTCAAAAATCCAAGACAACCCAATGAGAGGAAAAGAACAAATCCAACCAGTGGAAGAGGTGGAGGAGGATGAGAATATGGAAGACCTAAGACAATACATCCCCACTACAAATCATATACCATTTAGGATAATAAGATCCTCTACCAGTAGGCTAAGAGGTCCACAAAAGAAGGTGTCCATAAATGTTATGATGGCCCTACAAAAGTGGAGGTAACCTTGCATGAGAGGGAGCTGTGAACTTCAACTGGTGTATATTGTTGATGATATCACCCAAGAACAAGAGGAGGAGGCTTAGCGTCACTCCTCTTGGAATACAAGGACAACCTTGCCTAGACATACACAAACATGAAGGATGTGTTAGTAGAAGCTATGCAACATACCACACCTATGTTAGAGGATGTCAGGCCAATGAGGAAGCCCAAATATGCATTGATAATATGGAAAGAGTTCAAAAAACTAATAGATGTAAGATTCATATATGAAATAAAGCTTATGGACTTATGTGATTGTACTAAACAATAATGGGAAGGTTAGTGTATGCATAGACCTCAAGAAGGTTAATTTCACAAAACAAGGAGAGACCATGAACCCCTCCCTTTCACAATACGTGTGTTGGAAAAGGTGCTAGAAAAGAAGCTTATTAGCTTCTTAGATGGATTCTCTAGTTACAACTAGCTCTCCATTGCACCATAGTAAAAGCATACGATATCCTTTGCCATGGAATGGGGAGTGATGCTTCTAAGGTAATGATATTCAGACTCCTATCATTCTAGGTGGGGGGGCTGATTATCATCACGTTTAAGGATTATCTAAGAGACTTCTTGTAAGCTTTGTTGGATTAAATGTGTGTAAATTCTAAGTTGAGCCATCAACTAAGGTACTTAAGATTGGTCTTTGAGAGGTGTCATTCACACTAAATTTCCTTTAACCCTCTCAAGTGAAAATTTTGGCTCCATAGCGCCCAAGAATGGTATCTCCATGGATTATAAAAAAATTAAGTTCACATTGGAGCTACCCCACCAACCAACCCCCACTACTACACATGGGCCTTGTTCTGATGATTATGCATCAATGTTTAGTGCATGAGGTGTGCTAATCACATCGATACATACAGTGGGATTAATAAGGTCGGTATATACCGACCTTTGACAGAAGTGTTAATGGTTGGTATATACCGACTAATAACAAAAGTGTAATCATCAATATATACCGACTCTGTGAAGCTTTCCTATACTAACCTTTAATAGAGAAAGTTTTTCCTATACTGACCTTTAATAGAGAGTGTTTCCCAATGACTAAAAAAAATCTTTTCATACATGTTTGATCCTTTGAAAGAAAAAAAAATGCAAGAGCATGTACAACAAGTTTGAAGCTCATATATTCATGTCCAACTTTGAGATGACAAAAGTCAATAGCTTCTAGTCCTGTGCACCAATAAGTTTATCTCCAACTCTATACCGAGTTGATCTTTTATATCATCATCGTACTCTAGCATCATACGTTCACCTAAGACTTGATCTTTTAATTCCCCTTATTCAATAAAGTCGGGTGATTCTTCATCGTCGTCTTCTTCCTCAATATCATGATCTCCATCTTCCTCTTGTATGATGTCATTATGCACATCTTCTTCTTGGCTCATATTGTGATCTTCATCTTCTTCGCTCCATCAGGATCAATTGGAGCTGGCATTGGTAGTGGCATCTCCATATCCACATCTCTATCTTCAAAAATATTTTACTTTGTGGTGCAACTTGGATCATATACCACCATCTTGGATCAGAATGATCTGGATGAAAAACCTCCATTGAAGATGGGTGTCAAATTCCATTAATTATATGTTGAGATATCGAGCTCCACTTGTGATATGCTAGGGTGACCGTTGTGCATTTATGTCACTGACTTGTTAGCTGCAGATGCGGTTGGTACACTGCCCATGAATAATAGCTAGATGATAACTATCTTTATGTACTCTAGTTAGTGGCTTAGTTAGTATCCCACCTTAATTAGCTGAGTTTGGTTTGAGACCCACATATAGGATTCACCTATTCTTTTATACTTAGAGTTCTTTTGGCTTACACAACTAAGAAGAGGAAAACAATTTTCAGCCTCCACCTTTGTGTATATTCCCCCATTGTGTATGTGAGAAAGCTGCAAGTGAGACTCCTTCCTTCTCTCCCACTCTCTTTACATGGTATCAGAGCTCAGTTCGTGGTAAGGAGATCAAGAAAGCAAACCAAGTTCATGGTGTCCTAGTAAGAGGATCAATGTTGCTTTCCTTTTTTTTCATGTTTGGGAGCAAATCTCTGTAGGTAGCACAACCAAAAAGTGCAAGAGTGCACTAACTCAGATTGGGATGCCCTTTGTGGTGTGGCGAGAGGGCAGTGTGAAATTATTTTTTTGATTCGAGGCCATTTCGAGGCCTGTTTTGGTGGTAGAAGTTTTCCACAGGCACTCAGGAAAGTGTCATGTTTTTGCTGTACGACCACCAGTCTGTAGGTCGGTGAAAAGTTATCACAGAAATTACATCGTATGTGTTGAGAGTTGTGGTGCCATGAGCACATGTAGAGCAAAGGTATGAGCAAAGGGTAAGCTGCCACATGGCATGGAGGAGATATCCCACATGTGAGCAAGCAAATGGATGTAAGTACCCTCACCTATAAAAGGGAGGTTCATTTCAAGTAATTCAATCAAGCACTTTGCACTATCTCAAGATTCTCTTTATGAGTCCAAGTTAATCTATCTTGGAACCTAATTGACTTGAGATACATGTCATGAGCCTCTTGTTAAGCACAATATGGAATTCAGCATGTGAATCCCTGTGCCACATCATCAAAGGCCCTCTTCTTCACAAAAGCTTCAACAAGCCATAACTTGCAATCCAGGAAGAATTTGCACACGCTCCAAAAAGGTAAAGTGATCGTCTTTTCGAGCTCTACGCACTTGTCAACTCAAATTTTCTGTATGCAATTAGACACTGCCAGATTTGAAAGTATCATCAAACTGGTAAGACCTTTGCAATGGCAATCCGCACTCCAACTATTGAGAAGTTCACCGGGGATGGATTTCACACATGGTCTACACAAATGAGATATCTTCTGATGCACCAAAAGCTTTGGAAGATTGTAAAAGAAGATATACCCACTGCACAAAATGATGCTTGGAAGGAAAAAGATGAAGCAGCACTATCACTCATTGGATTGCACTTGGGTCCAAACATAATTCATCATATAGACTCTAAGGATCATGCCAAGGATGCATGGGATGAGTTGAACACAGTGTTTGGTGCAAAAGCCAAAAACCAAGAAATCCATCTTAAGATTGAATTCTATGGTATGCACATGGGCTTCAATGAATCCATGGCACAATTTGTCAACAAAATCAAAAGCATTATGACTCAACTAGAGGGCATAAATGCAAAAGTAGGAGAGAAAGATGCACTTGCAATTCTCCTTAAAAGCATGCCTGCAGAGTATAGTTCATTGACAACCACTTTGAATAATTTGCCAGATCCAAAGTTTGAAGAATGTGTATCCTCTCTTCTCGAAAAAGAAAGAGAGTTGAAGGCATCGACATCAACATCGACATCAACACACAACAGCTATAATGAAGAACAAGCACTATTCAGTAAAACATCAGTGAAATGCTACCATTGCGGAAGGATGGGTCACTATCAAAGTGACTGCAGATTGAAGAACAAACCAAAGTGTCACCATTGCAAGAAGCTCGGACACAAGGAAGAAGATTGCAGATTGAAGAATCAACAAGTCAACTACGTGGAGTCATCATCAAGCCATGAGCCAAAAGGTGACATCAATGGAATGTATTGAAAAGCAAAAACCTTGCCAACCTTGCCTATTATGTTTTGTAATCAAACCTGACCACCTGAGAGTAGCTATGAAAGCACCCAGGGGAGGTATTGACATGTAAAAGCCACACTTGACCACCTTAAGTAGCAATGTATGCACTAAGGGGAGGTGATGGAATGTAACTCACATCTGACCACCTTGCAGTAGCCAAAGGATCATGGCACCAAGGGGAGGTGTTGAGAGTTGTGGTGCCATGAGCACATGTAGAGCAAAGGTATGAGCAAAGGGTAAGCTGCCACATGGCATAGAGGAGATATCCCACATGTGAGCAAGCAAATGGATGTAAGTACCCTCACCTATAAAAGGGAGGTTCATTTCAAGTAATTCAATCAAGCACTTTGCACTATCTCAAGATTCTCTTTATGAGTCCAAGTTAATCTATCTTGGAACCTAATTGACTTGAGATACATGTCATGAGCACTCTCTTCATCATGCTTGCACTTAGGTTGCATCCTCCGTAGATTAGTGTTGTATTAGGATGTTGTCTTAGTGACTAGGAGAGTAGGATCCTCACTTTGTCAGTATGCCTATGTGCAGACATGTTGGGAGTGACATAATCAGTTGCCTGTTGATGCATAATCATCACTAGGAAGTGACTGTGTGGTCAAATACCACTCTCGTCAATTTTGCAGATTTGCCCTTGTGAGGTAGAAGTTGTGTTTCTTGCAGTGACAGAATATTTTGCACTGTTCTATAATGGTGTCTGATGCTTTTCACAGATTGTCACTAAAAAGCTTGACAAGAACAACTTCCAAGCATGGAAGTTTAGAATGACGAATTTCCTTAAGGGAAAAGTCTATTGGGAGTTCATTACTGGAGCTAAACAAGAACCAATTATTCCTAATGTTCTAGCTATCTATCAGTATGTACTGGCTGTCTATTAGTATTTTAGATTCTATGATTATGCATATTTAGGATGCAAGCATGCTGAAGGAGGCATGGGATACTTTGACAAAAATGTATAGCACAAATACGCAAGCCAGGAAAATGCAGCTCAAGCAAAAGTTGCATAATGTGTAGAGAGAAAATATGAGCATCAATGACTACCACATGAAGGTGAAGAAGATTGCAGATGCACTTGATTCTATTGGGTCGCCAGTGGAAGATGATGATTTAGTTTTTGTGACCTTGAATGGTCTAGGAAAGGATTATGCACAATTTTAGACATCCATTGCCATCCATGAGAATTTTCCTGATTTTGAGGAGTTGATTGCTCTTCTAATTTCTAAAGAGCAAAGAAATGGTGGTGCATCTTCTTCAGGAGGAACTTCAAAAGAAGCTGTCTTTTACTCAAATATGCTAGAAGAGGTAGAGGTAGAGGTAGAGCATGCCGATTTGGAGGCCGTGGCAAAAATCAGAATATGCAGCAAATTCAATTCAAGAAAACCACTCCTATGGGGGAGGACATGGTAACTTTAGAGGTAGGGGGAGCCAAAGAGGTTGTCGTTGATGGTAGAGAGGCCAAAATGCAAAGAACAATGTTGAATGCTACTACTGTGGTAAAATGGATCATATGGTTAAAGACTGTTATAAAAAGCAGAATGACATCATGACTAGAAAATTGTAGCAAGGCAATTATGCATCCTCTACTAGACAGGGTGATGATAAAAATGAGGATCTGTTTATGGTGCAACACATGACCAATATTGTGACAAGTGCAGAAGAAAGCAATGATGTGTGATATGTTGACTCAAGTGTGTCAAATCACATGACAGGTCATGCAGAATGGATGCAAGATGCAAGGAAAATGGAAAGACCAGGATTTGTGGAGACTATCCTTCGTGTGAAAATGCTATTGAAGCAAAAGTTTGAGATGAAGGATTTGGGAGAGCTGCATTACTTCTTGGGCATTGAGGTGATTAGATCCACAAGTGGGATATGGCTCTTGCAGAGGTAGTATAGATTGGACATGCCATCCAAATATGGGATGACAGGTTGTAAGTCTATTTCAGTTCCTTTGGAGCAGAATGTGAAGCTGAGCATAGATGCAGGTGAGCTTCCGGAAGACCCTACTATGTACAGACGCATAGTAGGAAGTTTGATTTATATGATTAGTACCAGGCTAGATTTAAGCTATGCTATTGTGTTGGTAAGTCAGTTTATGCATGCTCTAAGGAAACCACATTTGGATGCAGCTAGACGCATACTGAGGTATGTGAAGTCCAGATTGCAGTATAGACTATTTTATGAGACTAGGGTTCAGATACAGTTGCATGGATACATTGATGCTGATTGGGCTGGTAGTATTTCTGATAGACAATCTATAAGTGGATATATGTTCTCTTTTGGGAGTGTTGCAGTCACTTGGAGTAGCAAGAAACAGCCTATAGTTGCCTTGTCAAGCATAGAGGCTGAGTACAAGGGTGCAAAAATGGCTGCATGTGAGGTAGCTTGGTTGTATAAGCTACTTTATCATATGCATCAGCCTACAGATGGGCCATTTGTCATTTATTGTGACAACATGAGTAGTAATACATGACAAATAACCCGTTTATCATGCTAGAAGAAAGCACATTGAGGTGCATTATCACTATGTGCAGGAGAGGGTCCTAGTAGGTTTTATTGATCTAGTTTATGTTGGCACAAAGGATCAGGTAGCTGACATATTCACGAAGGCATTGGGTGTAGAGAAGCTGTGCAAGTTCAGAGACCTGCTTGGTGTGCAAGAATTGCGATTGTTGAGATATCAAGCTCCAGTCGTGATATGCCAGGGTAACCGTTGTGCATTTATGTCACCGACTTGTTAGTTACAGATGTGGTTGGTACACCACCCATGAATAATAGCTGGATGATAGCTATCTTTATGTACTCTAGTTAGTGGCTCAGTTAGTATGCCACCTTAGTTAGCTGAGTTTGAGACCCACATATAGGGTTCACCTATTCTTTTGTACCTAGAGTTCTTTTGGCTTACACAACTAAGAAAAGGAAAACTGTTTTCAGCCTCCACCTTTGTGTATGTGAGAAAGCTACAAGTGAGACTCCTTCCTTCTCTCCACTCTCTTCACATTATATGAAGTTATGCTTAAGTAGACACGAACATGTTCCAACAATTGATCTTAAAAAATGAAAGTGTTCAATTAATTAAATCATTAGTACACACCTGCTCACAATGCTCAGGAATAACAAAAGTATCACTTTCATCAGTCCAGAGTTTGGTGGAGTGTATTGCAAAGAAACCACTACTGTTTATCCTCATTGTAGCATGGGGATCATTGTAAATAGTTCTAAACCATTTTACATCAAGAATGAAAATACTAAATCATCTAAAATAAATTTCATAGATTTCACGTATGGTCCCATAATAATACAATTGCGAGGAGAGAAGATTGGTATCCGAAGCACATGCTCGGCTATCTTATGTGAAGTTATCCATGACTCCACAATCATATGTGACTCTCTTTGAATCGATGCATTCCATGCAAAAATGTCATCCATATGACCATAATGCACTATACCTTTTATACTACAAAAGAGCATCATTAAAACAATGAGGATGCATATATTTTATAACATATATTGCCACAAATAACTTACTTATGTAAAGAGGTAAGAAACTTACATGCATCATACATCCAAATGAAAACTCTCGCTCGTGCTCGCTTATTGTCTCTCCATCGTGTTCGGCTTATGTAGAGCCAGTTGTAGCTAATCAAGTGACATGTCTTTGGGGAGAAGGGTGAGATCTTGTGGATATGGTTGTGCTTGCCTATGCATGACTCTAAATCTCATCCTTGCACTTATTTTTGCTTTGGCCACTTCATATCTCTCAATCCACTTCTGCATCTCCTTGCTATTGAGGGTACAAAGCTTATTGAATTTCTCCATTTGCTCTTCGCTCATCTTTCTTTCAATCCATTTTCCTTGGGGAACCTCTCCAATGATGTGGTCATCATCCTTGTTATGCCAAGACTATGGCATATTAGGATCCATGGATGCAAGAAACTCTATGATATATACTAATGACTCTTGCACAATCCATCCCTTTGCCATGCTTGCTTCCGATCTTGCTATGAGAAAAAATTATTTTTCTCAAATGCCTTCAAAGTTTTCATAAACTGTTTGAGAAAAAATATCCACCAACTATGAACGGTACCTGTAGTGGCCACCTCATCAACTATGTGCACAAGCAAGTGCACTTGAGTTGTCATAATGCTCGAGGGAAAGTGCTTCTCAAGCAAGCACACGGATTCAATGGAGTCCACCCTAGCCTTCTCGATGCTCAATATGGAGATCTCTTTTTGAGATATCCACCTATTTCGCGTGCCCATGTAAGATTTATAATCTTTCTATAGATTGTTCAACTTAAATTGAAGAAAATGTAATCATTGTGAGTTGATAGTAAGCATACCTCACAATACCAGTGATCTTGAATATAACATTTCTAACATATTCTTGTAAGCACCCTTGCACTATAATTGGGAGGATGAACTATCCAAGCAACAAAGAAGTCATGTCAATAATATAACATAATCATAATTACACTAATATAATGCATCATGATTATCGGTACACTAGTCCTATAGCTTAGAATACCTGTAAGACCTTCTACCAATCATGGGACTTGAGGCCACTAAGCTTACTCTCCTTTAAAAATGCTCCCTTCAAGAAACACATGTACCATGTTGGTGTTCGAAAAGAGGCCTTGACCGCTGCCTCCTCTCTCTTGGAGAGGATCCATGCTACTTTCAGGAGGAAAATTTTATGACCATGCACTTGGGGCCACAAATGAGGCATCCTGTCCATATCTTGCAAGTCTTCTCACACTCCTCTCGAGTCTTTGTCACCAACCAAGTGTGCCCAAATAGTAGCCCCCACATTCTTGAAGATATGCATGGGATCCAAGAGATGATTGATTTGTAACTGACCCCAATAAGAAAGCTCATGAAATATGTATAGCCTCTTCATACCAAGAGGAGGATCCTCTCCATCCTCCCTCCAAGCCTGAATCTAGTCACTTCCCTTCAAAGATGGTGATGGTGGTGTGAAGAGAGTGGGAGAGAAGGAAGGAGTCTCACTTGCAGCTTTCTCACATACACAATGGGGGAATACACACAAAGGTGGAGGCTGAAAATAGTTTTCCTCTTCTTAGTTGTGAAAGCAAAAAGAACTCTCTAAGTACAAAAGGAATAGGTGAACCCTATATGTGTGTCTCGAACCAAACTCAGCTAACCTAGGTGGCATACTAACTAAGCCACTAACTAGAGTACATAAAGATAGTTGTCATCTAGCTATTATTCATGGGCAGTGTACCAACCACATTTGTAGCTAACAAGTCAATGACATAAATGCACAATGGTCACCCTGGCATATCACCAGTGGAGCTCAATATCTCAACACTCCCCCTCGAGCTCAATCCCTATTCTTGCACACCAAGCAGGTCTCTAAACTTGCGTAGCTTCTCTGCACCCAATGTCTTCTTGAATATGTCAGCTACCTGATCCTCTGTGCTGACATAAACTAGATCAATAAAACCTACTAGAACCTTCTCCCGCACATAGTGATGATGCACCTCAATGTGCTTTGTTCTAGCATGATAGACTGGGTTATTTGCCAAGTGTATACTACTCATGTTGTCACAATAAATGACAACTGGCCCATCTGTAGACTGATGCATATCATAAAGTAGCTTATGCAACCAAGCTGCCTCACATGTAGCCATTGTTGCACCCCTGTACTCAGCCTCTGTGCTCGACAAGGCAACTGTAGGCTGTTTCTTGCTGCTCCAAGTGACTGTAACACTCCCAAAAGAGAACACATATCCATTGGTAGATCGTCTATTAGAAGTACTACCAGCCCAATTAGCATCAGTGTATCCATGCAACTATATCTAAACCCCAATGTCATAACATAGTCTATACTGCAACTATATCTAAACCCCAATGTCATAACATAGTCTATACTGCAATGTGGACTTCACATACCTCAGTATGCGTCTAGCCACATCCAAATGTGGTTTCCTTGGAGCCTGCATAAATTGAATTACCAACCCAATAGCATAGCTCAAATCTGGCTTGGTAATGGTCATATAAATTAAACTTCCTACTATGCGTCTATACATAGTAGGGTCTTCCAGAAGCTCACCCGCATCTACGCTCAACTTCACATTCTACTCCAAAGGAACTAAAATAGGCTTACAGTCTGTCATCCCATATTTGGACAGCATGTCCAATCCATATTGCCCCTGCACGAGCCATATCCCACTTGTGGATCTAATCACCCCAATGCCCAAGAAGTAACGTAGCTCTCCCAAATCCTTCATCTCAAACTTTTGCTTCAATAGCATTTTCACATGAAGGATATCGTCATCACTATCACCTGTGATGATCAAATCATCAACATAAATGATGAGCAGCATAATGCATTTATCTATTTTTCTCACATAAAGTGAGAAATCTGCCTTGGAAATCTGAAAGCCAATAGTGACAAGATTCTGTCCTATCTTGTCAGACCATGCTCTAGGTGCTTGCTTCAAGCGATACAAGGCTTTCTTCAACCTGCAAACAAACTCACGATAAACAGCATGAACTTAACTTGGTGGCTGCTCCATATAGACCTCTTCTTGCAAATCACCATGCAAGAAATCATTCTTTACATCCATCTGATGTAAAGACCATCCCTTTGATGTAGCCATAGCAATGACTACTCTTACAGTTGCCATCCTTGCAATCAGACTGAATGTTTCTTCATAATCAATGCCATATGTTTGTGCATAGCCCTTGACAACTAATCTTGCCTTCTATCTATTAAGAGAACCATCTACATTGTGCTTCACCTTATAAACCCACCTGCAGCCAATTGCATTCTTGTCTTTAGGCAAAGGCACCAATTCCCATGTAGCATTTTCTTCCAAGGCATCCATTTCTTCATCCATGGCTTTCTCCCATTTTTCTTTTCCAATGGCTTGCTCAAAAGAAGTGGATTCTGGTTCATGTATCACTTTGACCATATAGGCTAGTGAATGGCTGTAAATCCATCACATTTCAGCCTATCCATAGGATACCTAGCTTTGGTAGACCTGCACAAAATAGGCTCACTACCAGGTGCTCTCAAAACATCCCTTGTCTTCCTACCAGGTGCATATGAACATAGGCAATGCAACCAAAAACTTTCAAATGAGAAATATTTGGTTTCCTACTAGTATACCTCTCCTCTGGCATCATGTCATGTATTGCTGTACTAGGAGTCCTATTCATTATGTAGACTACTATAGTAGCTGCTTCAACCCAATAATAATATGGCAGGTCTTTTTCGTTGAGCATGGCACGAGATACCTCTCCAATATGCCTATTTTTCCTTTTTGCAAGTCCATTTTGCTGTGCGGTATGACTGCATGAATATTGCTGCTTTATGCAATGCTCCTATAGGAAACTTGCAAACTCATTTGAGAGGTACTCTCCCCCTCCATCTAACCTTAGGCATTTTATTTAAGGCCTGTTTCTTTTTCAACCATAGCTTTAAAAGCTTTGAAATGCCCAAACACTTCACTTTTCTTTTTCATAAAATACACCCAACTTTTCTGTTGTAGTCATCAATAAAAGTGAAAATAATGAAAGCCTCTAATAGATGCAGCTTTAGTAGTCCACACATCAAAGTGGATTAATTCCAATGGCCTCTTACTCTCTTCAACATGTCTAGGAAATGGTTTGCTTGCCTGTTTTCCAAATTGACAGGCTTCACATACCTTATGCATTTCTGCAACCTTGAACTTAGGCAATCCTACAACAATATTTTGGGCCTACATTAATTTAAGTCGCTGTACATTGACATGACCAATGTGTTTATGCCAGATATCAATATCTGCAACTACACCGGTTCCATGTGCAAACATTGCTGCACTCAATTCAAGCATGTCTGCATCCATCGTAAACATCCTGCCCTTCTTCCCTCTTGCTATCGAGTGACATTTATTTTTCCTATCCTCAACAAAGCATGCATGAGGATTAAATCTGACCTGCTAGCCTTGCTCATCCATTTGACCAACAGAAAACCAGGTTCTTGGTGATATTTAGGACATGAAATACATCAAACAGGTATTTCTTTTTTCCATTCTGCATCGACAAAGGAATTTTACCAATCTGCACAATAGGATGTGCAGTATCATCACCTGTCTCCACAAATCCTAAACTTTTCATTTTCCTTGCATTCTCTGCATGACCTGTCATGTGGTTTGATGCACCTGAGTCAACATACCACACATCATTGCTTTCTTCTACAATTGTCACAGAATTGGTCGTTTGATGCACCATAAATAGATGCTCATTTCTGTCATCACCCTCTCTCCTAGAGGATGCGTAATTGCCTTGCTGCAATTTTCCAGTCATGATGTCATTTTGCTTTTAATAGCAGTCTTTAACCATATGACCCATTTTACCATAGTAGTAGCATTCAACATTGTTGTTTGCATTTTGGCCTCTCTGCCATCCACCACAACCTCTTTGGCTCCCTTTGCCTCTAAAGTTACCACGTCCTCCTCCATAGGACTGGTTTTCTTGAATTTGCTGCATAGTTTGATTTCTGTCATGGCCTCCAAATCGGCCTGCTTTCCCTTTGCCTCTACCTCTTCCTGCATTTGAGTAGAAGACAGCTTCTTTTGAAGTTCCTCCTGAAGAAGATGCACCACCATTTCTTTGCTCTTCAGAAATTATAAGAGCAATCAACTCCTCAAAATGAGGGAAATTCTCACGGACGGCAATGGATGTCCAAAATTGTGCATTATCCTTTCCTAGACCATTCAAGGTCACAGAAACTAAATCATCATCTTCCACTGGTGACCCAAGAGAAGCACGTGTATCTGAAATCTTCTTCACCTTCATGTGGTAGTCATTGATGCTCATATTTTCTCTCTGCACATTATGCAACTCCTGCTTGAGCTACATTTCCCTGGCTTGCATATTTGTGCTATACATTTTTGTCAAAGTATCCCATGCCTCCTTCGGCATGCTTGCATCCTGAATATGCACAATCATAGAATCCAAAATACTGATAGACAGCCAGTACATAACTTTTCTGGCTCTCTCATGCCTGCCTTTAAATGCTTGCAACTCCTGTTGATTGGGAACATTAGGAATAATTGATTCTTGTTCAGCTCCAGTAATTAACTCCCAATAGACTTTTTCCCTAAGGAAATTTGTCATTCTAAACTTCCATGCTTGGAAGTTGTTCTTGTCAAGATTTTCAGTGACAATCTATGAAAGAGCATCAGACGCCATTACAAAACACTACAGAATATTCTCTCACTGCAAAAAACACAACTTCTACCTCACAAGGGCAAATCTACAAAATTGATGAGAGTGGTATTTGACCACACAGTCACTTCCTAGTGACGATTATGCATCAACAGGAAATAAGAATGATTATATTACTCCCAATATGTCTGTACATAGGCATACGATGTAATTTCTGTGATAACTTTTCACCAACCTACAAAACAATGGTCGCACAACAAAAACAGGGCACTTTCCTAAGTGCTTACAGAAAACTTTTGCCACCAAAACGGGCCCCAAAATGGCCTCGAATCAAAAAATTAATTACACATTGCCCTCTCACCACATCGCAAAGGGCGTTCCAATCTAAGACAGTGCAATCTTGCACTTTCCGGCTATGCAACCTGCAGAGATTTGCTCCCAAACTCGAAAAAAAGGAAAGCAACATTGATCCTCTTACTAGGACACCGCGAACTTGGTTTGCTTTCTTGAGCTCCTTACCACGAAGCAAGCTCTGATACCATGTAAAGACAGTGGGAGAAAAGGAAGGAGTCTCACTTGTAGCTTTCTCACATACATAATGGGGGAATATACACAGAGGTGCAGGCTAAAAACAATTTTCCTCTTCTTAGTTGTGTAAGCCAAAAGAACTCTAAGCATAAAAGAATAGGTGAACCCTATACGTGGGTCTCAAACCAAACTCAGCTAACTAAGGTGGCATACTTATTGAGCCACTAACTAGAGTACATTAAGATAGTTGTCATCCAGCTATTATTCATGGGCGGTGTACCAACCGCATCTACAGCTAACAAGTCAGTGACATAATTGCACAACGGTCACCCTAGCATATCATGAGTGGAGCTCAATATCTCAACGTATAATTGATGGAATTTGACACCCATCTTCAATATAAGTGATTTTTCATCCAGATAATTATGATCCAAGATGGTGGTACGTGATCCAAGTCGCGCCACAAAGTAAATAGATTTTTGAAGATAGAGATGTGGATATGGAGATGCCACTACCAATGCCAGCTTTAATTGATCCAGAGGGAGTGAAGAAGATGAAGATCACAATATGAGCCAAGAAGAAGATGCACATAATGACATCGTATGAGAGGAAGATGGAGTTCATGATATTGAGGAAGAAGATGATGATGAAGAATCACCCGACTTTATTGAATAAGGGGAATTAAAAGATCAAGTCTTAGGTGAAGTATGATGCTAGAGTACGATGATGATATAGGAGATCAACTCGTTATAGAGTTGGAGATAGACTTGTTGGTGCACAAGACTAGAAGCTATTAATGTAAATGCTCTTGATTGATTTTTTCATGTCAAACTTGGACATGAATATATGAGCTTCAAACTTGATGTACATGCTCTTGCATTTTTTTTCTTTCAAAGGATCAAACATGTATGAAAAGATTTTTTTTGGTCATTGGGAAACACTCTCTATTAAAGGTCAGTATAGGAAAAACACTCTCTGTTAAAGGTTAGTATAGGAAAGCTTGACATAGTCGGTATATAATGACCATTACACTTTTGTTATTAGTTGGTATATACCAACCATTAACACTTCTGTCAAAGGTCGGTATATACCGACCTTATTAATCCCACTATATGTATCGATGTGATTAGTGCACCTCGTGCACTAAACATTGATGCATAATCATCAGAACAAGGCCCATGTGTAGTAGTGGGGGTTGGTTGGTGGGGTAGCTCCAATGTGAACTTAATTTTATTATAATCTGTGGGGATACCGTTCTTGGGTGCTATGGAGCCAAAATTTTCACTTGAGAGGGTTAAAGGAAATTTAGTGTAATGACACCTCTCAAAGACCAATCTTCAGTATCTTAGTTGATGGCTCAACTTAGAATTTACACACATTTAATCCAACAAAACTTACAAGAAGTCTCTTAGATAATCCTTAAATGTGATGATAATCAGCCCCTCCACCTAGAATGATAGGAGTCTGAATATCATTACCTTAGATGCACCACTCCATATTCCATGGCAAAGGATATTGTATGCTTTTACTATGGTGCAATGGAGAGCTAGCTATAACTAGAGAATCCATCTAAGAAGCTATTAGCTTCTTTTCTAGCACCTTTTCCAACACATGTTTTGTGAAGGGGAGGGGTTCATGGTCTCTCCTTGTTTTGTGAAATTAACCTTCTTGAGGTTCATGCATACACTAAACTTCCCATTGTTGTTTAGTACAATCACATAGGGTGATACCAGTCCATAAGCTTTATTTCATATATGAATCTTACACCTATTAGTTTTTTGAACTCTTTCCATACTATCAATGCATATTTGGGATTCATCGGGTAAAGTCTCTTCCTCAACAAAGCATCCATGAGGATTAAATGTGACCTGCAAGACCTACTCAACCATTTGACCAATAGAAACCATGTTCTTGGTGATATTTGGAACATGAAATACATAAGACAGGTATTTCTTTTTTCCATCCTGCATAGACAAAGGAATTTTACCAGTCTGCAAAATAGGATGTGCAGTATCGTCACCAGTCTCCACAAATCTTGGTCTTTCCATTTTCCTTGCATCTTGCATCCATTCCGCATGACCTGTCATGTGGTTTGGCACACCTGAGTCGACATACCACACATCATTGCCTTCTTTTACACTTGTCACAGAATTGGTCATGTGCTGCACCATAAACAGATGCTCATTTCTGTCATCACCCTGTCTACTAGAGGATGCATAATTGCCTTACTGCAATTTTCTAGTCATGATGTCATTCTGCTTTTTATAGCAGTCTTTAACCATATGACCCATTTTACCATAGTAGTAGCATTCAACATTGTTGTTTGCATTTTGGCCTCTCTACCATCCACCATGACCTCTTTGGCTCCCCCTGTCTCTAAAGTTACCACGTCCTCCTCCATAGGACTAGTTTTCTTGAATTTGCTGCATATTTTGATTTCTGCCACGGCCTCCAAATCGGCTTGCTCTAGCTCTGGCTCTACCTCTTCCATCATTTTATTAGAAGATAGCTTCTTTTGAAGTTCCTTCTGAAGAAGATGCATGACCATTTCTCTACTCTTGAGAAATTAGAAGAGCAATCAACTCCTCAAAATCAAAAAAATTCTCACGGATGGCAATGGGTGTCCAAAATTGTGCATAATCCTTTCCTAGACCATTCAAGGTCATAGAAAGTAAATCATCATCTTCCACTGGCCACCCAATAGAAGCAAGTGCATCTGCAATCTTCTTCACCTTCATGTGGTAGTAATTAATGCTCATATTTTCTCTCTGCACATTATGTAACTCTTGCTTGAGCTGCATTTTCCTAGCATGCGTATTTGTGCTATACATTCTTGTCAAAGTATCCCATACCTCCTTCGGCATGCTTGCATCCTGAATATGCACAATCATAGAATCTGAAATACTAACAGATAGCTAGTACATAACTTTTATAGCTCTCTCATGCCAGCCTTTAAATTCCTGCAACTCCTGTTGATTGGGAAGATTAGGAATAACTGGTTCTTGTTCAGCTCCAGTAATGAACTCCCAATAGCCGTTTCCCTTAAGGAAATTTGTCATTCTAAACTTCCATGCTTGGAAGTTGTTCTTGTAAAGCTTTTCAGTGACAATCTGTGAAAGAGCATGAGACGCCATTACAGAACACTGCAAAATATTCTGTCACTGCAAAAAAACACAACTTCTACCTCACAAGGGCAAATCTGCAAAATTGACGAGAGTGGTATTTGACCACACAATCACTTCTTAGTGACGATTATGCATCAACAGGCAATAAAAATGATTCTATCACTCCCAATATGTCTGCACATAGGCATACGATGTAATTTCTGTGATAACTTTTCACCGACCTGCAAAAGAGTGATCGCACAGCAAAAATAGGGCACTTTCCTGAGTGCCTGCGGAAAACTTCGGCCACTAAAACGGGCCTTGAAATGGCCTCGAATCAAAAAAATAATATCACACTGCCCTCTCGCCACACTACGAAGGGCGTCCCAATCTGAGATAGTGCACTCTTGCACTTTCTGGCTATGGTACAGAGTGGAAGAGATTTGAGTGGCTACTAATAATCATGGGATCCAGGATGATTCGTAATTAGTCCTCAAAAATGTTCAAAGATTTCCCTGACCTCTTTGCAACTAGCTACCACCACCTTCGCCATGTGACTACCATAGAACACAAGATAGAGCTGCAGCCTAATGCGAAGCCTGTGGCTCAGAGGTATCGGAGATTAGGGCCCCTACAGACCGATGCTTTGCGCTCAAAGTTACAGAAACTTGTAGAAGCTGGGTTTATTGTTTCGGTTCACAATACTGAATGGGTTTCACCAGTGGTAGTCACCCCAAAGAAAAACAACAAGTGGCGGGTCTGCATCGACTATAAGAAACTCAATGCAGCCACCAAGAGGGACCATCATCCTCTTCCCTTTCAAGACCTCATTCTTGAGAAGGTAAGTGGTCATGAGATGTATACTTTCTGTGATGGTTGCTCTGGGTTTTATCAAATCAGAATTGCCGAAGAAGATGTGCTTAAAACCACATTTGCCACACCCTGGGGGACATTTGCATTCAAAGCATTGCATTCAAAGCAATGCCATTTGGCCTCACCAATGCTCCTGCTACCTTTCAAAGATTTATGCAGATGGTGTTTTCTCCTTATTTGGGGGACTTCTTGGAGGTGTTTTTAGATGATTTTTGTATATTCTTGTCTTGTAAGGAGCACGTCATGAAGGTTAGATTGGCCTTCCAAAGGGTCAATGATGCAAATGGTAGTCTCAACCCTGAGAAATGCACCATTGGAGCCACTCAAGGGAGGTTACTGGGACATATTGTCTCATCTGAGGGTGTCAAGCTTGACCCCAAGAAGGTAGAAACAATCCTCAAGCTCTCCCCACTAACAACCAAACGTAAGGTATGCTCATTTTTTAATCTAGTAGGATACTATCACCGCTTCATTGATTAATATGCTACTTTGACATGACCCATGACTATGCTATTAAAAGATGGGGTTGATTTCTCTTGGGATGAGGATTGTGATCATGGGTTTGCACAAATTAAGAATGCTCTGGCTTCAGAACCCATTCTACGCAATCTAGATTGGTCAAAGACTTTCTATATCAATCCTGGGTTTGGTGAGCACACTCTGGCAGGTATTCTTCTTCAACAAGGGGAGGATCGGTTCATGTATCCCATTTGATTTGCTTCTCGACAATTGCTCAACACTAAACGATGCTACTCAGAGGCTGACAAGCATGCCTTGTCTTTGGTTTTCTGCATTGAGAAATTTAAGCATTATGTGGCTGGAAAGTCCTTCATTATACTCACTAGCACTGGTCTTGCAAAGAAGGTTCTTCAATCACCAAACCCCATGGGCCGGTTGGCCAAATGGTTGGCAGTTTTACAAGAATATGATTTTTCTTTCAAAATTGTAAAAGGGGGTTGTTCCAACTTGAAGAATGCTTTGATTGATTTAGAGGAGTGCCTTGATGTAACCCTTGTAGTAGCCATAGAAGTTGGGGATCCATGGTATGGTGGTATCTACAGGTTTCTAACTGCTTTCTACTTTCCTCTAGAAAGTGCTAGCTATGAGAGAAAGAAGATCCACAGAGATAGTAGGTGCTACACCCTCCTTGATGGGGTGTTGTACCGTCAAGGCATGGATGGGGTACTAAGACGGGCCATTGATGTAGATGAAGTGCCTAAGGTATTGAAGCATTATCATGATGGATTTTGTGGAGGCCACTATGCCAATGACTATACAGTTAAGAAGATTTTACATGCTGGATACTATTGGCTGACCTTGTTCAAGGATGTCACTTTGTATTGCAAGACCTGTGAACCATGCCAATTCTTTGGTAGGAAGGATTTGCATCCTAGGCAGCATCACCCAGTGATGTCCATCCATCTGTTTTAGAAGTGGGGAATAGATTTTGTCGAGCCCTTGCCCATGACTGCTCGCAAAAAGAAGTATCTTTTGGTAGCCACTCAGTATGTCACTAAGTGGGCTGAAGCTATCGCCCTCCCCATTGCAAATGGTAAGACAGTTTCAAATTTCATATTTGAATGTATCTGCACAAGGTTTGGGACACCCATGGAAATAGTCTCTGACCATGGGAGTCCATTCTTAAATGACGTAGGGGAGTTACGGTATTGATCATCGCACTTCTAGCATCTATTATCCAGCATCCATGGGTCAAACGGAGCATACCAACGGCCTCCTTTGTAAAACCATGGGAAAAATGGTCACAAGGAACTGGAGCCAGTGGGATCAAAAGGTCACTGAAGCCATGTGGGCTTACAACATCACTCATAAAACGTCTATAGGTCACACTCCTTTTGAGTTGGTGTATGGTACTGAGGTAGTTTTACCACTAGAGATAGAGATTCCGGCCTTGAGATTGGCACAAGAACAGAGGATGACAGAAGATGAACATGTAGAGCCCAGATTGGTACAACTTAAGAAGTTAGATGAAACCCGACGCCTTGCACTACATCAAACAAAGATCCAAAAGAATCGACAAAAGGCCCGCTTGGATGCTAAGATTCACAAGGGATGGGAAAGACATTTTGCTAAGGGGGATGTTGTGCTATGCTTTGATAACAGATTGGACCACCAAATGGATAAGAAGTTTTTGCCACTGTGGACCAGTCCATACAAAGTCATCAAGGAATGTAGCAATGGGTCTGTACAAGTTCAAGAGCTGCATGAACCATATGGCAAGAAGGTGATCAACAAGCGTTACCTCAAGCCTTTCTTTGTGCATGATGGACCCAGGCATGGAAATGCTGTGCATTCCCTACCTAGGGCGGGGAACTGTTATGGATAAATTTGTCTGAGGAAAAAGGCATTAATATGTGTGTGTGTTTGTATGTGTGGCAATAGTATAATAAAATATGGTGTGCATAGGGCCCAGGGTTGAGGTGGCAGGGCATGACCATGTGCCACCCTTCCATGTAAGAGGACCCATAAGGTGTGTTGTACATAATCCGTGGTAGTAATATTATAAAATGTAAGGTGGCATGGCTCCTCCATGTGCCACCCCTCCACCTAGGCTACATTTAGTGAGATATGGCCCAAAGTCTATGGGAGAAGTAATATAAAATAGGTGGAGATGGATATTATATTGGGTTATTCCCTCCATATAGGATAGGCCCATGTGGGGGAGGTATAGAAGGTCCAAGAGAGCAAGTAAAATAATGGGGAAAGTAGGATGAGGTGGCAAGATTCCTTGTGCCATCCCTCCACTTGTCCTCCTAGAGGTTTGAACATATTATAAAATTGGGAATAGACCAAGAGAGTATCATAGACTTGAGATATGGGGCTTGATTTATGTGGAAAAATGAGGCAAAGGGTTGTCGCACACAATTGCGAGTGCGTAACCGCCTAGCCCACATGGGAGACTTTTCCACACACACCATACATGTGGGAGGATGCATTTATTGGGAGAGACCCTCTCTCTTGGCTATAAAAGGAGGGGGCTATCCTTGATGAGACACGCTCATTCTTATAAAGCCACCTAGCTAGTACTTTGATTTCTCCCTTCCCTTCCTTTCAAAAAAAGCATGGTACTCTTCCCTTGATGTCTCCATCTTTACATTCCTCCTCCCATCATGTACATGCTTCTCTTCCCCCTCTCCCTTTCCCCTTGTGTCATAGTCTCCCTCTTCATTCCCTCCCCTTCTAATTCCTTTTCCCCTCCCATGATAACGCTTCGCCCTCACGTTCTCCTTTCCTCTATGGCTCTCAAGCGTCGCCATGCTTAGCCTCTAGCCTTTGGTCCTGATTTCTTTTCCGGCTAATATCAACTAGCAACAAGTCCAAGGAAAGGAAAAAGCAGGCAAAGAGAAGCCTCCCTTTGCGAAGAATCCTCTGAAAACAGGTCACCAGGGCTAGAAAACCCAAAATACAATGAGAAATAGTAGTTCTTGCTCTGGCCTAGCCTAGAAACAGCTTAGGAGAAGCCTTCCAAGCCTAGAGAATAGAAAAACCAACAACAGCAACCCAAAAAGTAAGCAAAAAATAGGTTGAAATCCTTGTAAACAGCTCATGTTCAGCCAGAAACAATTTGCAACACTTGGTAGCAGCTCCTTGGACAACCCAGAATACTAATCACAACTCTTGGAACAGTCCCTGATCAACTACAAATTTCCCATAGTCTGACCCTATACATGAAGAAGTTGTTTTTTGATTCCTTTATCCCTCAGCTTGAGGTAATAGATGTTCTCCTGCGGCTACTCCACTCTTTTCTCACTAATTACAAGCCCTCATCTGACTCCCTTAGCAATTTTTGAAGGGGGGCAGATTGCTCAGAAGTCTCACAATAGTTTGCTTCTAAGATGTCCACTCTTTCACCTAACAAGACTATATTTCATAACTTTTGATAGTAGTGGCAAGGTTGTGCTCAGCCTTCTTGTGATGTTCTTGCAGGGTCTTGTGCTTGAATTGCCAAAATTGCACTAATTGTTCATGATAACAATTGAGGCCATTGCAACCTACTTTATCGTGTGGCCTAGAGCCCTACATCATTGTCTTCTCCACCGTAGTTGTCCTTCTTAACCTTGATGCTCTCTCGCAGCTCCTGTTGAGATATCGAGCTCCACTCGCGATATGCCAGGGTGACCGTTGTGCATTTATGTCACCGACTTGTTAGCTGGAGATGCGGTTGGTACACCGCCAACGAATAATCATGCTGGATGACAGCTATCCTTATCTACTCTAGTTTGTGGCTCAGTTAGTATGCCACCTTAGTTAGTTGAGTTTGGTTTGAGACCCACATATAGGGTTCTTCTATTTCTTTGTACTTGAGTTCTTTTGGCTTTCACAACTAAGAAGAGGAAAACTGTTTTCAGCCTCCACCTTTGTGTGTATTCCCCCATTGTGTATGTGAGAAAGCCGCAAGTGAGACTCCTTCCCTCTCTCCCACTATCTTCACATGGTATTAGAGCCTTGTTCGTGGTAAGGAGCTCAAGAAAGAAAACTAAGTTTGCGGTGTCCTGGTAAGAGGACCAGTGTTGCTTTCCTATTTCGAGTTTGGGAGCAAATCTCTGCAGGTAGCACAGCCAGAAGTGCAAGAGTGCACTGTCTCAGATTGAGACGCCCTTCGCGGTGTGGCGAGAGGGCAGTAAATGCTGGGGGTAAGAGCAGAGCCCTTGGTGACTTTATTTTTCTGATTCGAGGCCATTTTGAGGCCCATTTTGAAGGCGAAAGTTCTTCGCAGGCACTGAGAAAAAGGCCTTGTTTTTGCTATGCGACCACTGCTCGGCTAGTCGGTGAAAAGTTGCCACATAAATTGCATCGTATGCCTGTGTACAGAGATATTGCGAGTTGCAGAATCATGCTTGTTGCCTGTTGATGCAAAATCGTCACTAGGAAGTGACTGTGTGGTCAAATATCACTTTCGTCAGTTTTGCAGATCTGCCCGTGTGAGGCAAAAGCTGTGTTTTTTGCAGCGACACAATATTTTGCAGTGTTCTGTAATGGCATCTGATTCTCTTTCACAGATTGTCACTGAAAATCTTGACAAGAACAACTTCCAAGCATGGAAGTTTAGAATGATGAATTTCCTTATGGGAAAAGGCTATTGGGAGTTCATTACAGGAAATGAAGAAGAACCTGTTCTTCCTAATGTTCCCAATCAACAGGAAATGCAGGCATTTAAAGGATGGCATGAGAGAGCTAGAAAAGTTATGTACTGGCTATCTATCAGTATTTTGGACTCTATGATTGTGCATATTCAAGATGCAAGTACGCCAAAGGAGGCATGGGATACTTTGGCAAAAATGTACAGCACAAATACGCAAGCCAGGAAAATGCAGCTCAAACAGGAGTTGCACAATGTGCAGAGAGAAAATTTGAGCATAAATGACTACCACATGAAGGTGAAGAAAATTGCAGATGCACTTGCTTCCATTGGGTCGCCAGTGGAAGATGATGATCTAGTTTCTGTGACCTTGAATGGTCTAGGAAAGGATTATGCACAGTTCCGGACATCCACTGCCATCCGTGAAAAATTTCCTGACTTTGAAGAGTTGTTTGCTCTTCTAATTTGTGAAGAGCAGAGAAATGGGGGTGCATCTTCTTCAGGAGGAACTTGAAAAGAAACTGTCTTCTACTCAAATGCTAGAAGAGGTAGAGGCAGAGGTAGAGGAGGCCGATCTGAAGGCCGTGGTAGAAATCAAAATATGCAGCAAACTCAAGAAAACTAGTCCTATGCAGGAGGACGTGGTAACTCTAGAGGCAGGGGGAGCCAAAGAGGCTGTGGTGGATGGCAGAGAGGCCAAAATGCAAACAGAAATGTTGAATGCTACTACTGTGGTAAAATGGGTCATATGGCTAAGGACTGCTACAAAAAGTAGAATGACATTATGAATGGAAAATTGCAGCAAGGCAATTATGCATCTTCCAGTAGACAAGGTGATGACAGAAATGAGCATCTATTTATGGTGCAGCATATGGCCAATTCTATGACAAGTATAGAAGAACGAAATGATGTGTGGTATGTTGACTTAGGTGCTTCAAACCACATGACAGGTCATGCAGAATGGATGCAGGATGCAAGGGAAATGGAAAAACAAGGATTTGTGGAGACTGTTGATGATACTGCACATCCTATTGTGCAGATTGGTAAAATTCCTTTGTCTATGTAGGATGGGAAAAAGAAATACCTGTCCGATGTATTTCATGTCTCGAACATCACCAAGAACCTGGTTTTTGTTGGTCAAATGGTTGAGCAAGGCTTGCAAGTCAAATTTAATCCTCATGAATTCTTTGTTGAGGATATGAAAACTAACGGTCGCTTGATAGCAAAAGGAAAGAAGGGCAGGATGTTTACGTTGGATGTGGACATGCCTAAATTGAGTGCAGCAATGTTTGCACATGGGACTGCTGTAGTTGCAGATATTGATATCTAGCATAAACGCATTGGTCATGTTAATATACAGCGACTTAAATCAATGCAAGCCCAAAATATTATTACAGGATTGCCTAAATTCAAGGTTGCAGAAATGCATAAGGTTTGTGAAGCCTGTCAATTTGGAAAACAGGCAAGGAAACCATTTCCTAGGCATGTTCAAGAGAGTAAAAAGCCATTGGAATTAATCCACTCTGATGTATGGACTACTAAAGTTGCATCTATTGGAGGCCATCACTATTTTGTCACATTTATTGATGACTTCAGCAGAAAACTTTGGGTGTATTTTATGAAAAAGAAAAGTGAAGTGTTTGGGCACTTCAAAGCTTTTAAAGCTATGGTTGAAAAAGAAACAGGCCTGCAAATAAAATGCCTAAGGTCAGATGGAGGGGGAGAGTACCTCTCAAATGAGTTTGCAAGGTTCCTACAGGAGCATGGCATAAAGCAGCAATATTCATGCAGTCATACCCCACAGCAAAATGGACTTGCAGAAAGGAAAAACAGGCATATTGGAGAGGTATCTCGGGCCATGCTAAATGAAAAAGATCTACCAGATTATTATTGGGCTGAAGCAGTTGCTACAGCAGTTTACATAATGAACAGGACTCCCACTGCAACAATACATGGCATGACACCACAGGAGATGTATACTGGTAGAAAATCAGACATTTCTCATTTGAAAATTTTTGGTTGCATTGCCTATGTCCATCTGCCAGATGAGTTGACGTCCAAGTTGGATCCAAAAGCTAAGAAGTGCATCTTTATTGGTTATTCTCTGCAGCCAAAAGGGTCTAGATGCTATAACCCTTCTACTCATAAGTTTACAGTGAGCAGAGATGTTGTTTTTGATGAGATGAGCAGCTGGTATAAACCATTAAATGTGATGATTGATGTAGATGCACAAAATGGTAATGCTACACAGAATTCACAGCAGCAATCACAAAATATCAGTGGACCTGCAGTGTCCTCTAGCAGTGGTTCACATACTTCACCATGGACAGGCAGATTGAGATAAGGAGAATCTCCTCAAAGCAATGTAGATAGTGGTATGCAGGTATCACGAAAAGGAAAAGAGAAGGTAGATCAGCCCATGTTTGATGTGAATGCAAGTCACTCTTATGTGGATGGTGAATCCAGTGGCTCAGAACAGAGCATTGATGATGAGTTGGGTATTCCTTCTATTGTTACACCTGGAGTAAGGAAGACCAGGGATGTTTTGAGAGCACCTGGAAGTGAACCTATTTTGTGCAGGTCTACCAGGGTTAGGTATCCTGTGGATAGGCTGAAATATGATGGATTTACAGCCATTGACTATGCCTATATGGTCAAAGTGATACAGGAACCAGAACCCACTTCTTTTGAGCAAGCCATGGGAAATGAAAAATGGGAGAAAGCCATGGATGAAGAAATGGATGCCTTGGAAGCAAATGCTACATGGGAATTGGTGCCTTTGCCTAAAGACAAGAATGCAATTGGCTGTAAGTGGGTTTATAAGATCAAGCACAATGCAGATGGTTCTGTGAATAGATACAAGGCAAGATTAGTTGTCAAGGGGTATGCACAGACATATGGCATTGATTATGAAGAAACTTTCAGTCCGGTTGCAAGGATGGCAACCGTAAGAGCAGCCATTGCTATGGCTGCATCAAATGGATGGTCTTTACATCAGATGGATGTAAAGAATGCCTTCTTGCATGGTGATTTGCAAGAAGAGGTCTTTATGGAGCAGCCACCAGGTTATGTTCATGCTCTTCATCCTGAGTTTGTTTGCAGGTTGAAGAAAGCCTTGTATGGCTTGAAGCAAGCACCTAGAGCATGGTCTGACAAGATGGGACAGTATCTTGTCACTATTGGCTTTCAGATTTCCAAGGCAGATTTCTCACTCTATGTGAGAAAAACAGAGAAAGGTATGATGCTGCTTGTCATTTATGTTGATTTGATCATCACAGGTGATAGTGATGAAGATATCCTTCATGTGAAAATGCTATTGAGGCAAAAGTTTGAGATGAAGGATTTGGGAGAGCTGCGTTATTTCTTGGGCATTGAGGTGATTAGATCACCAAGTGGGATACAGATCTTGCAGAGGCAGTATGGATTGGACATGCTGTCCAAATATGGGATGACAAGCTGTAAGCCTATTTTAGTTCCTTTGGAGCAGAATGTGAAGCTGAGCACAGATGCAGGTGAGCTTTTGGAAGACCCTACTATGTACAGACGCATAGTAGGAAGTTTGATTTATATGACTATTACCAGGCCAGATCTAAGCTATGCTGTTGGATTGGTAAGTCAGTTTATGCAGGCTCCAAGGAAACCACATTTGGATGCGGCTAGACGCATACTCAGGTATGTGAAGTCCACATTGCAGTATGGACTATTTTATGAGGCTGGGGTTCAGATACAGTTGCATGGATACACTGATGCTGATTGGGCTGGTAGTATTTCTGATAGACGATCTACTAGTGGATATGTGTTCTCTTTTGGGAGTGTTGTAGTCACCTAGAGCAGCAAGAAACAGCCTACAGTTGCCTTGTCGAGCACAGAGGCTGAGTACAGGGGTGCAGCAATGGCTGCATGTGAGGTAGCTTGGTTGCATAAGCTACTTTATGATATCCATCAGTCTACAGATGGGCCAGTTGTCATTTATTGTGACAACATGAGCAGTATACACTTGGCAAATAACCCAGTCTATCATGCCAGAACAAAGCACATTGAGGTGCACTATCACTATGTGCGGGAGAAGGTTTTACTAGGTCTTATTGATCTAGCTTATGTCAGCACAGAGGATCAGGTAGCTCACATATTCATGAAAGCATTGGGCGCAGAGAAGCTGCGCAAGTTCAGAGACCTGCTTGGTGTGCAAGGATTGGGATTGAGCTCAAGGGGGAGTGTTGAGATATCGAGCTCCACTCACGATATGCCAGGGTGACTGTTGTGCATTTATGTCACCGACTTGTTAACTGGAGATGCGGTTGGTACACCGCCCACGAATAATAGCTGGATGACAGCTATCCTTATCTACTCTAGTTTGTGGCTCAGTTAGTATGCCACCTTAGTTAGTTGAGTTTGGTTTGAGACCCACATATAGGATTCTTCTATTTCTTTGTACTTGAGTTCTTTTGGCTTTCACAACTAAGGAGAGGAAAACTGTTTTCAGCCTCCACCTTTGTGTGTATTCCCCCATTGTGTATGTGAGAAAGCCGCAAGTGAGACTCCTTCCCTCTCTCCCACTATCTTCACAGCTCCTCCATAACCAATTTGGTAGAAGCATTCTCCCTTTTCAGCTCATCCATAATCTTGTCTTTTTTAATGTTCAATACATTTTGCATATTGTAGAGCCATTTGTAGAGACCTTTCTTTTCGGCTCTCTTTTCTTTAAAATGCTTTCACATCATTGCTAGCTCATGCTCTGCCATGTCCCCATCTGTTCTGACATCTTCAAGCCTACTATCATAGAGTTCCTTGATTCTCCTCTTTGCTACTTCTCTTTTTTGCCTTTTTGTGTCAACCATTTTTCCAGCTGCCTCAGCTTGCTCTCGTGCTTGTAAGTCCCTCGCTTCTATCTCCTCTGCCTTGGCTTTTGCACCCTCCCTAAGCCATCTCTCAGGTTGCATTGCCTTTGCTACATCGGCAACCTTCTTTTATAGAAAACTCACCTTCTCCTCATATTGATCAAAAGTGCCTTTGTGGGAAGATGTCATCAAGTGCATGGCAACTCTAGCAGACTCAGGTGACAATTTGGATTTTCCACCCATGCAGTTCTTCAAGTTAGTCATCATGCTCTCGATGATTGCTCTCAAGAAAGAGACATCACGCCCTTTTAGTTGCTCTGATGCTTCTTGATTTTGCTAGTACTTCATGGTTCCTCTTGTATCAGGAAAGTAGTGCAGTTCTTCTTCAGCACTTCTTGGATGTCGCGGCTGGCAAGCTAGAAGGCTTGACTCCACTATTTGCACTAACCTGGGCACCTCCTTGGCGGTGGGGTATGCCTCTCTAATTTTTTGTCTCTTCAATGGCTTCTCCCAGTGTTTTACTTGCAGTGCAATCTAGGAATGCCTCGTGCCTTTTCAATCATGCGCTTAGTGATGTTGATCTTTTGGCCTTGGCAGACTATGTGTCCTTCCTTCATGGTCACCTCCTATACCAACCTAGTGAAGCTGTTGAGGACATCCAAATTAGGCTTCTAAAGAGTTAGTGAGGAGCTCATAGCTGGCATGATTTCAAGCTTGGTGTCTCCAAGGGGATCCAATATGACAAGGGATAGAAGTTACAGAAAGAGTGCAAGGGGGAAAGGATTATGAGAGGGGATAGAAGTTGTAGGAAGAGTGCAAGGGAGAAAGGATTATGAGAGGGGAGAAAGGTACTTGCAAGGGAGGAAGAAACAATCAAGGATAAACTAGAATGGTGGAGAAAGAATGGCTTTTAAATTTGTATTAATTCAAGGAAACAATTAGTTACCTTGCATGGTAAGGAGTGATTAGAGGTAATTAGGATACCAACTAATTGCTAGCCACCACAATGGCCAATTAATACCACTGGGGTGGCTAATAATTACTAGCAACCATAGTAGCCAGTCAGGGCTAGTATGTATATACTAGCCACTGCATTAGAGTGTAGTTAATTACAAGTCACTGGGCTTGCATGCTTAGTATATCAACTACCAGTTACCACCACCACTGGGCCATTTACCACAATCGGGCTTGCATGATCAGTAGCTAAAAGTTAATTATTAGTCATCGGCCTTGCATGCTTAGTACAAGGGTAGTTAATTACTGGTTGTGTCTCCTGCATGATTACTAGCCATGTCAGTGGTTGGTAACTAATTGGCACTACCATTGGTGGTGGCTAAGATTCCACCACACCAAGCTGGCAGTTAAATACCTTTCCACCATGGTGGCTTGCAATTAAAGTGGCTTGTGATTATTTGGATAGCAAAGCATACTCCTCGGATTTTGATCAAATAGCATTCCACTCTGGTGTCCTGCAATCAAAGTGGCTCATGATTATTTGGATGGTAGAGCATCCTCCTCAAATACCATTCTACCGTGGTGGCCTACAAATAAGGATGGCAAAGCATCCTCTTCATATTTTGATCAATAAAAGCGGTAATGGCTCATGATTATTTGGATGGCACACCACTCATCTCGTGATTATTTGGACCACCGCCGTGGCTCAAACTACTTCATTACTAATGGCTTCTTATTATTCAATGATACACTGAAAATCATTCTCATCCGTGCCTCTAGTAACCTTGGTGGCTCAAACTTTTTGATTAGTGACTAGTTAAGGTATTTTTTAAAAATCTCTCATGATCGTATCCTCCAATCACCGTGGTAGATTGAACTAATAACTATGGTGGCTCAAACTAATACAAGGGCTGTGGCATTTGGCTATCCATCCATAATCTACTACTTTGCTCCAAGCACCCTCCTCTAGCTTTCTTTCACCCCCTACTCCACTTTGCTTGATGGTCCCTCAACCTCTCATCCACCCATATGCTCCCTTGCTCATTATCTCCATTGCTCACCCACCCAATTCACCATGGCTCTTATTAGCGGCACTCTTAGCACTCTTATCACTTTTGCCCCTTGAGCCTCTATGATTCCAATCCTCTCCGATTACACATATAAGGTGCTGGTCCTACACTCCCTCAGAATGGAGATGGTGTCTCTTGTGGAGTGTCTATGTGGCCTTAACTGATTCCCCCGAAGTTTGCATGTCACCACCTTCAAAGGCATGTATTCCGCTGGATAGTATATAACTGTACTTTATGGGTTCTCAACAGACATCGATGAAGGTCTGCATGTATTCAAAACAAAGTTCTCTTGGCTTGTTGGGGAGAGCATAATCCGAGCCCTCCATTTTACAAATATTGTTTTGGCCTCTAAGGCTCTCAGTAGCAGCCTACTGTCTGCTGAATTCTAAACTTTTGATAAGGCTCTCAGAAATTGCATGTAAATACTGTCTTGTGATATTTTGGCCAGCCTCTAAGGCTCTCAACAGTAGCTGCTGCTAAATTGTAAACTTTTAGCAATAGCTGCCTCTAAGGCTCTCAGCAGTAGCTGCTAAATTGTAAACTTTTGCCCTTCAAGTCTCTTAGTAATTTGCTGAGTTTTGATAATGTAATCTCAAATTTTCCCCTAAACCACTTGCTTGTAACATTTTGGCCGGCCTCTAAGGCTCGGCCTCTAAGGCTCTCAGTAGTTGCTGAATTGCAAACTTTTGGCCTCTAAGGCCTCAGTTGTTGGCTGAGTTTTGATAATAAAATCTCATTTCTTCAATTTGATAATGTGAGCCATTTTTGAGTTGAATCTCATTTGTTCATCTTTTCTTAAACTGTCAACGTTAATTTTTACGTGATCCTATGCTGAGTTGAATCTTATTTGTTCATCTTTTCTTAAACTCTCGACATTAATTTTTACGTGAGCCATTGCTGAGTGGAATCTCATTTGTTCATCTTTTCTTAAAGTGTCATTAATTTTTATGTGAGCCATTACTGAGTTTTAAAATACCACTGTGTTGGTTTAGCTAAGATATCTCCAACATGGTTTGAGGTTTAGCTAAAATAGCTCTAAAAACCACCATGTTGGTTGCATGGGAAATTGATGATATGTCCCTTGAGGGGTCCCTTTAGGGGCAAGGGACATATCGACAAGCCAACTTGTCAATATGTCCCTTACCCCGAAAGGGGACCCCTCAAGGGCCACATTGACAATTGCATTTTCCTTGGTTGCATAAGGAAATGCATTTTCCTTGGTGCACTAATAGAAATAGGTAACTAGTCATATAACTCCAAGAACCACCACACTAGTGGTTGGAGTGGCAACTCTGCAGCAAAAGGTTGCACGATAACTCCAAGAACTAGCGCAGTGGTCACTCCAAGCCAACCTTGAAGCAAAAGGTTTGCTTGGAGTAAATCAGCGTAGTGGTGGCTCCAAGCATACCTTCTACTCCAAGGTTGGCTTGGAGTGACCACCCCAATGGTTCTTAGAGTGGTAATGCTAGGGAAAAAGACCGCTGCGCTATGATAGGTGGTTAGGCCAAAGGCTACGCTATGCCCATGCACTGCACTGCATGGTGTAGGACAAAGCTGCATGATGCAGGGCAGAGCTGCACGATGTAGTTCAGACCAGAGACTGTGCACTATGCAAAGTAGAGTAGAGCTACCATGTGTCGATCTCTGCGGTGTTCAAAATGATAGATTGTGTCTCATTATTACACTAGTGTGGCATTATGACACCGTCAAAATTTCCAATGAGAGCGCGGGTCTGCCCATAAATTCAAAATCCCACCCACAAGCACATCGCACCGTGGCCGCAAAATGGCCCCGAAAATAGTTTTGTGATTGGATACACCCTATCATGCATCGACTCGTCAACAATTGCCCTAGACCTTATAGGAGGTAAGGGAAGAAAAATCATGTTTATAGTCCATGTCTAAGGTAGATTGGAAATTCACAAAATATTAGTTAGAAAATAACCCACAAGTTCAAGCCATTATAATTAGAGCTTCCTATCATAGAAGCATTGGCAATGGAGATTTCAAAAAATGTTTTTAAAAAGCTCATTTACACCTTCTCATTGCTCATTAACATTTTTTGTAGTTCTTTTTTGTAGCCTCAAAACATCTTTTTGTATTTCTTTTTTGTAGCCTTTAAACATATTTTGTGTTCTTGTTTGCAGTAACTTATCATTGTAACTTATGGTGATACTTTTGTTTTCTTGTTGCAACAATTCTCGAGGGGCATGTAACTCTATCACATGAGTTCAACAAAAGGATATTTTTAATTTCTAAATTTTAGAAAAGTTGATTTACATAAGGGAGTATTTAAAATCCTTTTGGAAAAAATATGCAAATTTGATAGAAAAAAGGGTACACTTTATTTATGAAAAATTTATAGATAAGGGATTTTACAAATAGGGCTTGAATGCATGTGATATAGAGGGTTTATACATAGTGACCCCCCAAGCAACAACTTATGGTCAATTGAGCACTCCAACCTCAGAATAGTATCACAAGGCATACTCACACAACAAGAAGGTTTTGTATGAGCATCTCAAAAGTCATGGAGCCTCTATCATACAAGACCTATCAAGAAGGTCTTGTATGAGCATCTCCAAAGTCATGGAGCCTCTATCAATTGGCTGACATAAGTATCTCTAATTTGATTCATCTTGTGAAATTGTGTTTAATTATTGTTGTTGTAGAGTTCTTGCAAGCTATGTTTGATTCAAGTTATAAAAATACTTACACTAAAATTATTGTGTTACATGCAGCCTTCTGATGGATGAGGTAGTAGTTGTGACAATAGTGGTAGTGAGAATGTCCATTCTCTTTGGGAGCCAAAACCCATATATAGTTGTATACAAGATATTTATATACTTTTATTTTGTATGTTTTCTTGTAATGGGGCTATTACACGCCCATTTTACATTATCTCCAAGCTTTTGTAATTAAGGCTTATGTATTATGACATGTTACATCAAACATCTTTGTCGCTATTCTTTGCTTTTTATTTTTTTCTATCCGTTTTCATAATATATTCGACTTCAATGGAGAATCATCAATATGTATTGATAACATGAGTTCACAAAAGTTTGACTGCAAAATTATATAACTTCACACTTACTTTATGAAAAAAAAAAAGGATCTTAGACACAAAGTTGGTATACATGATGGTATATTTGAAGGCATAAATGACTCTATAGTACTTAGCATATGTTGACATATATCATCAATTAGATAAAAAAGTTGACACTAGTGCTTATATCCTTGCATAGCTGGTGTTTTAGGACTTAAGAAAAAGACCATTTCAAGTTAACTTTTGATAGTATAATGTCAAAACTTCTAGTTCAAGGGTGCATTTGGAGGCCATGCGAGTGACATTCGTGGTGGAAACAAACTACTTTTACAAAAGGTTGGATTTTGAGCCAATGACACCTTCAACTTCCCAATAACATATTGAGATACAAACTAACATGGCATCTTGCAATTTATTGGTGTGTTTAATATGAATTAAAGTAAAATCAAAGTTAGAAGAATGAGAATAAAGGATCCATCCAGGGTTTGAAATAGTATGAAGACAAAAAGGTTGTATAGTGGTGGGATTGTGACTTTTATAGATGGTAGTCCCTAGGCCTTTTTTCTTTATTATGCATCTGAAAAACTCACTAGTTGGGGGTACAAGCTCGATTATTTTATAGGACTTGGATTCACACTAGTTTCACAAGCATTCTTTGGGTGCCTAAGATCCAAGCTTGGATGTCCACTGATGCAAATCCTATGCTTGTCCTTAGGTACTCCCTTGCATTCACAAAGGGCTCATGGGAAGACAATGCCTGGTCCCAGCGAGATCACAAACCAAAAGAGCTAAAGCCTAGAGGCTAGTCCAGTGAGAAATTCCCATTGGTGCAAAGTCTCCGGATGTTCTCTTGGGTGAAGTTTTCCCTACTAGATGAGAATTTTATTTGGCTTGGTCATGACTTGATTGATAGCAAGATTTATTTTGCATAGCATTCGGATACATGTGAAACAATAATTTGATATCTAGAAATTTCTATTTGTTTCTATTGCATCCGCCAACTTGCTAGCTTGGATGTTGGTGGTGAAACATACCTTAGTCTTCTACATGGTTAGAAAAGAAAGATACAATGGAGCTAACTTCTAATGCCTCATCATGGCCTCCATTTGTTTGTGATAAAGTCTTCTACCTACATTATTTATGTCCTAAACTTACATAATTATTTGTCCTTCATGAAGAAAGAGTCTCAAATCACATGCACACATAGCAGTATACATTTCTATATAACTATGGTGTCCATTGTAAATGATTACTTGCTCTTTGTAGTCACACATACATGATGGAAAGTGGACAACTTCCTTGATTGTACGACTTAGCATTTATACTAGTGGTGAAGAACCTTACAGAGACACAACACAGAATTGAATCCTAGATGCTCATAGGCACACTAAAGCTAAAGACCTCCTTTCTTTACAATAGAAAAATACATTTAAAGCTAGAAATAGACCTCCTTTCTTTACAATGGATAGATGCATTTAAATCTTGAAATGAAAAGCATGGATTCTATGTGTCCTTACTATGAAAAAAGATGAGTCTAAGGTCATGTTTCCATGAGGGGGAAATGTGTGCACTTGTGTGTGCAATGCACCCACTCATCAATTCACACACACATGTACTAATGGCAGTGTGAGCACTCAAGTGCTCATTTGAGCCCTTCAAAAAAGTGAGGATGCATTTCCTGAGAGTGCTCTCAAAGGAAGCAAGAATGGAAGAAGGAGAGAGAGAGACAGAGAGCCACACAAGTTTTGGTGGGTGTAGAACCACCCTAATCTTCTTTTTCATTCATTTATATATGAGTTTGAGTATTGTACATAACCGGGGTAAAGGCACAGTGACCTTTAACCCCCACAACCTCCCACTTAAAGGACAATGTGCCTTTAAGGGAGAACAACCAGTGAGCATACTATCCAATGCCCATCAATACACGACAATACTCAAACCGCTGACTAGGTAGACTCTTCGTCAGCATATCTGCAGGGTTATCATCTGTATGAACCTTGACAAGCTCTATGCGCTTGTCCTCAAGTACCTCCCTGATGAAATGGTACCTGACCTCAATGTGTTTGATCTTTGCATGAAAGACCGGATTCCGTGCTAGCTGAATAGCACTCATGGAATCACTATGCAATGTCGGTACACCTGTATGAATCCCCAAATCTCCCACTAGCTGATCAAGCCATATAGCCTCCTTGCAACCCTCTGTGGCTGCAACATACTCAGCCTCTGTGGTAGACAAAGCCACGCACTTCTGTGCACGAGACATCCACGACACTGCACCACCTGCAAAGGTGAACACATAACCAGAAGTGGATCTCCTACTACTGCATAGTCTGAATCTGTGTACCCAAGTACACGCATGTCTCCTTTACCAAAGCAGATGCACATCTCCTTGGTACCCTTCATGTACCTCATGATGCACTTAACTGCCTCCCAATGCCTCTTTCCTAGATTAGCCATATACCGGCTAACAACTCCCACTGCAAATGCAATGTCTGGTCTAGTAGCTATCATAGCATACATAAGACTCCCAACTGCTGATGCATAAGGAACCTTGGCCATCATGGCCCTTTCCTCATCTGATTTGGGACTATCTGTATGACTCAGTTTCACATATGGAGGCAATGGAGTACTCACTGCCTTCCCCCCCTCCATATTGAAATGTTGTAATACTTTTGTAACATACTCTTTTTGTGAAAGCCAAAGGAGTTTCCTACTCTGATCACGTGTGATGCACATACCAAGAATATGACCTGCAAGTCCCAAATCCTTCATATCAAAGGCCTCATGCAACTTGTCCTTTAATGCATCTAGCTCATAAGTATTCTTGCTAGCCAATAGCATATCATCCACATATAGTGCCAAGATTATCAGTCTATCATCCTTAGCCCTTTTAGTGTAGAGGCAGTGATCAATTTCACTCCTTCTAAAACCCTGGGACCGAATGAAAGCATCAAACTTCTGATACCATTCTCTAGGCGCTTGCTTAAGACCATAGAGACTCTTCTTTAGCTTGCAAACTAAATGCTCTTTGCCCTTTTCTTCAAAGCCTTCATATCCTCTAAGTCTTGACATCTAAGTGTGGTTCTCTGTAGCAAGAAAGCTGTCTTGACATCCATTTGCATAAGCTCCATATCCTCTGATGCCACTAGTCCAATCATGCATCTAAGTGTGTTTATCTTCACAACCGAAGAGAATATCTCATCAAAGTCCACACCCTTCTCTTGCTTGAACCCTTTAGCAACCAAACGGGCCTTGTACCTAGGCACATCATCACCTGTGACCTTCATCTTGTAGACCCATTTACATGGCAATGCTTTCTTTCCATGTGGCAAAGAAACCAAGTCCCAAGTCTTATTCTTCATAAGTGAACTCATCTCTGATTGCATAGCATACTCCCACTTGCGTTGATCCTCACGCATCATAGCTTCTCTGTAGCAAGAAGGCTCCCCGCAATCAGTAAGCATCACATAGTCTACCCCTGGAACAAACCTATCAGGCGGTCTAGACACTCTAGATGATCTTCTCAAGGGCATTTCAGCTTGCTGTCCCTTTTGCATATCAGCCACATTTGGCTCATCATTTCCACCAATAGATGATCCATCATCTACCCTTGATTGTATACCTATGGGAGTACTTGGTGGTACCATATCTTGCACATTTGGTGCATGGACAGCTTGCTGTCTATCAACATAGGCAGGTGGATTCACATCCTGGAAAGTGATTCTCCTCATTTCCACATCCCTCATGGGTGCCTTATGCATCTTCTTCTCATTGAAGACCACATCATGGCTGCGTATGATCTTCTTTGCTTCTGGATCCCAGAGACGATAGCCCATCTCTCCACTTTCACCATAACCTAGAAAGATGCATTTCCTAGACTTAGGATGTAGCTTCTTTCGAAGCTCTTTTGGCACATGTGCATATGCCTCACACCCAAATATACGCAAATGAGAGTAAGAGGGCTTCTTTCCACTCCATGCCTCTTCAGGAATACCACCATCCAAACTCTTACTAGGTGATCTATTGATCACATGCACTGCAGTCTTCATTGCCTCAGCCCAAAAACCACCAGAAAGACTTGCATTGGAAAGCATGCATTGCAACCTTTCTTGAATGGTACGGTTCATCTGTTCTGCAACTGGATTTTGCTCTGGAGTACGAGGGGATGTAAGCTCCCTCTTAATCCCACGAGTATCATAGAAATGCTGAAAGTCATGAGAGAGATACTCTCCACCATTGTCAGTTGATTCTCAACCAAGGCCAGCCATTTCTGAAATACCTGGAACACATCACTCTTCCGAGCTATAGCATAAGCCCACACTTTCCTAGTTGCATCATCAATGAATGTCACATAGTATTCAGCCCTGCCTAATGACCATGTAGGCATGGGACCACATACATCTGAATGCACCAAATCAAGCATTTCAAACTCTTTCTTTCCTTTTCTTTTATGGGCTGATTTAGTCTGCTTCCAATAGAGACAGTGCTCACAAAATTCAAAATCAGAGAAACTCAAATGCGGTACATAACCCAAACGGCATAAGAGTTTCATTCCATTCTGGCTCATGTGCCCCAACCTACAATGCCACAAAGAAGTGCTTGGCTGCTCGGTTATTGCAACAACATGATCAAATACCCCTGATACATGTAAGGGATACAAAGTCCCACACTTGGCACCCCTAGCCAAAAGCATAGAGCCCTTCTGAATTTTCCAACTTTGAAAGCCAAAAGTGGTGTGAAAACCAGCATCATCTAGCTGACCCACTGAAATAAGACTCTTGGTCAGCTTAGGCACATGTCTCACATGTTTCAAAACAAATGCAGACCCATTTGCAAAAGAAAACTTTATGTCACCTGCTCCCACTATGTCACATGCATAGTCATTTCCAAGATGCACAAAACCTGTCTTTCCACTATCATAAGTGGAGAACCATTCCCTATGGGGAGTAACATGGAATGAAGCACCAGAATCCAAAATCCAATCCTGGGAATATGCATCATCTGAAGTGGTAAGCAACTCTGCAGATAAAGTAGACATGAAGAGAACATCATTGTCACTATCATGTGTGACTGCATTGATCTCCTCGATCTTCACTTTTCCTTTGTCCTCCCTTGGACTCTCTTCCTTTTGATTTGCACCCCAATTTGCATTTTCTTTCTTATCCTTTTGCTCTCTTTTCAGCTTGTAGCAATCCTTTTTCATATGGCCCTTCTTGCCACAATGGTAACACTCAATGTTCCGTGCCCTGGATTTGCTATGAGACTTCCCTCTTTCTTGGGACTTCCCCCTGAACTGTGATCTGCCCCTTTGCACATTTAAGGCTGCATCCTGCTTGGTGCCATCCATAGACTTCCGTCTAATCTCCTCGGCCAACAAGCTACCCACAACATCATCAAATTTTAGTACTCCACCAGGTGCAGAGTTACTGACAACTGTACGGAAGGTATCCCATGAGGATGGCAATGAACATAAGAGAAATATTGCTTTAGTCTCCGCATCAAAATTCATTTTCTGAGCCTGAAGCTGGCTGAAAATAATATTGAATTCATTCAAGTGAGAAGCAATGGAGACCCCTTCCTTCATGAGATAAACTTTATTAGAGGCAGTTTCCTTCTCATAAGTGGCACACAGTTTCTTCCACAAATCTTTCGTAGTCTGCTCATTTACTACAGTGAAATAAACTGACTCTGCAAGATGAAGTCTAATAGTAGACTTTGCTAATGCATCCAACTCATTCCAATCATCCTCAGACATATTTGCAGGCTTAGCTTCAATCCCTGCCAAGGGTTTAATCTGCTTCTTTTGAATAAGCACATCCCTTATTTGTTCTTTCCACAAAGAAAAGTTTGTCCCATTAAACTTTTTAATGCTGAAAAACTCCTTTTTAGATGTGGAAGAGGATGCCATGATGCAAATGAAACAAAATCCCAAATGCTAGTCCCTGCAAGAGAGAATCACACCAAATACCAGGTGCACCCAAATGTGTATGCCACAATAGACTGAAATATCACAAAAAACTCAAAGCTCAAAGCATCAAAAGATGCATCTGACTCATGTGCATATACTATGCATCCATATGAGCAAATTTGGCCCAAAAGAAAATGCCAATAAGTGCCAAATGACTCAAGCATAAACACTGTCCACTGGCATATGCATCAATAATATCTCATCCAAGAGAGCATAGCACTATCAGTGCATCACCTGCAATGTGTCAAAGCTGTTCCTCAGCATAAAATAGCATCCATGTGCAAAGCGTCCATAAAAAATAGCATCCCACAAGGCAATTTGGGCCTATCAGCGCATCCAATAAGGACCGCAATGCATCCAAATGGCCTATAAATCATCCACTGCAACCCAATGCACACCACGAATGAGTGCACACTGCTCAAACTGCAACTAGAGTGATCTGCATAAGGTATGCTCAAGAAATCATAGTCCCACGGTAATGAGCACTACTGAAAATAGAACTTGAGATGCCTCAAAACATGGGCGCCATTGCATAATCGGAATCAGCAAGAAAATCTGCAAATATCTCTCTTCTGTTAGAACTCCAAAATCCCAACCGATGAGTGAGAAATGGGAGTCAACACTTATCCACTGCCATGTGGCATAAATCTAAGGTTTCAAAACCTTAGAATGAAAAATGCATAACAGAGAGACGAAATCGAATACACAGAGATCTATAACTCTAAAAATCCTCCACCGAATCGTGCAAGAACTGATAGGTAGGGGTTTTTGGGCGTCCGAAACGCAATGGGACAGACGGTTTTGGAAACCGTGGTCTCAATCACTGGGTCCAACTCACGGACTGAAAAACGTTTTTGGAAACAGAGCTATCTGTAAACTCTACCGGAGTGCAAATGATGAGCAACATAGAAGTTTTGGGATCTCCTAAGTCCACCGGAACTGACAGATCTGCAAATGGTTGCTCCAAACTTGAGTTCCAACACCAGGGCAAAAAACGCAGGAACTGACACAGTGAGTCAGAAATCCAATGAAATGACCCCAGATTCAAGAATGAAGGTGTTTCCAAGCTCCTGAAGTGAAGTGGACACCAAAAGCAAGCAATAGTTGCCTCTACAAGTCAATATGGAGTCTCTGTCATCGAACGGAACAGGTAAAAGCTCAAAAAACGACTTTTTCTTTGAAAGCTCTTAACAGGCTCTCAAAACCACTTCGCAAAGCCAAAGTGAATTTTCCAAAGGCTCCTCCAAGGTCTCTACACACTCGGATGCAAGTAAAGTCGCCCACAAAGCTTCCCACAAAGCTTCTCCTTCCTCCCACAGAGCTACTGAGCTTCAAGCATTCACGCACGCTTAGCTAGATCACCTGGGCTCTGATACCAGTTGAGAGTGCTCTCAACGGAAGCAAGAATGGAAGAAGGAGAGAGAGAGACAGAGAGCCACACAAGTTTTGGTGGGTGCAGAACCACCCTAATCTTCTTTTTCATTCATTTATATATGAGTTTGAGTATTGTACATAACCGGGGTAAAGGCATAGTGACCTTTAACCCCCACATTTCCACACCCAAATGTGTGAGCTTGGTGTGTAGATTGAAAACTATGTTGGAAGCTCAATCTTCCTTGCAGCCTACTTTTGATCAGTCTACTGGCTCCCACCTTTGCTCCTCTACCATAGCAAAGCGTGTGAACCAAAATATCCAATCCCCTACTCAATAGCAATGCCAATCTCGGCATCGCATTGCTAGATTATGGAAATAGCTCCTAAGTGTTCCTGCACCGTCTGGGGGGAATATCATCAAACCGCCTACTTTGAATTTCTCACGATCGTGGTGGCTTCGATCATGATGTTGAGGAGGTTTGCAATGTCATCGCAATACATGCACTAAGAGACTCAACAAATGTCAATACAAGTAGTGACCTTGATGGTCATGGTCTAGAAATAGGAGCCATAGAGCATCACGCAGTATGGCCAAGGTCTTTCATATTGCTGACTACTCCTAGAGCATGGGTGATGTTTGGGCTAGCCTCACTGGTCTCGCATGACAACCCAAATCGTGTTGCGCTTCTCATGAAGTTCCATATGACCAACATCATTAACACTGCTTTCATCTCTGATACCATTTTGCCAAACACTCAGTCCTCTATTTTGCAAGGTGACACTCCTACAAAGTGGGCAACCATAGCAAAAACTTGCATAAGGAATGCATGAATCATTACATGTTTGTATTTGAAGGATGTTTTCAAGTGTTTGTCTCTTATTTTCAATAGTCAATTTTTTCCACAACTTTGTCTCTCATTCTCCAATACCACATAAGGAAATGTCTTCCATTATAGTTGGTTCTTATATATTTGTTTCTTATAAATGACGGTCCTCAAAAAAATTGATGTTCTTGTCCTTTCAGACCCATGCACTACACCTCACCTGTGCATTGAACTTGCTCCATTCAACTGGTAGACTTAAATGGGCTAAGCTATGAGTTGGCCAAAAAATCATATTGTGCTCTAAACTATATTTTTTTCTTATATATGACAATCCTCACAAACATTGATGTTCTTGTACTTTCACACCCATGTGCTACACCCAAACTATGCATTCTTGTTAGTGGAGTTAATTGGGCAATGGCCAGAAAATCATTTTGTACTACTTAGTCATCCAAGGCAATATGAGGCCTTATAGTGTGTCCACCAGCCAAAAGGAACTTTCCCTCCAACTAACTAGAATCATGTTTGGAGCCTCTTCTAAGAGTGGATTTTCTCACGTTAGCAAGTCCATTTGGCATTATTGCAAGCAAAAAAATGAAGGGGTGGGAACATTTTACTTTGAAGAAGGCATCATGAAACCACACTCTAAGGGGACTCCAAGCAAATAACTAGTGATCATAGAGAATAGATTGGACAAGAAAGAATCCAAAAAGATTTTCCATTAGAAACTAATGTTTATTTTTATTTTTTTTATTGGATGGATATTTAAAAATTTTTATTTTTGATAGCATTATGCCTAACTAAAATATGCACAATGCCTTCCCTTGAAATTAGCATCCTTGTCTCTATCTCATTGTTGATACACACAAAAGTGATGCCTAACGAAAACATGCAATGTCATTCTCTCTAGATCTTTGTTGAGTTCACACAAAAATGTCTTAAATTATACTAGTTTCTTTTTTATTTATTTGATGGCTATTTTGAAATGTTCATTTTCAATAGCATCATGCCTCGCTAAAACATGCAACATGCTTTCCCTTGAAATTAATAACCTTGTCTTTAGGTCTTTGCTAATACAAAAAAAACTAGCTCCTTAATTATGGTGTTTGTCCTTTATTTTTTGAATGCTCATTTTGAGATGCTTACTTTCAATAGCATGATGCCTAACTAGAGCATGCATGATGCTTTCCCTTGAAATTAAAACCTTGTCTTTGGTTCTTTCCCTTGAGATTAGCAACCTTTATATCTCTAGTTATTTCTTAATACATAAAAATTATAGTGATTTGTTGCAAATCACAAGCTTCTTTTGAATTAGTTCAAAATGATCACTACCACAAGGATTGTTAAAAGGTGAAAAAGACATACTTTTCTTAATATTAAGCTTTATGAAAAGGGTAGTGTTGAGGCCAAAAGCATGCAAAGTAGTAGTGAGGTCTCTACATTGCCCCCAACTCATGTTTGGTTCATGGGTTGTTTTATTTCTTTTTCTATTGGGGATCCCGAAAGGGCCCCCACTTCCTTAAGGGGGGGGTTAATCCCCTCCCCTAAGCCCCCAAAAGGGGGGCCTCTTGCGTGCACAACAAGCCCCCCCTTTGGGGGCTTAGGGGAGGGGATCAACCCCCCCTGAAGCTATTGCACACGCAACAGGCTAGCCCACGGGCTGGCCTGTTATGTGCGCAACAGCTTCAAGGGGGTTAGTCCCCCCTCCTCTCCTCTGCCTCCCCACCTTCTCTACTCTGCATGCGCACTCTGCATGCGCAATAGGCCCCCCCTTTGGGGGCTTAGGGGAGGGAATCAACCCCCCCTGAAGTTGTTGCGTGCGCAACAAGCTAGCCCATAAGCCGGCCTGTTGCGCGCGCAATAGCTTCATGGGGGTTAATCCCCCCTCCTCTCCTCTGCCTCCCCACCTCCTCTCCTCTGCCTCCCCCCTCCCCCTCTACCTCTCCTCCGCCTACCCGCTCCACACCTCCCCACTCCCCGCCTCCCTGCTCCCCCAAAAAAAAAAGATGTACTGAAGAGGAAGGGGAGGGAGGGAGAGGAGGGAGAGGATTCGTCATTGGAGGGGGGAAGTGGGAGAGAGGGGAGGGGGAAGTAGGAGGAGAGGGGAAGGGAGGGAAGGGAGGAGAGGGGAAGGGAGGGCAGGGGAGAAGCAGGAGGACAGGGGAAGGGAGGGGGCAGGGGAGGGAGGAAGGAAGGAGAGGGGAAGGGAGGGGAGGGGGGAAGCAGGAGGAGGGAGGGGGGAGGGGAGGGAGGAAGGGAGGAGAGGGGAAGGGAGGTGAGGGGAGGGGGGAAGCAAGAGGAGAGGGAAAGGGAGGGGAGAGAGGAAGCAGGAGGAGAGGGGATGGGAAGCGGGAGGAGAGGGGAAGCAAGGGGAGGGAGGAGAGGGGATGGGAAGCAGGAGGAGATGGAAAGGGAGGGGAGCGAGGAGAGGGGAAGGGAGAGAGGGAGGGAGTACTTGGGTGGGGAGGTGGTGGAGGAGCTCGAGGAAAGTTGTGAGAGAGAATGAGGAGAAGTAGAGTTTTATAGGAAATGGGTAGCTTTTAGGTCAAGTCAGCTTTTTTTAGTTTTTTAGGTTTTTTTAGTTCTTTTAGGTTCACTATAAGTAGAACATTCTAATATAAATATAATGTAATTATTATATAAATTTAAATAAATATATAAATTAGTAATATTATACATTATTAACATTTAAAATTATGTATATTATATAGTAATAACCTTTAAATTTTAAAAAGGTAGTCAATCAAAGAATTGAATTAATTTAAATATTAAATTTTACACACGTGCTTTTAGCATGTATGCTTTTCTTCCATGTGTATAATACTTGTTAGTTGAAGAATGAAGAATTAGAGAATGTATTTGTAAGGTTAGTATCTAAAACCATAGAATCTGGAAGAGGTTTAGCAGACTTGCATATCATTATTATAGTATGTAATACTTTGCAAAAGCCTTAAACTTTGTATCAGTGAATCCATATCATTTTTCTACTTTAGCAACCACCAGATATCCACGGTATGAATCCATGATATGGAATACATATTTCTTCTGAATATTTCTTATCACATACTTCTTTATTTCTTCTAATACACCATGCAGCATGAATGTAAGAAAATATGAATCGGTGTGCTTTTAGCCTATGTGCTTGTCCTTAATCAGTAGGATACTTTGACTAGGTAGACTTATAATTACTTTAAGTAAAGCCTTTGCAAAGGATCGTACCTAGTATTGGATATAAATAAAACACTTTGGAAAGCATATAATATATAGTCTATATATATCTAAACTAAATACTTTGGAATGCATATTTTATATAGTCTATATACCTTAAATCTTACACCCTAAATCTTAAATCCTAAAGTTCCCTAAATCTTAGGTTATACAATCTAAGCTCCTAAACTTATATAACAGTTCCCTAAACCCTAAACCCTAAACTTTCAACCCAGACCCCTATAGCTTAAATTCTAAAGCCTAATTTCCAGATCCTAAACCCTAGATTCTAGACTCTAAGCTCATGACCTTATATACTAAACCCTAAACCCTAAATCCTAAATCTTAAATCCTAAATCCTAAATCCTAAACCCTAAAACAATAATCATAAACCCTAAATGCTAAATCCTAAATCCTTAACCCTAAGCCCTAAACCCTAGATCCTAAACCCTAAACCCTAAATCCTAAACCCTTAGCCCTAAATCCTAAACCCTAAAACCATAATCATAAACCTAAAACCCTAAACACTAAATCTTAAATCCTAAGCCCTAAATCCTTAACCCTAGATACTAAACCCTAAACCCTAAACCCTAACCCTAAAATACAACCAAAATTTAATGATTTTTTTCAATTTGTGCAATAGGTTCGATATATCCCCCAACTTGTTGCAAGTGGAATAGGTTAATGGTGCACCCAACCTATTGCAAAAATCAAGGAATTTTCTTGATTTGTGTAATAGGTTGGATATATCCTCCAACCTGTTGCTGGGTCACCCCAACCTATTGCTTGAGCAACAGGGGGATATATCCAACCTGTTTCACAAATCAAGAAATTTATTGACTTGTGGAACAGGTTGGATATATCCCAGGTTGGGGGTGCACCCCTAACCTATTGCTTGAGCAACTGGTTGGGGGTATATCCAAACAGGGGGATATATCCAACCTGTTTCACAAATCAAGAAATTTATTGACTTGTGGAATAGGTTGGATATATCCCCCAAACTGTTGCTCAAGCAACAAGTTGGGGGTGTACCCCCAACCTATTGCTTGAGCAACAGGTTGGGGGTATATCCAACCTGTTGCATAAATCAAGAAAATTCCTTGATTTTTGCAAAAGGTTGGGTACACCCTTAGCCTATTGCATGTACAATAGGTTGGGGGATATATCAAACATATTGCACAAATTTTAAAAAATCGTTAAATTTTGGTTGTATTTTAGGGTTAGGGTTTAGGGTTTAGTATTTAGGGTTAAGAATTTAGGATTTAGGGTTTAGGATCTAGAGTTTAAGATTTAGGGTTTAGGGTTTAGGGTTTAGTGTTTAGGAGTTTAGGATTTAGGGTTTAGGGATTAAATGTTTAAAGTTTAGGATTTACAATGGTTAAGATGTTCTGGTAGTAATTGTTTAAAGTTTAGGATGTAGGGTTTAGGTTTAATGCCTTCTCTGCTAGTTTTGATATAAAAGTTATTAAGTAATAATAAGCTAAATAATTATTTATCGTGTCTTTTGTTGAGTTGCTAATCTATTTTTATACATAAAACAAGTATTCGCCCTAACAGAGGGTATGGATGTGGTGTTATATAAGAAGAATGAAGTGGTGGCTTTTGGATGAATTCATAGTCTTGATCCTATGAATGTATGTCATTTCCAACGTTGTGATGAGAGGAGATATGTGGTGATAATCACCAACGTTGTAAATCCTGAAGTACATTTAAAATATCCACATGGAGATTTTGAAACATTGGGAGATATCTTACAATGTGGCATATTTGATATGTAAGCACACAGAACACTCTAGGACTAAGATGAAATTGTTCCAAAGACATAAGATATCAAGAAAACTTATTTTGAGGGGGGAAAAGTAGAGATGTTATCTTGCTCCAGAGAAGTTTTAGCAATTGGCAACTTTAAGGGCTATGCCTAGAGTTTTCTCTGTATAGTGGAGATAATTAAGTTGACTAGTGCAAGTGTCATTCAAAATGTAATGGATAGTACTTCACATCTAGATGTCAATAATACTACGTCTCATCTACAAGTTCATAGAGATTGTAAGTGGGGGTTAGAGCTTTCTTGAAATCAAGTTTGCCCAAGATAGTTTCCTTCAATGTCATGGAAGGCACAACATAATATTATCAGAAGAAAAGCACTATAACACAAATGGGATATAAATTGATAAGAAGCTATAGTAGTGATCAAGAGTATCATAGTGGCATGCTCATAGGTATTGAGGACATTATAGTAACAGATATTGATGCAGAAAAGGTTTCTTGTGTTGCAAGTGACTCAAATATACTCACTGGTATAGAAGGCTTGTCTTGTGTTGCAAGTGACTCAAACAAGCTCACTGGTATAGATGACTTGTCATGTGTTGCAAGTGACTCGAACAGGCTCACTGGTATAGAAGACTTGTCTTGTGTTGCAAGTGACTCGAACAAGCTCACTCGTATAGAAGACTTGTCCTGTGGTGCAAGTGACTCAAACATGTTACTGATATAGAAGACTTGTCTTGCGTTGAGAATAATAAGATGGGACCCCAAAGAAAAATACATGCAAAGATCGATGGTATAAGTGATGCAATAACAGGAATGGATGATATTAGTGACAATGATCATGATGTTACCAATCAAATGTAGGGCAAAGGGGGAAAACAATCTGAGACTTGACATGTTGTTCATAATATTGTTGCTAGCATGCTAGAGAATATAGATGGGAGAATCTTGAGTTAAGAAGGAGAAAGAGTTTAACCACAAAATTCAAGAGGCATTGGCAACAAATTGACATCAATGAACATGTCTACTAGATTTCCATTTCCAAAATATTATCAAACAATTCTCAAGACCACACAGCATTTGATTATAGAGATGAAGATTCAAGGGAAATGGATTTGAGGTTTGATGGTCTTACAACTGGAAAGCGCAAGACACTATTTACAAAAAGAAAGTATGTGAGTGTGAAGAGGCGAAGAATCATGGCATCAATTCCAGAACCAAAGAGACATGTAATGTTATTCAAGGAGAATATGGAAAGGATGCTTATGCAAGTTTGTTGCAAGAGACTTTGCATTAGAAAAGTTGGGAAAGATGATTGTGCAGCCATATGCCTGTTGAGAGTTCACGCTCAACATCATGTGATCATGTTTGCATAGCACCATCACGTGATCATATGTGCATAGCACTAACCTTATAGAGTGCTATAAAGGAAAGGGTTAGATTCCCTAACCCTAACCCTAAAAGGGTTTGTATATATTCTATTTTTTCAACTAAATCTAGTGTACAGTTAGTCATTTGTGGTGTGCTCTCTAGCTGTGCCCTCTCTCCTCATCTCCACTCTTCTCCTCTCCCCTCTTCATATTTTGTCATGGTATCAGAGCTCCCTTGTCTTCCGCTGAGACATTGCGATTCTTGAGAGTGTGAGAGAGATTGTGAGATTGAGTGTTCTTTCACTTCCGTTGAGTGATAGAGAATTCCGTCCATGAGAGGTATTCTCTTTGAGTTTCTAATCCTTCTTCTGTGAGAGAGTGATCTTCTTCGAGAGACTTAGTGAGTTCTTTGAGAGATTTCATTGTGTGTGATAGAGAGATCCTTTGAGAGAAAGTTCCATTGTGAGATGTTTGGTTGAGAGAGATACTCATAAGAATTCAAGTGAGAGTCTTCTATTCCTAAGAGAACTTAGGGAAATAGATCTTTGTGAGAGCTCCATCATTACGAGCTCCTTCAAGTCAGCTACAAAGTAAGCTACTCCTACACAGTTTGGCTATCCAACCGCTACCGCAAGCAAGGTAGCACACATGCTCCAACGACTTCTGTAGCCAACTGCAACAAAGGCGATGCTAGGCAAGCTTCTACAACAGCGACCTCCTCAGAGGCGCATCAACACTCTCCGCTGCACTATTCTCCAATGATTTGGAAATCTCTTCACGAACGAAGCCTTCGGCCTTGAGGTAGCTCCAGAGCGCCTTTCGTGCTAGTAGGAGCATTCACTTGCAAAGTCTCTTGGATGCAAAGGCTCCGACGGACCTCCCCAACAACGAACTCTGAGCGGCTCCCTAATACAGCCGAACTTGTCGGCCCTTTGCGATGCTCCAAAGTCAGCAACTGCACCCTTCAAATGGCTTCCACTAGCACTGACTGGACGACTCCATTCAGTGCAACTCCATCCTTCTCCAATGGCACAACAATAGCCTCTTGCAAGCCTCCCTTCAACGGCCGCCTCCCGTAGCGTCCTCCATCGACCTACACTCAACCGCTCCACCGAACAAGGCTCTCAGCCTTCTTCAACAGCAACTACGGCTGGGTGACCTCTCCATCAACACCCTCGTAGCCTCCTCCATCGCCATTTACGCTCCAAGAGGCCAAACAACCTCTCCACGGCTCGACCAGCAATCCACAGTGCCACCAGCACTCCATCCACACCAGCGGCTCCTACGACAAGCAACGGACAGCTCTGTAGCTCCTACACCATCTCCGACGACCGACGGCCTCTCGAGACTAGCAGCGCCAGCAACATCTATGGAGATGGAGCTTGAAGAGTGGTAGCAGCAACGGCTGCACACACACATGACGGGTGGCTCACGACGGCACACTCAACGCAGCTCCTCTTCTTCGGCTACATCTGCAGCTCCATAACGACGTGCTAGGCTGCTCCATCTATGGCTCCATAGCTCTCGCAAGCCATAAAGGCAGCGCGCAAAGACTCCAATGCAGAGCCAATGTGCTCCTCCGCGATGGAATCGAAATCTTCGATGGAATCTCCAATAGATTCCGGTCCTCCAGAAATCGACACGTGGCATCTATCCTATCATAAGGGTCACCACAAGGTGTGGTCAATCAATTGACATGTGGAACTCTATCCTCCACATGGCATCTTATCTGCCACATTAGCAGTCCACACCACTGTGACTACCACATCATCAGTGCCATGTCAGCTGCCACATCACTAGTGCCACATCAGCTGACATGTCACCACTGCCACATCATCACCGACTACCACGTAAGTAGCCACGCCATCCTACCACATCATCAGTTACATGTTATCAGCCACATCACCTTTGCCATGTCATCAGTGCCACATCAGCATTGCCATGTCACCTTGCTGACATCATTTGTGCCACCTCAGCACAGACCCCTGCAGGCACAGTCCCTTGTCAGGCACACTGTGCACACACTGCATGTTCACACTCTTGCCACCTCAGCACAGAGCTTCACTGGCACACCTCTTGCTAGGCACAGTGCCACATAATCACTGCATGTGACTCACATTGACACATCATCATTGAGCACATTTGCACTCCTTTTGCCCCTCCACCTAGATCAAGTCATATCTCTTGATCCAGGAAGAATTTGAGGGCGCTCCAAAAAGGAAAGTCGCTCGTTTTTTTGTGCTCTACGTGCTCATCACATCATGTGCACATTTCGGTGCAAGTTACACTCACATTTGAGCCTCGTCGACAAAACCACTTCCTTCATGCACATTTGCCTCTACATCGATGCATCTGACCTAGCACTTAAAAAGAACAAAAGAAAAGGAATTATTTGCTGTTCTTTCATCGATCAATGGTTGGTTTAGATCTAGATTAGAGTAGACTAGATCGCCATAGAGGGGACACTTTGAATTTCCCCAAGTTGCCAATCTAAGCCATGCCCGAAATTCCCGACTAGTACCTACTCGGAGTCAGTCCATACGCTCACATCCGATTTCACATCATTACATTACCTGAAACCTTACGTTCATTAGTTCAGTGAGCAGACTTCAGAGTTCAATGGCATTGCAGATTGATTCAGTGGGCAGATAGCATTTGATTTCACACACACATGCCACCATTGTAAAGCCTATTTGGCTATCTCACGGCATCGTGCACATCATCTTCAGCCTTGTAAAGCCTCTAGGCTATTCCCGGCATCATTGCCACAAGCCTTGTAATACAGATCAGATCTTATATATTGCAGTTCTATCTTCACCGACAGTACATAGATTTCACTTGGCATCTTCAGTGTATTTGCAGTTGATTCATACAGAGTTTTTTCAAGACACTTTTTGAGTACATTTTTTTTGCACCATGTCGACTAGCAACCTTAATTTGGAGGCATCTGCTAAGTTAGACAATTCCAATTACAGTACATGGAAATACCGAATGGAGACCATTCTTGTGCTTCAAGACAAATGGGAGTATGTCGATGGGTCTAACCTAGACCATTGGCCGATCCAGCCACTGGTAGCTCTACTTCATCTGTTGTCACAGCACCAGCAACGATATCTACATCAGGATCTACATCTACACAAACAGTTTCTGCACGAGTAGTAGATCATTCCATTGTCCGAGCTCAAGCAGAATGGGATAAGAAAGACAAGTATGCCTATCACCTGATCAAGCAGAATGTGCAAGATGTCATGCTAGGACAGCTCAACACAGTCAAGACATCAAAAGAAGCATGGGATATGTTCGCAGCTCTCTACGAGTCCAAGAACACATCTAAGATTCTCACCCTGAGAAACCAGATCAACCAAAGTTTCTGCAACAGTAGTGAAACCAGTCATGCTTATGTACTCCGCATCAAAGACTACAACAATCAATTTGCAGCAGCAGGAGAGACTATGAATCCCGCAGAAATGGTTCAAGTAATCCTAAATGGACTAGGAGAAGGATATGAGAATCTAGTCTAGAGTATTGCCATCCAACGGCAAATTCCAACACTGGAAGAACTTCAGTCAGTTCTACTTGGTGAAGAACTCAGGACTCAGGCCATTCAAGCACGTAAAGGTCATTCTAATGATTAGGCATTCACAGCTTCAGATAGAAGCAGAGGCAAAGGCAGAAACAGAGGTAGATCATATCAGAAAAGTGGTCATCATCAACAAAATCAAAGTCAGAATCAGCATCAACATCATCCTCAGCAACATCAAAATCAGCAAAGAGGAAATCATTCCAATCGAGGAAAATTCCAAGGACGAGGGAATGCATCCACCAATGTGTCAAACATTCAGTCCAACTACTGTCACAAGTTTGGACACTATGAAAGAGATTGCCGCAAGAAGCAGTACGACCAAGGCGGTCAATCCAACAATAATCGAGGGAATTCCCGAGGAAGAGGATATCATCGTGGTGGACATTCTAGTCACACTCATTTTGCAAATGAACATGGAAATATGTTTCTTGCAAGCGAGGAATTGCATCAGACTGATACAATGCACCTAGACACTAATTTCAATCCCAAAGAGGATTTCAGCTATCAAGTCGACCAAGTGGAATAGGATCCTTGGTACATCGACAGCGGTGCATCATCTCATATGACAAATCATCAGGAATGGTTCACAAAAATGAAGCCATTAGAAGGTCAAAAAAATGTCATCTACATAGCAGACAATACACCGAATCTAGTTCAAGGGACAAGTGTTATCCCTATGAACAATTTCACTGGTACAAAAGGATTAGTCAAAGATGTGCTCTATGTTCCGAAGCTCAGCAAGAACCTTTTGTCAGTAGGTCAAATGACGGAACACAACTACAAAGTCATCTTCGACGGTGATGAATGCACTATCAGAGACAAATCCAAAAGATGTCAACTAGTAGCAAAAGGTGTCAAGGAAGGACGCTTATACAGAATGCTAGCTATAGTACCAGATAAGCATGCCATGTCAACTCAAATGCAACAGATGCCACTATCTGCGAAATGGCACAAGAGATATGGTCATGTCAACTTCAAGTACTTGTTAGATCTAAGGAATCAGAATATGGCAATTGGGATTCCGAAGCTACAGTTTCTTGGAAAAGTTTGTGAAGCATGTTGCTTCGGCAAACAAAAGCGAACCAACTTTGTCAGAAGTACCTCTCGTGCACAAGGTATTCTTGATTTGATTCATACATATGTATGGGGTTATGCCCAGAACCGCAGCATCAATGGTTCACTTTGTTACTTGACCTTCATCGACGACTATAGCATATATTGTGTTAGAGTTAGCTCAAATGTCCACCTCTCATGTAACCCACCAATATTCTGTGTACCCAATGTTGTAAGGCCCCCATATGAGGAGAAGCCATGATGGGTATCAGATATTGGGAGGGATCCCCAGTTTAGACACTGGAAGGGGTCTTAGAGTAGACCAGATGGTTATGAGACGGCTTAGGAGCCAAGAGTAGATACCCATCTGCACAAAGGGGGGGTTCGGGGGGGCGATAGCCCCCCCGATAGCAGGGGGTCCGGGGGGTGCAGGCCCCCGGTGGGGGTCTGGGGGCAAAGCCCCCAGCGGCAGGGTCCGGGGGCTGCCGGTAGCCCCAGGCCCGACGGTATGACCTATGCGCGATCCTTCATCTGCCCGACGGCATGTTTTCTGAAGGGTCGGTTGGTCTTCCAGGCCGACTGTCTATTAGGCCGACTGCCTATTACAGGGCCGACCGTCAACCACTTACACTATATAAGTGGCCACCCCCTATCATCAGATCACCAGTTCTTCACGCTCATAGTCCTCCGTCCAGCATCTGTCTAGATCACCATCGAAGCTCTGTCTGTAGAGCGCACGGGTGGACAGCCAACCATCAGTTGTATCAGCAGTTTGGTATATCAGAATTTTTGTATTCTCTCCAGCTTTCCATCGTGTACTTGCGTTTTGTTGTTATCTTCCGCTGCATACTATTTTCTTACATGGTATCAGAGCCCGGGTCTGATCCCCGGCCACCTCTCTCCATGATCGATTGGAGGGGGGTGTTGGAGGTGCAAATCTCTCATGGACAAAGGGGATAAGAAGAAGGAGAAAGGGTTGAATTATCCCACATACAAAGGTGTGTGGAAGATGAAGGGACATAAATAGTCCAAGTTGCCCCTCCTATCTTCAATTCCCCCAAGCTTGCCTTTTGTGGAGGTTGGAGGGCTGGCTAGGCAAGGGTGCCTTATGGCAGGGGTGGGGACCTGCCATACACACATGCCAGAGCCTCCGTAGTGGCCATGAAGGTTGTGCACTTCCGTGAGGTGCTAGCGGTCTTGGCGGGGGGCACGCTAGGCACATGCTCTTGTTACCAGTTCAAGTGATTCTGTTTTGACTCTGATTCAGCATACAGACAAGGCAAGTGAGGCTTGGAACATACTGAAAGGTCAGTATGAAACGCGGAATCAGACCAGAATTCAAAATCTGGAGAATATGCTTGCTGCAGAGAGGTGCTCTGATGGAGAATCAGCTGAGACATTCATCACACGGATCAAGAATCTACGTGATCAGATGGCGGCGGTTGGGATTACAAAGACCAGCGAAGAGTTGGCGATAATAGTTACAATGACATTCTTTTCATGTCTAGTCTACCTGTTGCAGATTTGCTTGCCACTTCAGATGATGCATATTCCCAGGATTGGATTTTGGATTTGGGTGCTTCATTCCATGTTATTCCCCATAGGGAGTGGTTCTCCACTTATGACAGTGGAAAGACAGGTTGTGTGCATCTTGGAAATAACTATGCATGTGACATAGTGGGAGCATGTGACATAAAGTTTTCTTTTGCAAATGGGTCTGCATTCTTTTTGAAAAATGTGAGACATGTGCCTAAGCTGACCAAGAGTCTCATTTCAGCAGGTCAACTAGATGATGCTAGTTTTCAGACCACTCTTGGCTTTCAGAGTTGGAAAATTCAAAAGGGCTCTATGGTTTTGGCAAGGGGTGCCAAGTCTGGGACATTGTATCCCTTACATGTATTAGGGGTGTTTGATCATGTTGTTGCAATAACCAAGCAGCCAAGTACTTCCTTGTGGCATTGCCGGCTGGGGCACATGAGCCAAAATGGAATGAAACTCTTATGCCTTTTGGGTTATGTACTGCATTTGAGTTTTTTTTACTTTGAATTCTCTGAGCATTGTCTCTATGGGAAGCAGACTAAATCAGCCCATAAAAAAAGGGGAAAGAAAGAACTTGAAAAGATTGATCTAGTGCATTTAGATGTATGTGGACCCATGCCTACATGGTCATTAGATGGGGATGAATACTATGTGGCATTAATTAATGATGCAACTAGAAAAGTATGGGCTCATGCTATAGCTCAGAAGAGCAATGTGTTCCAGGTATTTCAGAAATGGATGGCTTTGGATGAGAATGCTTAAAGGCCTACAAAGTGGCAATGGTGGAGAGTATCCCTCTCATGACTTTTAGCATTTCTATGATACATGTGGGATTAAGAGAAAGCTCATGTCCCCTCGTACTCTCGAGAAAAATCCAGTTGCACAACAAATGAACCACACCATTCAGGAAAGGTTGCAATGTATGTTTTCCAATGCAAGTTTTTTGGTGGTTTTTGGACTGAGGAAAACTACAGTGCATGTGATCAATAGATCATCTAGTAAGAGTTTGGATGGTGGTATTCTTGAGTAGGCATGGAGTGGTAAGAATCCCTCTTACTCTCATTTACATATATTTGGGTGTGAGGCATATGCACATGTTGAGATATTGAGCTCCACTCGTGATATGCCAGGGTGACCGTTGTGCATTTATGTCACCAACTTGTTAGTTGCAGATGTGGTTGGTACACCGCCCATGAATAATAGCTAGATGACAGCTACCTTTATGTACTCTACTTAGTGGCTCAGTTAGTATGCCACCTAGGTTAGTTGAGTTTGGTTTGAGACCCACATATAGGTTTCATCTATTCCTTTTGTACTTAGAGAGAGTTCTTTTGGCTTTCACAACTAAGAAGAGGAAAATTGTTTTCAGCCTCCACCTTTGTGTGTATTCCCCCATTGTGTATGTGGGAAAGATGCAAGTGAGACTCCTTACTTCTCTCCCACTCTCTCCACATGGTATCAGAGCTCGGTTCATGGTAAGGAGCTCAAGGAAGCAAACCAAGTTTGCGGTATCTTGGTAGAGGATCAGTGTTGCTTTCCTTTTTCGAGTTTGGGAGCAAATCTCTACAAGTAGCACAGCCGAAAAGTGCAAGAGTGCACTATCTCACATTGGGACACCCTTCATGGTGTGGCGAGAGGATAGTATATGCTATGGGTAGGGGCAAAGCCCTCGGTGACATTATTTTTTTGATTCAAGGACATTTTGGGGCCCATTTTGGTGGAAGAAGCTTTCCGTAGGCACTTAGAAATGTGCCCTGTTTTGGCTATGCGACCATTGTTCTGCAGGTCAGTGAAAAGTTGCCACAGAAATTGCATCTATGCCTATGCAAAAAGATATTGGGAGTGACAAAATCTTTATTATTGTCTGTTGATGCAAAATCGTCACTAGGAAGTGACTGTGTGGTCAAATACCACTTTCGTCAGTTTTGCAGATTTGCCCTTATGAGGCAGAAGTTGTGTTTTTTGTAGTGACAGAATATTTCTACAGTGTTTTGTAATGGCGTCTGATGCTCTTTTATAGATAGTCACTGAAAAGCTTAACAAGAACAACTTCCCAGCATGGAAGTTTAGAATGACAAATTTCCTTAAGGGAAAGGGCTATCGAGAGTTGATTACTGAGAACCGGTTATTCCTAATGTTCCCAATCAATAGGAGTTGCAAGCATTGAAAGGCTGGCATGAGAGAGCCAGGAAAGTTATGTAGTGGTTGTCTATAAGTATTTCAGATTCTATGATTGTGCATATCTAAGATGCAAGCATGCCGAAGGAGGCATGTGATACTTTGAAAAAGATGTATAGCAAAATACGAAAGCCAGGAAAATGCAGCTCAAGCAGGAGTTGCATAATGTGCAAAGAGAAAATATGAGCATCAATGACTACCACATGAAGGTGAAGAAGATTTCAAATGCACTTGCTTCCATTGGGTTGCCAATGGAAGATGATTTAGTTTCTGTGACCTTGAATGGTCTAGGAAAGGATTATGCACAATTTCGGACATCCATTGCCATCCATGAGAATTTTCCTGATTTTGAGGAGTTGATTGCTCTTCTAATTTTTGAAGAGCAGAGAAATGGTGGTGCATCTTCTTTAGGAGGAACTTCAAAAGAAGCTGTCTTCTACTCAAATGCTATAAGAGGTAGAGGCAGAGGTAGAGTAGGCCAATCTGGAGGCCATGGTAGAAATCAAAATATGCAGCAAATTCAAGAAAACCAGTCCTATGGAGGAGGATGCGGTAACTTTAGAGGCAAGGGGAGCCAAAGAGGTCGTGGTGGATGGTAGAGAGGCCAAAATGCAAATAGCAATGTTGAATGCTACTAGTGTGGTAAAATGGGTCATATGGTTAAAGACTGCTATAAAAAGCAGAATGACGTCATGACTAGAAAATTGCAGCAAGGCAATTATGCACCCTCTAGTAGATAGGGTGATGACAGAAATGAGCATTTGTTTATGGTGCGCACATGACCAATTTTGTGACAAGTGCAGAAAAAAGCAATGATGTGTGGTATGTTGACTTAGGTGCATCAAACCACATGACAGGTCATGGAAAATGGATGCAGGATGCAAGGAAAATAAAAAGACTAGGATTTGTGGAGACTTGTGATGATACTGCACATCCTATTGTGCAAATTGGTAAAATTCCTTTGTCTATGCAAGATGGGAAAAAGAAATACATGTCTAATGTATTTCATGTCCCGAATATCACCAAGAACCTAGTTTTTGTTGGTCAAATGGTTGAGCAAGGCTTGTAGGTCAGATTTAATCCTCACAGATGCTTTGTTTAGGATATGAAAAGTAAAGGTCGCTTGATAGCAAAAGGAAGAAGAAGGGTAGGATGTTTACCTTGGATGCAAACATGCCTGAATTGAGTGCAGCAATGTTTGCACATGGGACCGGTGTAGTTGTAGATATTGATATTTGGCATAAACGCATTGGTCATGTTAATGTATAACGACTTAAATTAATGCAGGCCCAAAATATTGTTGCAGGATTGCCTAAGTTCAAGGTTGTAGAAATGCATAAGGTATTTGAAGCCTGTCAATTTGGAAAACATGCAAGGAAACCATTTCCTAGACATGTTCAAGAGAGTAAGAGGCCATTAGAATTAATCCACTCTGATGTGTGGACTATTAAAGCTGCATCTATTGGAGGCTATCATTATTTTGTCACTTTTATTGATGACTACAGTAGAAAAGTTTGGGTGTATTTTATGAAAAAGAAAAGTGAAGTGTTTGGGCATTTCAAAGCTTTTAAAGCTATGGTTGAAAAAGAAACAGGCTTGCAAATAAAATGCCTAAGGTCAAATGGAGGGGAAGAGTACCTCTCAAATGAGTTTGTAAGGTTCCTACAGGAGCATGGCATAAAGCAGCAGTCATACCCCACAGCAAAATGGACTTGCAGAAAGAAAAAACAGGCATATTGGAGAGGTATCTCATGCCATGCTCAACGAAAAAGACCCGCCATATTATTATTGGGCTGAAGTAGTTGCTACAGTAGTCTACATAATGAACAGGACTCCCACTACAGTAATACATGGCATGATGCCAGAGGAGAGGTATACTGACGGGAAACCAGATATTTCTCATTTGAAGTTTTTGGTTGCATTGCCTATATTCATGTGCCAGATGAGTTGAGATCCAAGTTGGATCCAAAAGCTAAAAAGTGCATCTTTAATGGTTATTCTCTACAGAAGAAAGGGTATAGATGCTATAACCCTTCTACTCGTAAGTTTACAGTGAGAAAAGATGTTGTTTTTGATGAGATGAGCAGCTAGTATAAACCAATAAAGTGATTGATGATGTAGATGCACAAAATGGTAATGCTGCATAGAATTCACAGCAGCAATCACAAAATTTTAGTGGACCTATAGTGTCCTCTAGCAATGGTTCATATACTTTGCCATGGATAGGCAGATTGAGATCAGGAGGATCTCCTCAAAGCAATGCAGATAGTGGTATGCAAGTATCACGAAAGGGAAAAGAGAAAGTAGATCAGCCCATGGTTGGTGTGAATGCAGGTCACTCTTATGTGGATGGTGAATCTAGTGGCTCAGATTAGAGCCTTGATGATGAGTTGGGTATTCCTTCTATTGTTACACCTGGAGTAAGGAAGTCAAGGGATGTTTTGAGAGCATCTGTTACTGAGCCTATTTTGTGCAGGCCTACTAGAGTTAAGTATCCTATGGATAGGCTGAAATATGATGGATTTACAGCCATTCACTATGCCTATATGGTCAAAGTGATACATGAACCAGGACCCACTTCTTTTGAGCAAGCCATGGAAAAAGTAAAATGGGAGAAAGCCAAGGATGAAGAAATGGATGCCTTGGAAGAAAATGCTGCAAGGGAATTGGTGCCTTTGCCTAAAGACAAGAATGCAATTGGCTGCAAGTGGGACTATAAGGTAAAGCACAATGCAAATGGTTCTGTGAGTAGATACAAGGCAAGATTAGTTGTCAAGGGGTATGCACAGACATATGGCATTGACTATGAAGAAACATTCAGTTTGGTTGCAAGGATGGCAACCGTAAGAGGAGTCATTGCTATGGCTACATCAAAGGGATGGTCTTTATATCAGATGGATGTAAAGTATGCCTTCTTGCATGGTGATTTGCAAGAAGAGGTCTATATGGAGCAGCCACCAGGTTATATTCATGTTGTTCATCTTGAGGTTGTTTGCAGGTTGAAGAAAGCCTTGTATGGCTTGAAGCAAGCACCCAAAGCATGGTTTGAAAAGATAGGACAGCATCTTGTCACTATTGGCTTTCAGATTTCCAAGGCAAATTTCTCACTTTATGTGAGAAAAATAGAGAAAGGTATTATGCTGCTTGTCATTTATGTTGATGATTTGATCATCACAGGTGATCATAGTAATGAAGATATCCTTCATGTGAAAATGCTATTGAAGCAGAAGTTTGAGATGAAGGATTTGGGAGAGTTGCATTACTTCTTGGGCATTGACGTGATTAGATCCACAAGTGGGATATGGCTCTTGTAGAGGTAGTATGGATTGGACGTGCTGTCCAAATATGGGATGACAGGTTGTAAGCCTATTTCAATTCCTTTGGAGCAAAATGTGAAGCTCAGTGCAGATGCAGGTCAGCTTCTGGAAGACCCTACTATGTACAGCAGACGCATAGTATGAAGTTTGATTTATATGACTATTACCAAGCTAGATTTGAGCTATGCTGTTGGGTTGGTAAGTCAGTTTATGTAGGCTCCAAGGAAACCGCATTTGGATGCGGCTAGATGCATACTGAGGTATGTGAAGTCCACATTGTAGTATGGACTATTTTATGAGACTGGGGTTTAGACATAGTTGCATGGATACACTGATGCTGATTGGGCTGGTAGTATTTCTGATAGACAATCTACAGGTGGATATATGTTCTCTTTTGGGAATGATAAAGTCACTTAGAGCAGCAAGAAACAGCCTATAGTTGCCTTGTCGAGCACGAAGGCTAAGTATAGGGGTGCAGCAATGGCTGCATGTGAGGTAGCTTGGTTGCATAAGCTACTTTATGATATGCATGGGCCAGTTGTCATTTATTGTGACAACATGAGCAGTATACACTTGGCAAATAACCTAGTCTATCATGCTAAAACAAAGCCCATTGAGGTGCATTATCACTATGTGCGGGAGAAGGTTCTAATAGGTTTTATTGATCAGGTAGCTGACATATTCACGAAGGCATTGGGTGCAGAGAACCTGCACAAGTTCAGATACCTGCTTGGTGTGCAGGAATTGGGATTGAACTCAAGGGGGAGTGTTGAGATATCGAGCTCCACTCGTGATATGCCAGTGACCATTGTGCATTTATGTCACTGACTTGTTAGCTGTAGATGCGGTTGGTACACCACCCATGAATAACAACTAGATGACAACTATCTTTATGTACTCTAGTTAGTGGCTCAGTTAGTATGACACCTTAGTTACCTGAGTTTGGTTTGAGACCCACACATAGGGTTCACCTGTTCTTTTGTACTTAGAGTTATTTTGGCTTTCACAACTAAGATGAGGAAAATTGTTTTTAGCCTCCACCTTTGTGTGTATTCCCCCATTGTGTATGTGAGAAAGCTGCAACTGAGACTCCTTCCTTCTCTCCCACTCTCTTTACACTTCCCTAATCTATAGCTCAAACAACCTCTTCATGAGGAAGCTTTATTAGAGGCACTTTTCTTCTCATAAGTGGCACATAATTTCTTCCACAAATCTTTCGTAGTCTGCTCATTTACTATTGTGAAATAAACTGACTTTGCAAGATGAAGTCTAACAGTAGACTTTGCTAATGCATCCAACTCATTCCAATCATCCTTAGACATATTTGTAGGCTTAGCTACAATCCCTGCCAATGGTTTAATATGCTTCTTTTAAATAAGTACATCCCTTATCTGTTCTTTCCATAAAGAAAATTTTGTCGCATCAAACTTTTTAATGCTAAAAAACTCCTTTTTAGAGATGGAAGATGATGCGATGATGCAAATGAAACAAAATCCCAAATGCTCATACCTATAAGAGAGATATCACACCAAATACCAGATGCACCCAAATGTGTATGCCAAAATAGAAGGTAATATCACCAAACCTCAAAGGCTCAAAGCATCAAAATGCATCTGACTCATGTGCATATACTATGCATCCATATGAGCAAATTTGGCCTAACAAAAAATTCCAATGGCAATGGCAAAATAATGACAATCCCATTACCAATAAGTGCCAAAAATGCCTCAAGCATAAATGTTATCCATGAGCATATGCATCAACAAAATCTTATCTAAGAGATCATAGCACAACCTGTGCATCCACTACAAAATGTCAAAGCTGCCCCTTAGCATCAAATAGCATCTGTGTGCTAAGGATCCATCAATAAAGCATCCCACAATGAAATCTGGGCCTATTAGCGCATCCAACAAGGATCACAATGCATCCAAATGGCCTGTAAAGCATCCACTACAACCCAATGGAAACCACGAATGATCGCACATGGCTTACCAGAGTGATCTAAATAAGATCTATCCAAAAAATCATGTCCTTACTGCAATGACCGCTAGTGAAAATAGAACTTGAGATGCCTCAAAACATGGGTGTCACTATATAATCAAAACCAACAAGAAAATCTACAGACATTTCTCTTCTGTTGGAACTCAAAATCCCAACCGATGAATAGGAAATGGGGAGTCAACTCTTGCAATTGACCTGTTATTAAAAAATCAAAGGTTTGAATCTTTGAATGAATGTTTGACAAAGAAACAGACGATTCGGCACCTCTCAGAGACAAAACTTCTCCAAACCTCCATGGGATCGTGCAAGAGTTGGCAGGTAGGGGTTTCTGGGCCTCCGAAACACAATGGAACAGACAGTTTTAGAAATCATGGTCCTAATCACTGGGTCTAACACATGGACCAAAAAACCTTTTTTTAAATAGACCTATTTGTAAACACTATTAGAGTGCGAATGATGAGCAACACAGAAGTTTTAGGACCTCCGACTTCCACTAGAACTAATAGATCTGCAAATGGTTGCTTGAAATTCGAGTTCCAATACACTGGTAGAAAAAGGTTGAAGCAGAGACAGTGAGACAAAAATCTAATAAAAAGATGCCAAGTTCAAGAATGAAGGTGTTTTCAAACTCACAAAGTGCAATGGACACCAAAAGCATGCAATGGTTGCCTCTACAGGTCATTCCAAACTCGCAATCATCAAAAGGAACATGGGAATCATAAAAAAACGTCTTTTTTGACTCCAAAACCACTCAAAGAACTTTCCAAAGATATCTGCAAGGTCTCTGCACAGGGATGCGTCAATTTTACGAGCAGAAACCTATGAGCAGGTTTATCCGAGCGTGTTTTTCAAGAGATTTTTAAAAATGTTTTTCTTCAGGAAACATGGTTTTTACACTTTTATTTTCACTAGAACTAGATCCCTTTATCATAAAAATATACAGACTAGTCACTCATTCATTTTTACACAACATAATTTTCTTATTTAGAGACATCCCTTTGTACCCCTGTTATTACCTTAAAAAAGTGTTGATTCCTTTAAGAAACATTCCTCATAATCACTCTCAATGTAATAGTACTATGCATATATAATTACTTATTAACACATTTATATCATATGGCAATATCTTTTTAGTGTTTTTATAGCATATTTATGGACATGTTTCTAAAGAAGTTTAAATTACTATAAATAAGTATTAACTTGGGCTTATATATCACTCTCATAAAATACATGTAATATTTAATACTATATATGAGAGATTTTCCAAAATATAACTCCATAGATGTGCTCAAATGGGGTGTTCCGATCAATTTGAGTGGTTGAATGACTATATTTGGACATTGGATATGAAAGTTATGTCACTTTTAAAAGTGCTGTCCAAGGTAGTTTCGCCAGCGAAACTACCTTGGGAGACTTGCTTCAAAGGGGTTTCACTGGCGAAACTACCTGGATGGCTTGCTTCAATGAGTTTTCTTTGAAGAAACTCTTTCATGAAGATAGGTTGAGAGAGGGTTTTCAATGTCACCCCCTATTAAGTAAAAGTTGTAAGAAGGATCATAAGGGAATTTTCATAGAGAAGTCTACTCTACATGTGGGTTTCTTCAAAAGCCATCCCATTATGCTCTCACCATTCCTACAGATTCACCTAAAGATTTTTTTATAAAATAGGCATTGCTATAATACTTTGCATATTTCTAAGTGAAACTATGTTTTCTTCTGATCGATTTTTGCCATATTTATGCATAGTTGGAAGCCTTTTTTTTCCTTCGCTCGGACGCTCGGAAGATTTCGCTCAGAAAATGCTTGTCCCCTCTGCACAGCAGGATGTAGGTAAAGTCCCCATCGGAGCTTCTCCTTGTGAAGAGAGTGGGAGAGAAGTCAAGAGTCTCACTTGCAGCTTTCTCACATCCACAAATGGGGAATACACACAAAGGTGGAGGCTGAAAACAGTTTTCCTCTTCTTAGTTGTGAAAGCCAAAAGAACTCTCTCTTAGTACAAAAGGAATAGATGAACCCTAAATGTGGGCCTCAAACCAAACTTAGCTAACCTAGGTGGCATACTAACTGAGCCACTAACTAGAGTACATAAAGATAGCTGTCATCCAGCTATTATTCATGGGCGGTGTACCAACCGCATCTGCAGCTAATAAGTCAGTGACATAAATGCACAACAATCACCCTGTGGCATATCACGAGTGGAGCTCAATATCTCAACACTCCCCCTCAAGCTCAATCATAATTCTTGCACACCAAGCAGGTCTCTGAACTTGCGCAGCTTCTCTGCACCCAATGCCTTCATGAATATGTCAGCTACTTGATCCTCTGTGTTGACATAAACCAGATCAATAACACCTACTAGAACCTTCTCCCGCACATAGTGATAATGCACCTCAATGTGCTTTGTTCTAGCATGATAGACTAGGTTATTTGCCAAGTGTATACTACTCATGTTGTCACAATAAATGACAATTGGCCCATCTGTAGACTAATGCATATCGTAAAGTAGCATGCGCAACCAAGCTACCTCACATGCAGCCATTGTTGTACCCGTGTACTTAGCCTCTGTGCTTGACAAGGCAATTGTAGGCTGTTTCTTGCTGCTCCAAGTGATTGCAGCACTCCCAAAAGAGAACACACATCCCTTGGTCGATCGTCTATCAGAAATACTACCAACCCAATCAGCATCAGTGTATCCATGCAACTATATCTGAACCCCAGTCTCATAAAATAGTCCATACTACAATGTGGACTTCACATACCTCAGATGAATCTAACCGCATCCAAATGTGGTTTCCTTGGAGCCTGCATAAACTGACTTACCAACCCAATAGTATAGCTCAAATCTAGACTGGTAATAGTCATATAACTTCTTACTATGCGTCTGTACATAGTAGGGTCTTCCAGAAGCTCACCTGCATCTGCGCTCAACTTCACATTCTACTCCAAAAAACTGAAATAGGCTTATAGCCTCTCATCCCATATTTGGATAGCATGTCCAATCCATACAGCCTCTGCAAGAGCCATATCCCACTTGTGGATCTAATCATCTCAATGTCCAAGAAGTAACACAGCTCTCCCAAATCCTTCATCTCAAACTTCTGCTTCAATAGCCTTTTCACATAAAGGATATCTTTATCACTATCACCTGTGATGATCAAATCATCAACATAAATGACAAGCAGCATAATACCTTTTTCTGTTTTTCTCACATAAAGTGAGAAATTTTCCGTGAAAATCTGAAAGCCAAAAATAGTGACAAGATACTATCCTATCTTGTCAGACCATGCTCTGGGTGCTTGCTTCAAGCCATAGAAGGTTTTCTTCAACCTGCAAACAAACTCAGGACGAACAGCATGCACATAACCTAGTGGCTACTCCATATAGACCTCTTCTTACAAATCACCATGCAAGAAGGCATTCTTTACATCCATTTGATGTAAAGACCATCCCTTTGATGTAGCCAAAGCAATGACTGCTCTTATCATTGCCATCCTTGTCTTTAGGAAAAGGCACCAATTCCCATGTAGCATTTGCTTCCAAGGCATCCATTTCTTCATCCATGGCTTTCTCCTATTTTTCTCTTCCCATGGTTTGCTCAAAAGAAGTGGGTTCTCACCGATGCCACGACTCCTATAGGACCCCTGGAGATAGAGCCAATTTTGCTTGTCAATGATGAAGCTCCGCCATCCCCGCCAACCTCCTGAAGATGTTCATTGGCATCCAGACTTGCAGTCCTTCCAAGAGTTACCCGATAGTGCGCTAATGCACCATTGGAAGCACCAGCTCAAGGGCTCCAACCTCCACCTCTACGAAATTCTTGAGGTGCACCCTCTCACATAGTTCATAGCTCAATGATTGGCACCACATGCATCCCAAGCACACAAGAGCAGGATTCAGCCTCACCCCCGATGCCCCTGTCCCCGCGACCAATGCGAATGCTGGTCTATATCCAAATTAGCGGCTCCCATTTTTTAAACTGGAGAAATTTTGGCGCTACTACCATAGCACGCCCATCGATCGTCGAGTCCACCCACTCTACATGCCCATGGAATGATGTTGGACTTGGGCTGCCTTTTGAGCTCTCCAGCAACAAGACCCCAATGTGTTGTACAATTTTCCTAAGTACAACTTTCCAAAAGAAATGACACAGGAGGGTTTTTGCTTTCGCCTCTAGTCATTCAATGACACCTATGACTCAATTCTAGATCTAGCCATTGTCACCGCCGTCCATTTCAATCGCCTCATCCTCTTACTCCTTCACAATCTTCCCGCCCACAACTGCCCATCGATGATCGCATTCACAATCTGACCAACCAAATTGTCTTCAACCCCGACATTGGTCCAACTAAATTCGAGGACCTCTGCCTCTACCTTCACGTCCGCAAGCTTCATGAGCATCACCTCCACACTTATGAGGATATGCATGCCACCCATTTTTGGAAGTACCGCTTGTACCTCACATCCAGACAGCTAGACCACTACGCCATCCTGCAATCAGTCCTCTCCACCAACCTCCTCCAGTGCAGTTAACCCAAAGATGGCAGGAAGGGGGGCATGTTAACATCCACAGAATACAACCGCCAAATGTAGGGTAATCAATGAGTAAAGGTGACCAAGCCGGATTTTCTACTTCAAAAAGACAAGCTCAAGGGAATTTGATACCCAAATACACTAAGGTCAATGATCACAAGCAATGTGCACACGGAAGGAGTATAGCTCAAACTCAGGGAGATTGATCCCCAAATACCCAAACCCCCCCAAGGTCCAAGGATCTAAAGATTCCAAGCAATATGCATAGGCTATATGTTCCACCTGCCCCTGCCTGGATCAAGGAGGTGCATACTAAGAACAAGGAGATGCACACTTCTGGCCCACGAAGAGTGCATGCCCCTTGCACTTTTTAGCTCCACATCCACAAGAAATAGCAACACCAACGAAAATAGCCATGAAAGGATTACAGCTCAAACTTAGGGAGTTTATTCCCCAAATATCATCCTCATACAGGGTTACCATTGAGTGTCTCGATGAAGCTAAGCCTCACTACTCCACGTTTGAGTCTCATGCATCATGCATGACCACAAACAGGTGAAGGTGTGAGGGCGCTCAGGGAGTTTGAGCCCAAATCACCCTAGCCTAGGATTGGCAAGGCTAACACAAGCGCTATTTGGGAACCGGTTAGGACCACCTTTTAATTCTAACCTTTCTCTATTTTTCTCACATAAAGTGAGAAATCTGTCGTGGAAACTGAAGGCCGATAGTGACAAGATATTGTTCTACCTTGTCAAACCATCCTCTGGGTGCTTGCTTCAAGCCACACAAGGCTTTCTTCAACCTGCAAACAAACTCAGGATGAACAGCATGCACATAACCTGGTGGTTGCTCCGTGTAGACCTCTTCTTGCAAATCACCATGCAAGAAGGCATTCTTTACATCCATCTAATCTAAAGACCATCCCTTTGATGCAGCCATAGCAATGACTGCTCTTACGATTGCCATCCTTGCAACCGGACTGAATGTTTCTTCATAATCAACGCCATATATCTATGCATACCCCTTGACAACTAATCTTGCCTTGTATCTACTCATAAAACCATCTGCATTTTGCTTCACCTTATAGACCCACTTGCAGCCAATTGCATTCTTGTCTTTAGGCAAAGGCACTAATTCACATGTACCATTTGCTTCCAAGGCATCCATTTCTTCATCCATGGCTTTCTTCCATTTTTCTTTTCCCATGGCGTGGGTTTGCTTAAAAGAAGTGGGTTTTGGTTCATGTATCACTTTGACCATATAGGCATAGTGAATGGTTTCCATCATATTTCAACCTATCCACAGGTTATTTAACTCTGGTAGACCTGTGCAAAATAGGCTCACTACCAAGTGCTCTCAAAACATCCCTTGTCTTCCTTACTCCAGGTGTAACAATAGAAGGAATACCCAACTCATCATCAAGGCTCTAGTCTGAGCCACTGGATTCACCATCCACATAAGACCGACCTACATTCACATCAACCATGGGCTGATCTACTTTCTCTTTTCCCTGTCCAAGATAGGTAGAAGGAGAGGGTGGGGACAATTCAATACTTGAGCAAGACGTTCAGCACCAAATAAACTTGCAATCCTTTGTTGATAGTTTATCTTTAGACCAAAAAGAATTACAACTTGAAGCTCAAAATGAGGCACAAAAGATTGATTAGGTACAAAGAGATTCCTTGGTCAAAACATTACCAACCATAGCTGAGCCCTAAAAACCTTTGTAGTGAGATCAAGAAGAAATCATTCAAGATGAGCTTATCCACAGGAATTAATAAGCAGATGCACCAAATCTCCCCCCAAGCTTGGAAAACATCCCACCCCTCAAAGAATGTCACCCTTTTAATTGCCTTTGATGCAGCAAGTGGCTCGATCACCGCACAATGAGTAGAATTGAAATCAAAGTCCTCCTAGTGTATCACTAATTCTTCACCTTGAATCATCCATGGTGTATCATCCCACCCGTCGTCTCCTTGAACAATGCATTGTATAATCAGTTGTTGAAGATCGACATGAAGATCAAGAGAGAGATCTCGCCAATTGGTAGCCGTAATGAGCGAAGGACCAAGCACCAAGTCCTTGAACTCGTCGAGAAGTGACATAAATATCCACCCTCCTCGTGTGGCATGCGTCCAAGGAGTGAACTTGAAAATTTTCAGAATCTATGATCTAGTATCAAATATGAATAGAGCACATGAAATGAAGTACTTTTGCTTTTTACAACAAGAGGAAACTCCCTACGATTAGAGAGTTACAGTTCATGAGATTTCACCATATAAGCAATATCTCTACACTTTCATCACTTCCTATTTGCTGGCCCATTGGTAAGTCTTCCTTTTGTGAATGGGGATAAAAAGAGAGGAGAGGAGAGGAGAAGAGAAGAGAAAGAGAAGAGGAAGAGGATAGGGGCATGAGATCTTTTGCAAGAGCACAAAAAGTCTGTCCGCAATGCACAGGTGTGCCAGAAGACACAAGAACCCAGGAAAACAATCGCGATCTGTTCAGACGTGCAGATGTGCCAGAAGACGGAGGAATTTAGAAAACAGTTGCGATTCACGATATGTCAGCGACGCGCAGATGCGCTAGCCGTGACCAGGGGGCGTGCGGGTGTTGCAGATGCGCAGGAGCGATTTTGCAAGTGCAGTCAACCAAAAGACGTGTGGTGTCACACAAAAGATGCGCAAGAATCCAAAAGATGCACAAGAACTGCAAACTAAAGGTGCAGAAACTGAGAAGTTTTGTAGCCGTAGAGACAGAGAACTACAAGCAGAAGATACGCAGATTGGAGGTACAGAAGCAAAGAACCGCACACGGAAGGTGCTGCAAAACTACACCCAGCCGTAGGAGTAACGAATTTTACACCACTAGCCGTGGAGATTTTGATCCCAACAACCACACCAATTCTATTAACTAGAAAAGAATTCGAGGCATGATGCTAGACGCAAGGCATGGCGACACTCAAGGGCCATAGAGGAAAAGGGAACATGAGGGAAGAAGCATTAACATAGGTGGGAAAAAAAAGGATTAAGAGGGGTGGGAATGAAGAGAGGGACTATGCCACAAGGGGGAAGGGAGAGGGGGAAGAGGAGCATGTACATGATGGGAGGTGGAATGTAGAGATGGAGACATCAAGAAGAGAGTCATGCTTGATTTGAAAGGAAGGATGGGGGGGGAGAAATCAAAGTACTAGCTAGGTGGCTTTACAAGAATGAGCATGTTCCATCAAGGAATAGCCCCCTCCTTTTATAGCCAAGAGAGAGGGTCTCTCCCAATAAATGCATCCTCCCACATGCATGGTGTGTGTGGAAGAGTGTCCCATGTGGGCTAGGCGGTTACGCACTCTCAATTGTGTGCGACAACCCTTTGCCTCATTTTTCCACATACATCAACCCCCATATCCCAAGTCTAAGATACTCCCTTGGCCTCTTCCCAATTTTATAATACATTCAAACATCTAGGAGGACAAGTGGAGGGTTGGCACAAGGAATATTGCCACCTCATCCTACTTTCCCATTATAACTTGCATTCTTAGACTTTCTACACCCCCCCCCCCACATGGGCCTATCCTACATGGAGGGAATAATCCAATATAATATCTATCTCCACCTATTTTATATTACTTTTCCCATGGTCCTTGGGCCATATCTCACTAAATGCAGGCATGGGACTGCCTAGGTGGAGGGGTGATGCATGGAGGACCTATGCCACCTTATCAGTTTATATTATTACTACCATGGATTATGTACAACACACCTTATGGGTCCTCTTACATGGAAGGGTGGCACATGGTCATGTCTTGCCACCTCAACCGTGGGCCTTATGCACACCATATTTTATTGTACTATTGCCACATATACAAGCACACACACATATTTATGCCTTTTACTTTGGTCAAATTTATCCATAACAATACACACACACATAAATATAAAGAATGAAAAATTAAAAATAGAAAGAAAAAGAAAGATCTTAATTTAAAAACAATTTTGACAAAGAAGGGAGATTTAGGGGAGACAAGGAGATAAATATATATATATATATCTATACAAACAATGAGGAAGTGTAAGAAAGAGAAGTGAAGTGTAAGGAGAAGTAGATTAAGGCATATATATATATATAAGCACACGAATAAAGTCGTACACAAAACAAATTCCAAACCTATGCAGCCATGCAAAGGTTATCATTGAGAAGCAAGCATGCACCGCCTGGGAGTCGTGAGAGTAACTGAGGCAAAAAGGAGATGTTCCCAGGACACCAATTAATGAGCTTATGAAGTTGCCACCCGAGCTATAAGTACATAGTACATAATCAACCAAGGTGCACGTCACCTAAGCAGGCAGGTCAAGAAAATAGCGTGTAGAAGATATCATGAGCAGATGGGGGCTACAAGGACAAGCACGAGCCATGAGCTACGTAGATGCATCACAGGATGCACGAACAGATTTAGTACATCGCAAAGAACCAACACCGACCAAAATGCTATATCCAATGGCAATACGTAATAGTAGGGAGCTAGGCTATTGTCTGAGGCTCGCCACCATAGCTTTACACACACTTCTAGTCATAAAGGGAGCGGAGCTGTTCTCTATGAGTCGTCATAGCCTGACTATTCTCTAGGATTAGCCATTGGGGATCAATGGCAAAGAAGCCACGAACAACCACTTGGTGATAAGCCAAAGCCGTCAATCCCATAATAATCGCGACATGAGGCTAGCATGCAATCTTGTAGAGCAATTCGTAAATGAACAGAGAAGCATCTAAACAAGCTCCAAGGAGAATGAAAGTGGTAGCAGGAGGAATCCTCCACGAGAAGTACGGTAATGAAAACATGCGCTGGAGCCCAAAGGATCGCGCCCGTGAGCCTGAGATTACAAAAAGGCTATGCTGGTCACACAAAATTCCACTAGGAGCATCCGTACGTGAAGGAAATGGCATTGGTGGCCATGCAATAGCGCAAAGAGTAAGAGAGGAGAAACGTTGACGTGGGATTTTCAAAGCCTTAAGCAGCAAGAAAGAAGCCGAGCAGTAGAAACTAGCGATATTCCAGGGCTCCCTTAGAACAGATAGATTGAGTAGCAAGTTGTCGTTATAAGCAAGGAAGACATGGATGCCTTTAGTGATGGCTTATCCATATGGGCAACTTGGTGGAGAGAGAATAATGGCAGCATGGTGGCAGGAGCAGCACATGAAAGGGAGTACCTGAGAAGTAGGAAAGACAGAGAAGCAAGGATGTAGTGGCACTGAGAAAAGTCTATGGATTGGCAAGAAGAAAAGACTGTTCTGAGTCAAGGATCTGTGGGAGGGGGTTGCAAGAGCAAGAAGAGTTATCCCATTTTTTGTGTAAGGTCGTGAAAGGAGAGAAGTGTATGAACCGGATCGTGAAGAAGCTTCGTTTGCCTTGTAACGTAGGTGCAAAGTAGAGGAGTTCATGCAAAGTGCAATGATCTGAGGTCATCACGGAAAGAGACGAGGGCGTAAAGTACATGGTGAGCCGAAAGGCGAGGGCGTAGAGTCCATTGCTTGACCATCGCTAAGTTGGAAGCAAAACAACTACGTAGGAAGGGAAGTCGTGGCCAAAATAAGCCATGCAAGAGTTACGTATCAAGGAGTTGGAAGAGGCCAATGAATGCAGGCGACAAAAGAAGACGTTGGATCACCGCCACAAGAAAGTGAATTCAGGCGACAAAATAAGACGTTAGATCACCGCCACCACAAGAAGACGTTACATCACAACATGGCAAGGAAGTGGTCGAGGGGGTTTCCTTGTGTGTGAGTGATTATGTGAGAGGTATATGTGAGTGAAGGGGGGATTTTTTAGGGGGAGGTTAGGTTATTGTTATCATTAGCAAAAGTCATTTAAATTGATTTCTAACAAGATGGGAGAACATTGTCCAATGACTTAGTAAAAATGAATGATATGAGTATAGCAAACATGTTGACAAACCTATGGTAACTTTGAAATAACTCTCTTCAAAAGGAACCAAAGGTTGAATTTCTTATATAAAATTACTTTTTATTTTAATAAAGATTAAAATTAATATAAGGGGGGGAAAACGTGTGTTAGTGTGTGCAAATGTATGCATGAGTGTGAGTAAGAAAGAAAAAAATGTGTGAAGGTTATTTTATTGTCATAGTTATTCTATTGCATTTATAATATTGGGGAGAATTGATACAACTAAATAATAAGAACAAGAGGGGGAGGGTGGGAAATATCTAAAGCTTAAATAGGAAAAGTGGGGGTGAAACACACACACACATATAAGAGGAACCATAAAATAGCTTGTTTTAAATAGCATAAAAAAGGGGGGGAGGGGCGGGGGAAATAAAAAAATCATTGTATCCCCATCAAGGAAAATTTTGAATTAAAAGCTTTCCAAGGAAAGGGGGGAAGAATGTAAAAAAGCAACATTAAAAAAATAGAATCTTTTACAAAAAAGAGGGGGCGAGGGGGACGGGAGTGTAATTTATAAGTGTGTGTGTGTAAGTATGTGTATAATTCAAACTATATGGGGAAATTATTATAATTTATAGGGGGGGGGGGGTATGTGTAAGGTAATAAGGCCATTTAGAAAAGTGTGTGTGTGTGTGTGTGAAAGTGAGAGAACTTTTTAAGCAAAATTTGTGTGTGTGTACGTACTTGCAAGGCTCAAGAAGAAATAAGAATATTGGAAGTTAGCCACTTGGTCTCTTCATGTTCGACTCCATCCCAAAATGAAGGCCCATTGAGTGGGATTCCAATGCCCAAAAGCAGTAGTCAAGTGTGAAAGTAGGTGACACATCATGGCAAACCAGGTTGATTACCCCCCCAAAATTGCAGCATCATCTTCCCTTTATGAGCCAAAATATGGATGTGAATATTTAATATGTTCAAGCCATGTGCATTTTTGGGGAACAAAGATGCTCCATAGAGGGTAATCTAGCACTCTCATGGCCATGCTTCGAGTGCCAGAAAGTCTCCATAAGAGTGGAAGTCAAAGAAGTTATGTCTTTCTTGTCAAACAGCATCAAAGGTAAGAAGAACCATATATAGGCCACCATATAATGATGACACGGTTAAAGGCTATCCTTTTCTTTCCAAAATTCTTTTGGCTTGGAAATAGATTCTTTCTCATCTCAAATGGAATGGTAGTGACTCTCTGGACGAGAACTCCTTGCATGGTGAGAATCTACACTAGTCAAAGGTGTTTGATCAACCCCTTACTTTGTCGAAACCCAAGCGCTCCTATTTTGTTTCATCAAAATGGATTACTTTGGTTGATGAGGTGCTTCATGATGATGGTACTTTACTATCTTTTCCTTTGGTGGCCAAACACTATGGATTGGGGATGCATTATCGATCCCTTTGTCACTATCTTTCTCAAATGCTTCATTGCTTTTTACCAGTGCCGAAGTTGGAGCTTATCGCCTTACTAATTGGACCTTACATCATCAAGGTTCTGGTACTTGCCCCTTACGCCCAGCTGATATATCTGTGGCTAGTTTGTACGGGGTTCCGATACCTCTTACTTAGATTTCACATCATGGAAATCAACTTTGGTCCTTGAATCTTAATGCCAAATGGTGGCGTAAAAGATTACAGTAGCTTTGCTCTTGCAAACTTTCGGTTTGTTAACACGTTTTTCTCTTGCAAGTTATGCTTGGTGTTATTCCTTTTGGCCAACTCTTGGCACGTGGGCATATTGCTCATGCTCTATGTTACATATGTCTTGCTCCCAAGGAATCTTTGCTCCATATTTTCTCGAATTGCCATGTCACCCGTGACTTCCTGCTATTTCTTCAACAGTGCCTCCAAGCCCGCTTTCCTATTGCTTGCTTTGGCAAGTTTTTTTGGATATTTCAGCATTCACCCACAGAGGCTAGAGTTTGATCTTTTTCTCACGTGGGTTCGACATTGGGCACTCTATACTCTGTGGAAAGAGAGGAACCACAAAGCCTTTTGAGAGCCTACTTCTTCCATGTTCTACTATTTCTAAATGTCGCTCAAGAAATCCTTTTATGATTGCCTGCCTGTTCTTCATATAGATTACACTATTGTCTTGTCTTATAAAGAAATTTTTTGATCTTGTATTTTGTGGTCTCCACTTTGGGGACCCTTCTTGTAATATAAAAATACATGGATTTCGCCCCAAAAAAAAAGTGTGCGCACGCACGTACGCTCTCATAGCTCCTTTTATAGTCAATGTCACATCAACAAAGAGGCCTCCACATGCTCGAGGTGAACAGGAGCATTTTCCATGTGAGCATAATGACTCGATACCTTTAAATGGGTGCAACAACCCTTAGCCTCAATTTCCACATAAATCAAGTTCCCATATTCTATGGCAAAATTGGGTTACTCATATGCATGGACTCTTTCCTAATATAAAAATGCACACACGACACCTATGAGGACAACTGGAGGGTTGGCATAAAAACATGCTTATCCTATATTATACCATGTACTTTGCACAACCAATCAATGATATTATACCATGGACTCTGCACAACCAATCTATTCAAGGCACAGATGGGACCATCCAAATGGAGGAGTTGGCACAAGGGAAAGCTTGCCTTCTCAACCACATCATTCATATTCTATGTTATTTCTACCATATCATACTGCACACATTAATATTAAACACGTTACAGTACACATGGGTAATAGGACTAACTCCATGAGCACACTTAGATATAATGCATTTCAATAAAGTTAGTTATACACTATCAATCTATGTGATCTACAATGTCTCTCTTGCTTGTATCTCTCAATTTTCCACGCTTGGCTCTGCCTTGATTCCTAACTCTAGGTCTTCAACTTGGCTGTGGAATGTCTTGAGGAAGTTTATTGTTGGTGGACCCTTCCTTCGCCTCACCCTAATGACTCTACAATTCCTCAATTTTACTATCTTCTCTTTCTATTGTGGGGTTTTTAGCAATTATTATCTAGATAGCTCCACTTTGGAGTTCTGTCAACATTCAAGTCACATATACTACCACTCCAATTTTATATGGTCGACTATAGGATCCTTTACAACTTTTGTATGTCATCTTTTTGGATACTCTCGTGCCCACTCCACGACCAAGTCTTCCCTTATTGTAATGTTTTGAACTCTTGCTTGTTCTTGGTCATCCCATGTCTACTCAACCATGCTCCAAGAACTCTCAACACATCCAGATGTGTATCTCAGCTTTAGCATCAATCATCAATAAGATGAGTTATCAAAGCATGGAAAGAAAACTTACTGGAGTCTAATCTACAATGAACATGTATGCAAAAAATTCATTGGCAACATAAAAGAGTGAGTGAATCCACATATCTACATTGCATAATAACAATGGATGAACTTCAAACCTTGCTTTCAGAAAAAACACGTTATCAAAAACTACACTAATATTTTACTTTGAATTTCTTTAAAGATAGTAGACCATAGCACACATACATATTAATATCTTTGCAAGCTTCTCTCCATTTCAATTAATCAAAGAAGGTAATCTTCAAGTTTCTCAAGCACATTGGTTTAGCTTGGTTTGGACTACTGAAGAGATGTGCTTAGCGCAATGAGCTAAAAGAACATTGGCATAGAATAACCGTTACCTTATCAAAACTTACGCAATCCTAAAGACGATCAAATCCACAAACGTACATTGTTTCGATCGTAGGGCAAATCACATGCCAAACATATAACTCTATGCGCAACAAGGATGAGCTTCAAGATAGACCTTTCTTCCAATAAAGTAAAGTCACATCCTCGCACTCAAAAATGGCATCGAGTTATACTAAAAGCTACACCATTACACTCACGAGTGTACTTGTGTGTAAGTGATTTGAAGGGGAAGCTTGGTTTGTTCCAATTGCCTCTTTACAAAGTATTCAAGCTCTTAATCTTTCAATAGAAGACTATTGAATTAGATGTTCCATAAAAGTAATATGTTATACATGATGTGCAATTCCAATTGTATTAAAAGGATCCAATGACAATGACAACAGCTTATCATCACAACATCTGTATCACATCATAGGCACCACCATTTATTTGGTCATGTAAGTCATGCAAACAGATTGTTAGAAAATCATAACATGACTGCTAGCTCCATGTCTTGAATTTAGCTGAAGCACCTCTCATCTTAACTTTAGACCGTGTCCTTTCAATCTACCATTTCATTCACAACAATTTGCCACTTATTTCCACTCTTAATATATGAGCCAAAGCATTGGTTTATCTATGACAATACTGGAGAGAAACTGTAACCCCACCCCCCAAAAAAATTAATTGAACTTCCCAACGCTTCCCAAGCTTGCCTTGATTTCACCTCCAAGATCAACCATAAAGCGACATCGACAACTGCCTAACTCCATTTTATGAGCTCCACCCACTCAATTGTTTCCTCATCCTCAGTTGAGTGAATAATTTGGCAAACAGATCTTTAAGTTCAACCTTGCATTCAAGGGTTCCTGGATGGCTTGTGAGTGGGAAACTAGCCAAGAGCAGTCTTTCTCCAGACATGGATACGCCTGAAACACGTCTGGAGAGCAAATTCAAATTCCTCCATGTTCACTCCATACAGAATGGCTTGCAGTGTGATACCAGCCAAAAAGAAGTAAAAAGACACTTTGTAGCGTGTGCTTGTCCATATTCATGGTGTGCGGCCTTCATAAGGACACCTGACAGGAAGCCTAAGTTCTAACCACTGATTTTTTTTTTTCTCAAACAACTAACCACTGCTTTTCAAAATCAGTAACTTCATAACCATGATCTGGTGTCCCATAAGGAAGCTACTATTGAACTTCGGTAAAACCATCCAAACATACAGTACTTTGAATTTGGAAAAAAAGAAGACAGGTTATTCTGTTTAAATTAGAAGGCTTTCCCACTCCTAATTTTTCCTTCTGAAAGGAATCATCTATTTTTCTTTTGCCTTCATGTGTTCCTAAACAGAATCTGTTCCCCTCCATTCAATTTCTTTTGGCAAAGCTTTGGACTTGGAACAGAATCACAGTGTATCCACCTCCTAATACCAACACTGTTGGCTCTGGGTACCCCTGTTTGAGCAAAACAAGGATCTCATTCCAATGATTTTTCCTTTTCTTTACTTTTGTTTCCCTTTTGCAGCTGCCTTGCGGGGGCCCCTCTTCAATTCTCATCAACTGCCAAAGAAGACCATCTGTTCTGTTGCTGCTGGAAAAATAATGATATCCTGTACTACGTTAAGCCATTTGTCCTCCCACAAGGGGTTCTTCATCCTCAACAGGCAACTCTCTGCCACCAGCTGTGGACAAAGACAAAGCTCAGTGTGAGCATCTTTGACAATAAATAACAGAAAACTCATCCATGAAAGTGATATATAAAAACAAGCACATACAACCAAACTCTCTCTCTCTCTCTCTCTCTCTCTCTCTCTCTCAAAACAATTAATTTTGGGTAACCTCCTTCATGATTGTCATGTACAGTCACTTTCTGCCAAACGCTCCACAATAAACTTTACTGCAGGTCCATTACGCCCTTTAATTTGTTGGGCTCCCAGAAGTATGGGTAGGAAGCCCAAAAAAAAAAAGGTTGTTACACCAGCAAAACAATAAAAAGCCCTAAGCTGCAAGCCATTGAAATTATATACTGCAAGCTTACATTTGAGGCAGGACTGATTAGTTTGACGACCTAAATCAGCCAGCCCAAGGCCAATGCTTACTATATAAATTAAAGCACATAAGATGCTGCCGTGCAGTAAGCCCTCAGCCCAGAAAATCCAGGAGGACTAATTAGTAAAAGGACAATTCATGGTGAGAGACTAGAGAGCTTATAAAAACGAGACATAAGCCAGGACGGTATAAATCTGATCTCCTGGCATATGACTGCCTTGCCTTCCCAATTACCAAGTAGGCAGGGCATACCATCTCCATGTGGAATGCATGCCTTCCCTCAGAGAGCTACACAACCATGACCCAAGTATAAATTCACTATTTGGATGCATCTCAGCAGTGTTATGGTCCTGAGTGAGGTCTACCAAAACCTCTGTGCTGATGACAGCTCCATAAGTGATAAGAAATCATCTCTTCACAACCGACTATGCAACAATGACATAAGTCATCCCTCCGCATCTGCTCCATCAATGGACAAATGGAGAGGCCTCCATGAGCTACCAGCTAGAAGCAGCAGGAGAGATCCCGGGCCCGGGGATCAGTCCAGAATTGTGGCCAAAATCAGCAAAGAACCTTGTGCAGCACCTGTTGCTCAAGCCAATGCCTCTCACAGGATGGTATTACAATCAGAGCTGCATGCTTGTGTCGAGGTAAACAAGTTCGATGGTGAAAGAAAGCCTGGGAGGCCTGCTATACTGCAGTGCCCTCCACACACAGGTAGGACATACACGTGAATTGCTGGAAATGCCGACGGTGGCTACAATGAAAGCATAGAAATGAATGTGCGGCAACTGAACTACAAACACACCAAAATCCAGGGCTCCAGCTCCAAGCTATGTGGCATATTGACACTGTGTGCCTAATCAGAAGGCAAAAGGCATGCAATGGATGCAGTACTTGAATCTGATTGGCTGACCTAAGTGAGTGTATGCCTGTGTGACATGTGGCAAGGCTGCAAGAGATACACCAGTGGATTGATGCCATGTTGCAACCATCCCCTTCATCCATAACTGACGTATGTGGGGGCTTGCCACATTTGGCCCCTTAAAATTCTCTAACCCTTATTTATGACATCGCATCATGGATGTCTTAACCAAGGACCTAAGGTCTACCTACTATTCTTTTTTATCTTTAATTAATCCTGACCCAAAATTACCCCTGGTAATTTAGTGAACCACCTCCTTGGTTCATCACTTTTTCTAACGCTCCCCCTTGAAGAATAATGGATTTGGTTTGACGCCCATCAAGTTGGAAAATTAGCCATGGTCACAAAAAAAATGCGTTCACTGACTCTGATGCACAATGTTTCTACAGGATTCTATGGCAGTGTTTAACACCGTTTGTACGATGCTGCAACCGCGCAACCTGTTGTACGGTGCTACAGTCTGCTGTACTGTGCTGCACTTTCTCTTTCTGTAGCCCACTACCTCTCTTCTTTTCTCATTTCTAGGCTTGTTGTGATTTTTACGGATCTCCCTTTCGGAATGCTCACACCTCATCTTTCCTTGCATGTATTGCTGCAGTGGCACAAGCAGGTCCTAAATCCAATTCCCTTCTCAGCACACATTGTGCACAAAGGAGTTCAAGCAGTCCATGATTGATGTTGAACAGAAATTACAGCCCATGAAGGCAGCATGGGTTAAATATGTATATACCATTCTTCCATATGGGTGGTTTGTCACAAGGAGACATCTATCATTAATATTATTGTTTCATGTTGTATGGGCACAATGTTCTTAAGATCTATTGATGCTTCTCATCCAAATGTTACCCAAATGCAGGATTTCTCACATTCGGCAAGCTACTTTGGATGTGGGACCTTCAATTGTGGTGCAGTTGATTACTAACAATGCAAGTAATTGTATGCACATTGGCAAGCTTTTGGAGGAATTCTTTCATATGTGCAATGCACTCCTTAAGCATCTCACAATTTGGACCTTCTAGATGATATTGGAAAGCTCACTTGGGTGCATGTAATAGTTCAAAAGGCAAACAAAGTGGTAACCCTTTTCACACACAATCACAGGGCCTTAGCAATATCTGGAAATCATGCTAACCCATGAGCTCTTGAATCCTTCCGAGACTGAGTTTGCATATCTTTTCATTGTCTTTGCCTGCTCCCTTACTACATATGGTCATTAGTGAGGAATGGGTTGGGAGGCCAGAGTCCAGGACACCTAAGGTAGAAGCTTTTGAGAGCATGGTGTTCGATGGCGAATTTTGGCATGATGCGGAGTGTATTGTCAGGACAATTCAGTCTCTAAACACATCCAGTCAGATGTCTGACAAGAGTGTTGCACCATGAGCTTCATTTATGAATTCATGGACAAGGTTGGACAGGGCCTTGGAGTATGCACATGGCTTGACCAGGACAGGTCAATCTCTACATTCTAATTCTGGAATCCTTGGCTTGACATAGATCCAATTTTTACATTCTGAATTCTGATATCCTGAATTATGAATTATGAATCTGATATCCTTAGCATTGATTGAATCTTAACTCACAAGGGTTAACCTAGGGTTTTAGGGCTTTATCCTGTTGACAGTTCCTAGTACTTTCATTCTTGCAACTTCAATTCCAGATTGTTCCACATTTTTGCTCTTCTCCACTTCTCACATTTGGTATCAGAGACAGGTTCCTCTCAAGGAAATGTGTGACAGGTGAAGACGGGAGCCAACTCTATGCACGATGAAGGGTGGGAGTGGCTTTTGGTTGAGGGTTCAACCACTTGTTCATGTCAAGCGCGAAAATCCTAGCCTGCAAACTGGCGCTCTGTTCTGCTGCTTCAGTTCGTCATGCAACATCAGCTTGTGACCTTTCGTACAACCGCACAAACATCTGTATAGGTCCTGTCCATGTATGCAATGTACATTCAGGTAGTTGCGCTCAGCCAGTACTGTACTTGTTTTACATTTCGTACAGATTTTGCCACACTAGGTCATAAATCAACGCCATGCGAATTCCATGCTGTCTATACAGCCGTATTGTTGTACTTGCTACCATTCGTGCTAACCTAAAAGGTATAGATGAGACTTTGGATGAGGCCACGAAGTAATGCCCAGAAATATGACGATATCATCAGTGAAGCCAAAGGGGGTCAAACAAGATCAAACAAGGTGTGTAACAAAACAAAGTTTATGCCTAGACCATCTAGTTTTCCTACTCATGGATATCCCTTTCTAAAACGGGAAGATTTTGATTTCTCTTTAAAAGCCAAAAGTGGGGACTGATACCTCTGACAAATTTATGAAAAAGCAAGTGCAAAGAAATATATTTTGAGGATGACAAGTGCATAGTCCAGGATCATCAAATGGTCACTACTAGCACTTTGTACCAAAGGTATACGAGCTGAACAGATTTCACAACAACAAGCATGATGCTTGCTTGGAAACCATTGCTACTCTTGCCATGAAAGAGGCATCTACCCAAACATATATTTGAGGGATGTATTTCGGATAAAATGCATCAGAATATTTTTCCTAAGGATGGATCAGTCAAGCTAATAAGAAATTACAGCTCATTCAACAGCAATGTGTGGTCCCATGAGGAAACCATCACTTTGGAAGCATCTTCATCTTGTGACCTTGATTGATGATCTGCTTGGGTGTAACCTTTAAAAGAAAAATCTGAGGTATTTATGTGCTTTCAGCATTTTGTTGCAAGGGTTGAAAATGAAACATGTTGTAGGTGTAAACCCTCCGTGCATATCAGGGGGGAAATATATATCTGATGCTTTTACAGCACACTTGGATGAGAAAGGCATTAAGCATCAGTGTAGAGTTCCATGCACACCTCAACAAAATGGTGTTGCTGAGAGGTAGAATAGGTCTTAATTGAGATGGCTGATGCATGAAAGCAAAGGGATTGCCACACAACTTCTAGATGAAGGCAATCATTTGAGCTGCACATGTTTTGAACAGATGCCCCCCAAAAGATTTAAAGCCCATCACGACTTTTGAGGCATGGTATAACAGAAAACTCAGCATATGCAAATGTGCCTCAGTCCATGAGAGGCTTCTCAGATGATAAGCTATCAAGTGTGGTTTTGTTGGCTATAGCAATGACAGTAAAGGTCACCACCTCTATAGTCCTTTGATAGAAAGGATTTTTGGGCAAAGTGATTATCAAACCCCAATACCTAGAGAATAGACAAGTTTCACATGCACTGAGGATTGCCATGGGACAGATACGGGTCTTGTCCCATCAGCTAAGGATCAAGGCAAGGAGCCGCAGGCCCACCTAGAGAGCAGCGGATCTGTAGATTATGCACATTGGAGGAGGTGGAGACAGAAGAGCATTTCCTACGTACTTACCCAGTCTATTATGAGATCCATAGCCGATACCATTGTCTCTTTTAGGAGGGGCACGATTTTGGGCGCCAGTCTCTCAGATGATCCACTTTCATAAACAGGCTTGTGTTGGTCTCTAACTAATTGAGATGCGGCAACAAGAGAAACCGTAGTGAGACAGATCAGACAACAGGAGGTGACAGTGCCACAGGAGACACAGATATAGATCAAGCACAGAGGCATGTGTGCTCGCTATGTCTGTGGCGTGTCTCTGTGCTCGATCTATATCTGTGTCTCCTGTGGCACTGTCACCTCATGTTGTTGATCAGGAGGTGACAATGCCACAAGAGACACAGATAGATCGAGCATAGAGGCATGTCACAGATTTCTATGCATTTGAGTCAGCCCGAGGACATAGTGGATTGGAGGGGGAGCTCGCTGATATGAAGGGCAGAGTGGATCAACGAGTAGAGACGACACAAATCTTACGAAGCCAATAACACAAAGACCACACACGATGGAGAGGATGACCAAAGCACACACGATGGAGGTCCAGCCCATCTCAGGCTTACTCAAAGGGCACCGTCAAAGTCAAGGTGCCACTCTCGTTATGGCTCACCGGATGGAGATCACGGAGACCACGTCCCCCACCATAGCGTGAGATGACCCTACAGAGGAAGATATGCGATATCCTCACATCCCACCGGGGAGCTACTATGGCACCAGGGTCATAGATACACCACACCTAATCCCATCTCTTGCCATCTCAAGATTTCTGAGATGTTGGGTTTTAAGCACTAGTTTTGAATTTCTTAGTACAGCACTCAGCAAGGGCCTTAGTGAGCCCTTTGCCTTAACCCATAGCCGCTTGTATGCGTTATATTTTTTATTGTACCTTGTCTCATAGGCCCACGAGGCCTTCGAAGACGTTAATACATCTTTTACATCTGTAGTGTCAAATTGTGCATAGAAACAACGAAACCTAAGAATGAAGCAAATAATAACATTGCATTCACATGCTTTAGAGAAAAGAAAAACATATTTGGCTAGCATTTCCTCTTGGCACATATGGAGAGCCAAATGCACAGAGGCCTTGGATGACACCCAGATACACCCATCACAGGTGTTCACGGGTATTTGGAGTGACATGGTTCACAGTTTCATAGCCATATGGGCTAGCATGAAGGGCCCTTCATGGGCAGCCTCTTCTAGGAGGACTGTATTTCTTCGAGTTTGGAGGGGTTCTCCCTTTTTCTCGGAGGTTGCTACCAGATTGAGATGGCACTATCAGCCCCAATCCTTTCTTTTTGGCTCTTGAGCTTTTCATGCATTGCATGGTGTATTCCTGTATGGAACTTGCTCTAACGGTTTTCTTTAATACTTACTAGAAGTCTCTTTTTTGCAGCAGTTCAATTGCAGTTTGCTTGGAAAGTAAAACAACATGTCACTACATGAAGGAAGAGCAGAAAAAGGTATGCACCTGCTTTGAGAAAGGCCGTGTCCCTTAACTCACTTGCATTTCCATTGGTGAGCATATAAAGTGCCCTTCTTGCCCTTTTACCAAATTTTGCTTTAGGGCACAATTGCCTGAAATAAACACAATCCCATGAGAACTCATCCAAATTAATAATAACCACAAGCATTTCATGACAATGACAAAAGACCCAAAACAATTCTTTTTAGTTTTCATTTTCTTGTTTGCAGACAAATAGAGGAGCTTTAAGGATACAAAAAGAAAAATTAGAGAGAGCCATATACAGCAGCATTCCATTATCAGCTTGTTCTATAAAATTTAATTTGTAAGATTGATCATTGGATATATTCTAGCCTTATGAAGCTATATTCTCTTGTCACCTTAGCGGACATGCAAGCTCTATAATAATTTTCATCCAAGTGGTGGCAAGCTGCTATGCTTCAATGATTTATCTTTTGAGGGTGTGTCTGCCCCAACAGCTACTTTATCAGCTTGTTCTATGAAAATTTAGTTTGTAAGATTGGATGTATTCTAGTCTTATGAAGGTATATATAGCATTCCATTATGTTCTACTTGCCAGGATATGACAAGTCCTATAAGAGAGGGAAAGGACAAATTCGGAGAAAGGTGAGAAGTCAACATATAGAAGGGTAAAGGGAACACTTGAGGAGGGGGGGGGGGAGGGGAGAGAGAGAGAGAGAAAGAAAGAAAGAAAGAAAGTGTATTATTGTCCACTAAAGGCCAAAATGGGCCCATGGGACATCAAGAACTCTGCGTACAAGATAGCACAAAATCAACGTGCCACAAAGACGAGGCATCGTCGAATATCATCTAAGTGCTACGCAATACAATGCAAGTGAAAGTACATAATGTCAAATCCGAGCCTAAATACAAAGTAAGCTAGATGCAAGGAAACCGCCCCTGGGTGCAAAATGGGGGGATGAGTACAATATGTCAATGCAAAGATACAAGTCCATGTATCACGGAGTCTGAGAACCAAAATAATACTGGAAATCCTGTCCATCGACTCTGCCTCCTGCTATGAGAGTACAAATCTGAGCAAAAGTGAGGTGAGCGGCTGGTAGGGCGAGATCTCCATGAGTAAGTCTCCTCCGAAAAGCTGCCATCATCCTGGATCGTCTGGAGATGAAGCGGCGAGTACGTCCCCTATGTAACAAGATCCTGTGGCGTCTACAAACCATCTCATATGTACATCCACAGGGTGGAGGCATGTGTCCTGTGTGAGCTCTGACCTCCTCGTGCTCCTCCTGATACCTGTCATCTGGTATAGCGTGTGTCTGAGCTCTATCAGGCTGGGCTCTATCACGCTCCGGTCTGTGCTGATGGTCTCTGAGGTAGTGTCGTCGAAGCATAGTGGCCTCCCTGACATAAAGAGCTAGGCAATGCTGATCCTCATAATCCATCACTCGTGAGAGAGGTCCAAAGCCATCCGTGAAGAGACAATGGAATCTCCCTCTGATCTCATAATATAGCGGGCATCTGCAAATGAAGTGCTCCTCTGACTCCACCTCTCCCATGGTGCAACAAGGGCAGATCCTGGTCTCTCGGCCTGGACGCCGTCCATCCTCCATGCGTCGCATCCTACCAGCCTCTATCTCGATCTGATGCGAAGAGACTCTAAGCTGGCCAAGGGCAATCCTCAGTGAGTGGGACATGTGGATACCTGTGTAGCCTGGTGGAACATCAAATCCATCCTCTGAGATCCGAAGGAAGTGGTCACGATATGTGGCCATCTTCGTCGGAAGCTGCGTGGGATAAATCCAAGTGCGGTACGTATGAAGCTGCAACAAGTCTGCTCTCGTGACCTGACTAAGCTCGTGGCGAGTCAACTCGAGATGAGGGGCATCTATGCTGTATCGGAAGGGAGGCAGTCTATCCATGTCTAGTCCAAGAGATGTGAGCCACCTAGTGAGTCTGAAGTACCAGCAGTATCGGGCCCCAGATCGTGCCAACTCCATAGAAGATGCAAGTGCTAACCATGGCAACCGAGCTCTGCCTGCTGCTGAGTCTCCAAACTCCCTAACCCTGTGCAAATACATGACCGACTGAAACGCTACATCCAATGCAAGGGGAGTAGCTCCAAACTCTGCTAGCATGATCTCGTGCGAAACTGTAGCCTTGGCCCTAATGAGCCGAGAGAACATGATGATCTGTAACCTCTCTACTCGTCTCCAATCTGCAGCGCCAAGGTCTCCTGCCCAGAAAGGAGCTGCATACATCGCAGCTGGTCTCACCAATGTGTCAAATAGCAAGGATTTCGTATCGGGATGCTGAAAGTGGGACTGAAAACACTGACGCTCAAGATGAGCCAACGAAGCATACCCTTTACTAATCCTATCTCGTGCTGCATATGTCATGGTAAAGATCGGTCCCCTGAAAACTGTCCCCAAATAAGTGTACTCTCTAACAAGCTCAATGGGCTGTCCGTCATAAGTGAAGCAAAACTCATCCGTGCTGTAGATACGATCAGAGGTGTTGAAAACCATAACCTTGGTCTTGCCAAGGTTTACGGTGAATCCCCTGTCCTGGCAAAACCTGTGGAGTGCCTCAATATGTGCCTGGAGGCCCTGAGCAGTAGAGGAAATGAGAACCACATCGTCCGCATACAAGAGGATAGGAATGGAGGATCCTGAGAGAGTAGAGCCCACACCGCCTGGCATCTGTACGAACATCTCTAGCTCATCAATATATAGTCCAAAGAGAGTAGGAGAGAGCGGGCAACCCTGCTTTACCCCAATCGTGCTGCATACCTCCTCTGAGAGCCCCTCACGTGTCCGAACCCGACCAGTGACCCTCTCATACAAAGCCATGATAGCCCACTGTGTTTCTACACTGAAGCCCATCTCGCGAATCCTCTGAAACAATCTGAATCGCGGAACTGTATCAAATGCCTTCCTGAAGTCCACGAAGCAACAATAAAGCCGTTGCCTTCGTGACTTCGCCTCCTCTACTAGTGCCCTGAGTGTGAGAATGTGGTCAAGCGTCGAATGATCCCTGCGAAATCCAGCTTGTCCTCTAGCTCTGAGTCCTGTCGTCTCGGCATGGTCATTTATACGGCTTTCCAAAACTGATGCATAGATCTTGGCCATAACGTGGCCAATCATGATGGTCCTGTGATTCGACGGCTCCATAGGGTCCCCCGACTTGTGGATAGGTACTATGGTATTGCCTAACCAGGACTGTGGTAGGCCTGTACAAACAGACTCATTGAAGAGACGGGAGAGAACAAAAGCTAAGGTATCAATCCCATGGATTACATACTCCGCTTGCAATCCATCATGATCCTTAGCTCTCCCGTTCTTCAATCGGTGGACTGCTGCACGGACACTCTCCAGTGTGAAGAGACTAGATGAAGCTGGCCTAGGGGAGTGGGATAAATCGATATCTGGTTGATCTGGACCATCGTATAGAGCTGAAGTATATGCAGACCAGACACGTGGATCTGTGAGGGGGCTCTGAGACTTCGAGCGGAGGAATTTTCTCCAGAATTCCTTGGAGTCACAGCTGAAAAGCAAGCTTCTCAGCTCCTCCTCATTCCGGGCTAGAAATTGGCGTTTCTTGCGCCTAACCAACCACTTGTAGTCTCTCTTGGTTTCGGCAAGGAGGGGAGACTTCTCCTTGGTCTCAAGGTTAAGTTTCCTGCGGAGTTCCTTACACTCCTCGTCATACCAACCGTTGCAAGGAACAAGACCAACCGGTGGGGGACTAGACGAATGACATGTGGCAGGGAACGACATGTGAGCGGCAGAAACGAGTGAAGTATGTACAAGTTCCCACCGGTCCCGCGTGGATGGTAGAGCATCTAATAGATGAGGACGGAGTAGGCGGCTGAGGTTCTGGCTATATACATCATCGAACTGGTGGTCGAAATGAACCTCGTAGTAGGGTTGGCGGTCGTGATAACGAGGGGGAGGTGGGTCATGGGAGACATGAGTCAAAGTAAAGTGGATGAGTGCATGGTCGGCAGAGGGCATGAAGGGGCTAACAGTAAGGCTATGGATGGAAGGGACTAGAGTCGGGGGACCTATGATGTAGTCGATCACGCTAGTACCACGCCCAGAAGCAGAAGAGAATGTAGGCATGGAAGACTGTGGCCACCTGGACAAGCCGTTATAAATGACCATACTGTGCGAGGTGAGGAGCTCCAGTAGCTGGCGTCCCTGATCTGTGGGCTGTACTGTGCAGTCTGATGAAGTCCGACAGAGGCTATCATCGTGAAATGCTGGGAGTATGACCGGATCCTCCATGAAGTCATAAGTGAAGGCCTGTCTGTCTGAGGTCCTCGCGTTGAAGTCTCCTAAAAGGATGACTTCTCCGCGACGTGAAAAATCTGCAATGTCCGCTGAGAGATCCTCAAATATGGACTGGCCTGGTCCAGTGGAAGAATAGATCGACTGCGCCGGGGGGAAGTAGCAAACTGCAATAAAAAGATCTCGTTGAGGGGCCCTGCGGCAGATGCGTATCCACAAGAATCGGGCATGTGAATCTGCTCTCTCCACTGTGATGATCCGATCGAGATGCTCTCTGTACAAAATGGCCACTCCTCCAGATCCTCTCACTCCAAATGTCCGGGCGTGCTGCCTGAAGGCAGATCTCCATGTATACCCTGTCACTCGTGGCAAAGGTCTCTCTGGACTCTCGTGTGTCTCCGTGAAAAAGATGATATCTCTCCCAAAGAATGCCCCCCGTAGATTGCCTGGTTGTGCTGTAAAAGAACCATTGCAGTTCCATACAGCGATGCGTAGACTATCTGACGGGTGGTGTGTCCCATGGGCCCTGTCCCGTCAAGCGGACGGGGCAAGAGGTGGAGGTGGAGGTGGGGCTGTATCTGCTGGTCTGCCATCTCTAAGCACTGTGGGAGCACACCTCAAGGTGCCTGTGATGAGTCTGCCATCCCTAATCACTGCCCACTTGCCCTGAGAGAGAGAGAGAGATTTATTCATGTCTTTGGAGGCCAAAAGGAAGCAGAGACCAAATCTCAATTACATCATGAAAAAGAAAAATGCACGGTAGCGGAACTAGAGGTGTCTAGTACAACCCTATATATCTAATATAGACTAAAACTGTAACTAACAAATAGAAATACACCCTATGTATGCATGGATGTATCCGCCATGAATGATCTAACCTCTATGCAAGCTCCATTCAGTCCCATCTTGAATCCTTGTATCTAAGAAACGGCTTTAAGATTTGTTGTCATCCTATCTAGCATGAGGTGGCCATATGTCATTGGATATGCAAGTGTGGTGCTTCGCCCCTTCCAAAGGGAGCAAGCCATTTTAGTCAACAATATGGTATGAGATTACATTTTTGCTCTACAATGAATATTTTTGTGTATTTATGTTCTCTTCCAGTACTTGTTGGAGAAGGCATTCGGTGGCCTTCAAACCCTCGTGAAGACAAGTGGATTAATTGGGGACTTAGTCCCACATACAATTGGGAGGCTATGGTGGCCTTGAATATATGGGCTAAAGAAGATTCTCCCGAGCATGTCTCTCAGAACTTTTGGGAGCTCTAAGAGGCTACGTGTTGGATATGGGATAGGCACTGGGACCCCCACACCCAACATATCATGTGGTTGACAAATGGAAGATTTTGCAAATTCAAGTGCTGTGCATTTGGCTGATCGCGGCTTCTGCATGACGTGCAGACTGCATATGGACTGACTGTCGTGGGATGTGGTGACCCATGACAGCCCAGCTGATTCTGTAGTTGCAAGGGTCGAGGCACTGGCAGACTATGTGTGCTAATCACAGGGATTACGATAACAGCTCCTGACACATGTGGACCGCCTCTGACAGCCAGTTGATGGCCACCTGTTCGTGGTGACTATTGTACCTACTGATGGTCCACATGCCGTGATTATGGCAGTCATGTACTCCTTGTGGATCATGGCAGTCATGTACCTACTGATTTGACCAAAACGCACCACTTTGGGGACTTTCGCCATGTGGAAGGCATCTAGTGGCCTTCACTCTCATGGTGACATATAAATTGATTGGGGGACTTAGTCCCGCATACAATTGGGAGGCCATGGTGGCCTTGAAACTATGGGTTGGGGGGAACCCTCCAGAGCATCCTTCTTGGGACTTTTGGGACCGGCATCTGGAATGCCTAGAATGCCATTCCAGAATGGAGAGGCCCAGGGAACGTCCGCCAGAACGTCCCTTGGGCACATGTTGCCAGGGAACGCCATTCCGGCGTTCCCAGAATGTGTTCTGTTGGCGTGTCATCCCTAAACCCGGCATTCCGAGTTCTGGCCTGGCTAAAAATCTCGACGGGTGCCGTGTGACGGCTCTTCCTCTTGCCTCATCTTCTCGCGCCATTCCCGCTGCCCCCCTTTGCTGCTCCAATCTCCACTACTCCAGTCTCCCTCCTTGCTTGAGCCCTCAACTACTCCACCCTCCCTCCTTGCTTCAGCCCTCCATCTCTCCCTCCTCCTACCTTTCTCCACTCCCTCAACCCCCTTCCCTCCACTCCCTTCTACTCTCTCAACCCCCTTCAGCCCCCCGTTCTCTCCACTTTCTCTATCTTCTCTCAGCCCACTTCTCTCAACCCCCCCCCTTCTCAAATATGTATGCCACAATGGGAAGATAATATCACCAAAAATCTCAAAGCTCAAAGCATCAAGATGCATCTGACTCGTGTGTATATACTATGCATCCATATGAGTAAATATGGACGAAAACAAAATGTCAACTTGCAATGACAAAACAATGGTAAATCCAATGCCAACAAGAGCCAAATGCAATGGCTCCTCCCCATGGCCTCGACCAAGACCACAAATCCGCGTGGTGGAAGGAGGTGAAACCTGGACGCATCTATGACAAGTCAAAAGGAGAAGCACGCAAGTATTATTGTCCCTATTGTGGCGAAGAAAAATCTAGAGGCTCAAACCAAGTGTGGAATCGTTTATAGAGAATAAACGAACAGAGGCATTAATTGTTGCCTTGGAAATATTTTAGTTGCAGATACCGCACGTTTTCAGGCACTTGCAGATAGGTTGGATGCCAAGGCAGCACAACAAAAGGTTCTTAATCCTCCTGGTCGAGCACGGGCAGCCCTACATGCTAGTTCAATAGCTTCTCCATCTGCTTCTATTTCTAGCTCCTTCTTTGGGTCTACAGCTTCACATGCATATATGGGGACTCCCACTTCATCATCCCCTGGCTCGAGAGTCATGCACGCTAGCCTTGTGGCCTCATGGCATCCTAGGAGGAGGATACAGCCTACAGGTAGATGTTGCAGTGGGCCGATTCTTTTATGGAGGAGATGTACCCATAGCAAAAGCCCGCAATCCTCACTTCATCGATATGGTGGAGGAGATTGCAGCCTTTGGACCTAGCTACACTCCTCCCACATGTGAGGCCCTCCGCACCACAATTTTGGCAACAGAGAAGACCGCCCTATGAGAAGACCGCCATAGGGCAGGCTTTGGCTACCATCAAAGACATATGGCTGAAATGTGGTGTCTCATTGATGGGAGATGGATGGAGCGACACTAGGAGCCGCTCTATTCAGGGCATCATTGCATAGTCCAAAGGGGCCAGCTTTTTCATTAAAGCTATTGATAATTTAGGAGGGAAAGTCAGCCGAGAGGTTGGCTAGCATTTGGATGGAGTCCATTGAGCATGTGGGGGCAGATAAGGTTATTCAGTTTGTTTCTGATGGTAAGAACTCCAACAGGGCAGCAGGGAGGATTTTGGAAGAGAAGTACCCTCTCCTTACCTTCACTCCTTGCACGGAACATGGGCTGAATAATCTTTTGAAGGATATTGGTAAGTTGAATTGGGTGGATCCCACCATTCATATGGGTAATCATGTTGTATCTTTCATTATTCGCCATCACTACATTTTGGCTATTTTTCGTAAGATATCCCCCCAAAAGAATCTCTCGAAGTATTTCGACATACGCTTTGCTTATAATTTCATCATGTTTAAGCGGCTTTTTAAGTTGAAAATCTCAATTGAGGTGGCTTGTTTCCGCTGAGTGGGATGCATGAACGGAACTCTGCAGGGGCTCAAAGACTTAAGTCCATTGTCTTGGATGACCTCTTTTGGGATGATGTTCACTTTTTGCTTCAAGTTACAAAGCCAATTCTTTTGATGTTGAGGCTTGTTGATGGAGATGGTCCTTGTATTGGGAAGGTGTATGAAGGGATGGATAGGATGATTGAGACCATTCAAAGTTAGATGCTTTGTATGCTTGGAGGAAGGAGGAGTTGAGGACCCTTACAACCTCTCAGTGGACAGAATATCATTCACCTTTGGAGGCTGCAGCCTTTGTTTTGGATCCGGAATTTCAAGGGAAGGGGCAAGAAACAAATAAAGAGGCGGTGCAAGGATGGGAGAAGATATTGATACGACTTGTCTCACGTCCAAACGATAGAAGAAAAGTGCAAGAGGAGCTGTCATATTATAGGCAAGGAAAAGGGTTGTTTGGTTTGGAGGATGCACAGAATGACAAGTTCAAGATTTCCTCCGTTTGTTGGTGGGAGGACTATGGGGCAGATGCTCCATTGTTGCAATGTTTGGCCATTCGTATACTCAGCTAGGGAGCTAGCTCTTCACCCGTTGAACGGTTGTGGAGCGATTTTGAAAATATTGCATCCAAAAAGAGGAACAGGCTTGGGGTTCAGAAGGCAAATAATCTTGTATTTGTTAATGCAAACTTGCGTTTGCTTAACAAAGAGTGAACTCCTGAACCGTATCTTGGATTTAAACCTGATGAGGACTCCGACAATGATGCAACAAAGGATGCTCCTAAGCATGAGGATGATGAAGCCCAAGACCACAATCAAGATGATGAGGCCCAGCAGGGTGAGGGAGAGGCCTCCATTGCTATGCCACCTTCAGACCATTAGGGCTGACTCTCTTTTTTTCTATACACCATGTACTTGACTCCAGAGTCTCAATTCATGTTTTCTATTGAGGCCTTCAGGCCCGAGGCATGGCCTCCCTTTTTTGTCCTTGCATATTATATGCTCTCGAATCTATAATATTCTACAGTCTACTACAATTTATTCACATTGCAAACATGTACATTTCAGTTTTGAGTATTCTAACTTCTAAGAGTGTCTTTAAATGTCTAAAGCTGAAATGGAAAGTTTAGAGCTGCTAAAAGTGGTTTTCTTTTCATAATCGATATATTTTTATATGAATTGATGACGTGTCATATGACGTGGCGTTCCGGTTTCCCGTTCCCCCTTCTCGGAACGTTCTCGTTCCGGCACTTGAAATTTCGGAACATTCCTATTCCCTGGTAGCTATGCTTAAAAAAAGCAAATACAAACTCAAGCAAACTAAGAGATGGGATTCAAAAGTTCTGGCTTCCCGTTCCCCGTTCCCCCTTCTCAGAACGTTCTCGTTCCGGCACTTGAAATTTCAGAACATTCCTGTTCCCTGGTAACTATGCTTAAAAAAAGCAAATGCAAACTCAAACAAACTAAGAGCTGGGACTCGGGAGCCAAATTCCGGCATCGTGGAGGAGAGAGAGAGAGAGAGAGAGATGTATTAATGTCCGCGCGAGGCCTCACGGGCCTATGGAACAAAGTACGAAGTGCACAAAAAAAGAGGGGGGGACTCATACAAGCCTCAGTGGGCTGGAACAAAGGGCTAGGACCCTTGCTATGTACTATGCTGATCTAAAGAGCTCAATGCCTCAAACAAAATCAAATATCAAATACAAACTTAGATACAAACTGAACTGAATTAGGTTGAAAGCTGGGACACGGAAACCAAAGCCCGGTAAAGTGGTGGCTCGTCTATCAACGGTGAAAATATCTCATATATGTGTCTATCAGGCTGTCTCACACTATGGTAGGGAGGGGGGGTCGACGCATCTCAAGCAAATAGAGCCCAATGCAAACAAGGTCATGAAAGTGGATCAGTCGTGAGATTGGGCCAAAGCGGCTCCCCTCTTGGTAGAGGTGGTGGTATCGTCCACGGATCTCATAGTAGGTTGGGCAGACACAAAAAAATGCTCCTCTATCTCAACCATTCCCAATGTGCATAACATACAGATCCGCTGCTCTTTGGGTATACCAGTTGCTCTCCCCACCTAAATCCTCACTTGATCCAATGGCGATCCTCAATGCATGTGTGACTCCTCTATCCTCAAGATACCGGGGTCTGATGATAAATCCCTCCTCCGATACTCTCAGGAAGTGATCGCAATAGAACAGAGTTTTAGTGGGGAGTACCTCATCCCCCCCCCCCCAAGTCCGAGATGTATGGAGTTGGAGGAGATCTCGCTGTATGATACGGTTAATCTCATCTCGTGGGATCGACGACTCAAGAGTGTGCCCATGCTATATTGAAAGGGGAGAAGCTTGTCCATCTGAATGCCATGTCTGGCAAACCATGCGGATACACGTGCATAGCATGTGTCTGCTGCACTCTCTGCGAGTCGTTTGGATGACTCCCAAACCAGCCTCGGTAATCTCCATTGAGGCAAGTCTCAAACTCTATGGATGAATGTCACGGTCTGAAAGATGACATCAATATGTAGAGTTATCATCGCAACTCTTCCCGTACTATCTCATGCGGGACTAAGGGCTTACTCCGAATAATCCTGGACCTCGTAGTCACCTGTAGTCACCTGTAGCCACCCAAATCTCCTACACTCTGTCTTCAGAAGACCACTCTCCCAAAAGGATGTTGCATACATGGTCGTCGACCACACTAACGTATCGAAAAGCCAACCTTTCATCGGTGGATCCTAAAAGTGTGCCTAGAAGCACTGTTGAAACGAACTTCCTACTTACTCTCACATGAAGGTCCATTCTCTTTCTCTCACTAACTCCAACAAGCCCCATCTCCCTAGATGGATCTAGATGCCACATGTCATCATCATAGGGCCTTTCCTAATGCATCTTTTCACCCCTCTCTTGGGATACTTTAATTTCCTTTGCCCCTAGGCACATTGCTTGCATTAGGCCCTTAGCCTTAGATCCACCTAGTCTGGTGCTATCAGCCCTCACCTAGGACCTTGACCGTAGGCACAAGGTGGATATGATTCTATCCTTGTGGTGGTTGATCGTCTAACCAAGATGGCTCACTTCATTCCGACTAGAGAGTCTGTTAGTGCCCCGCAAGTGGCGGATTTGTTTATTAGACATATATTTCGTCTGCATGGATTGCCTAGATCCATAGTGTCGGACAGAGATGTCAGATTTACTGGTCATTTTTGGACAGCGGTATTTGAGACACTAAGGACTGAGTTGGGAAGGAGTAGTGGGTATCATCCTGAAACGGATGGTCAGACGGAGAGAGTCAACTAAATTTTAGAAGATATGCTGAGAGCATATGTGTCATTGAGGCAACATACGTGGGACAAGTGGTTGCCATTGTTAGAGTTTGCCTACAATGATAGAAAACATTTCTCTACGGAGTTTAGTCCGTTTGAATTGAATTATGGTTATAGACTAGCAAATCCAACTACAGTTGGAATACCTCAGAGAGTGCCTAGTGCCGCGAACTTTGTGGTTCAGATGCGGGAGATGCTAGCACTTGCAAGAGCTAATATCCGCCAGGCTATGGATAGAGTGAAGGCGTATGCGGATGAAAACCGGTCTATAAGAGAATTTAAGGAAGGAGAAAAAGTTTTTCTCAGACTTCCTTTGCACTCGAAGTCATTAACTTCAGGAGAGTCTGCTAAGTTATTACCTCGATATTGTGGGCCGTGGTTAATTCTAAAGAGAATAGGCAAGGTGGCTTATAAATTAGAATTGCCACAAGGTTGCAAGGTGCACCCGGTTTTTCATGTTTCGCGTTTAAAGAAATTTTTACACACAGGTGACTCACTAATCGAAGGTGTGGTTTTGTTTCAGGAGATAGAGGATAATGCAAGGCGTAAACCAACAAGAATCCTGGACCGAGGAACAATGTAAGTGCGAAATTGGAAGGTACCCACGGTGTTGGTTGCATGGCATGGTCAGCCTCTATCAGAAGCTACCTGGGAATCCGTATACCAGTTGCGGAGAGTGTTCCTAGACTTTATCATCGAGGACGCTGATGTCTGAAGAGGGAAGGAATGTTACGCTCTAGCTGAGGTGGCATGGCCTCGGAAGAATCGGTCGACATTCTGCCTTACTTACCTGACACGAGAAACACCGTGTCACATATTCATGAATATGCTTTTTCATCTTTGGCCAAAAGAAATCTCGCTTCACGAGATCATATGTCTTCTCGACTCCTGGATGTCCCGCACATGGGCTATCATGGCACTGTCGAATGACTCTCTGCCTGAGATCATTCTGACTAGGTACTACAACCTTGCCATTTCTTTTCAGCATACCATCCCTTATGGTATATCTTGCATATGTTTGGCCTTTTCTGGATGCCAGGTCATCCTTTTCTTTCCCGGGTCTAAACACATGAGCTTTAGGCCATAAGCTCTGGACAAACTTGTCCACCTTTTGAGTTTCTCTAATCTCAATCATTAGAGCACTCTCTAATACCGTAAACCTCATATCGTGCATAATGCGAGACAACGCATCAGCAACCTTATTATCCTTCCCTCTTCGGGACCGAATCGTCAAATTAAACGCATGCATGAGCTCTGCCCACCTAGCTTGGCAGCCCCTCAAGTCAGGCTGTTTACAAAAATGTTTCAAAGTATCATGATCCACATCCACATAAAACTCTGAACCATACAAATAATGCCTCCATGTTTTCAAAGCATGGATAACAGCATACAACTCCAATTCATGAGTTGGTCAATTTCGCTGAGAGGGAGAAAGCTTCTTGCTTTCAAAGGCTATTGGCCTTCCCTCTTGAAGAAGAACTGCTCCTACCGCAATGCCACTTGCATCGGTTTCCAGGAACAACGGTTGGGGGATCAACTATTTTTAACACCGGTCCTGTGACCACAGCTTGTTTTATGGTGTTAAAACTTTCTTGTTGATTCCGTCCCCATATAAAAGGTACTTTATCTGAGGTCAGATCAGCCAATGGTGATACTATTTCGGAATATCCTTTGATATGCCTTCTATAAAATTGAACAAATCCCAAGAATGATCGCAAAAAGCGGTCAGACTCTGAGGGATTGGCCAAGTCAGTATCGCAGCCACTTTCTTTGGATCCATTTCTACACCCTCTGGAGTAATTATGAATCCTAAATATTCAAGCCTAACCATACACAGTATAGTTTTCTTTTTATTTACATAAAGACTGGCTTTCCTCAAAGTATTGAACACTATTCTTAAGTGTTCACGATGCTCAGTAATACTTTTACTGAACACTAGAATATCGTCAATAAAATGTACTATAAACTTTTCGATATACGGACGTAGTAAATCGTTCATAAGCATGACAAATGTAGCTGGAGCATTGGTAAGTCCGAAGGGCATTACCAAAAACTCATAATGACCAAACCTACTTTTGAAAGCGGTTTTATGCACATCCTCGGCTCTAATCGAGATCTCATGGTAGCCACACTTAAGATCTATCTTGCTGAAAATCACGGCTCCATGTAATGCATCTAGCAAATCATCAATCCGAGCCATCGGATACCTGTGCTTAACAGTGATATTATTCAATGCTCTGTAATCTATACAGAGGTGAAACGTATCATCCTTTTTCTTCTTTAATATCACTGGCGAAGCAAAAGGTGAGAAACTTGGTTGAATCTGCCCCAACTTGAGGTATTCTTCCAGTTGCCTTCGGTTCTGCCTCCGGGATTAGTTCGATCTTATGCTGAACATTCCGCTCTGGAGGTAACCCATAAGTTAGCTCATCCCTAAAACAGTCAGAGAACTCCTCTGCTATAAGATTAGTCAGCTTGTCCATCTCACCACTTTGAACAACATCAATGCTAGCCGAAGAATCATCAACCGGCGCTACCGATGCCGTACAAAGGAATAAAAACTCTTCTTGAGCTTTTCAGATTTTCATCACAGAAACCAACGGTCCCTAAGGTACATCTTTCTCACCTCGTAAGACATACAGTACATCATTCATCTTGAATTGATATACGTGTTTTTTCCAATCAATGGCTAGATTCTTCCTAGAATGCCACGCCATACCCAGGGCTATATCTACATGAACAAGCTTAGTCATTTCAAAATCAAGCTTCTCAGCATAATCCTGAATACGAAGCTCCAACTGGGTAACCCTTTGGTCCCATACTTCAGTTGAACTTCCATCTGCCATCCTGACCGTATACACATAGTCAGATGGGCTAGTCTTTAACTTCAGCCTCTTCACGAGCTTGGAGTTAATCACATTGTGCGTTGAAGCCGAGTCAAACAACACAATAACATCATGATTGGCCACTTGCCCTTTCATCTTAATTAACTCCATATCATTAAAGGCTGTATATCCCGTTGCTGCGGGCTTAGATAGGATGTTATCAGGTGCACTCGTTACTAGCTTAGCAACAGACACACATAACAAACAAGGTACTGACCTCTGAGAAGATCCCGCTAGCTGAATCTGCATCGCTCTGGGACTTCCCTCCATTTCCACGTCGCATTCTGAGACTACCATCTCAGCCATCCGACGATCCTTATTTCATGGACAATCTTTCCACTGATGAGGTTGACGGCAATAGGTGTTTTTTTTTTTTTTAAACACCGCTAAAACACTGTATTTACAAACTGACAAAATTCAGTATACTGACACTCTGACACAATTCCCTATTCTAGGGAATACCTGCAATCCAAGATTCACACTAACTAGGCATTTGACACAAGCATATATCACAATATACCCCAAACCACTTTCCCTGTACTAGGAAAGTTACTGCATCATACCATGCCTTGGTATCCACCACCTGCTATGGCATCTAACCTTTTTACAAGCTCACGATCAATGAAAACCTCACGAAACTCTAACTCAGGAAAGGAGTTAAAATAAAAATTTTGAGAAGCCCCCTGGTCATCAACGATTTTGTCACAGCCTTCAGAATCGCTTCCCTCTTCGATCCATGCAAATCCAACCAATAGTCTCCCGCACTGTATACGCAATCCCACTGTGTGCATGATCCAGGGAAGTGCATTCAGTTGCACCCTCGCTGTCCAAGTCCTAAATTTGTGGCCAGCTGCTCGTCGAGTAGCGCTCCACCATGCGTCACGCCATGCTGCACCTTGGAATCCCAGTATCAAAGGGCTCCCTCGATACGTATCTCTGTCACGCTTCCGCTCACAAGTGCATTCCGCCTCCCTGGTCCACTCGCTCCTGTCATGTCTATGGTTGGTCGTTGAATCCCTGTGTGTATTCGTCAGCCCCCGAGTCGCCGTTACTCTCCCGCTGTCAACAAACTCTAACTCACGGTCGAAGTTAGCGAGCGTTGAGTCTAGATAGCAAGCTATTGCTATAATTCTGTGAATCGACGTTGGAGAAGCTACTAGATCGTGTGAATGGCAAGGCTCGCGCTCTGCACTCGAAGAACCCCAGGTAGCGTGACCCTTGAACCTGCGTCGAATCACGCAATTGCAATGAACCTGCGTCGTATCACGCAATTGCAACGATACGTGAATCTTCGATCAACCGCGATGACGACCACTGGAATCTACCTACACTTCCTTGCGCTACTTCCGATCGATCGTGATGTAGGAAGCCTTCACTTTCACACATGAGAGTTTTTGGGTCTCTTGCATATGTTCATGTACCATCTCAACTGAGACATAAGCTTGATGACAAGGTAATCAAATGCATATTTATTGGTTACACCCAGGAGAGCAGAGGGTATAGGTTATACCAACCAAATACTGGGAAGATTATTGTCAGTAGAGATGTAATCTTTCCTGAACATTCGGCTTCTCCTCTTGTGGACTGCAAAGCTAAGCCAGAAGTTGACATGTTTGATGCCTTTGACTCTTGGTTATCTCTTCCTTCCTCAGAGGGGGACTTTGACCAGCAACATGAGCCTCCTGCAGGCCCTCCAACAAGCAATGATCAGCCTATACCCCATGCTGATTTGCAAGTTTCTCTTCCAGCACAAAATGATCCCACTATTCATGATGCAGTCATTGAAGAAAGAGCTGTCAATAAACAGCAAAGGCAAGTTCCCAGATGGCTTCTTGATACATTGAGGGACAGCAAACAAGATCAGCCTTTTGCTGCCCGGACAAGATCAGGGAATAGACAAATGCATGGTCACTTTCTTGAGTTTGCACTCCTTGCTACAGCTTGCAATGAAGAGCCTCTGTGCCATAAAGATGCTTTTGACAGCAAAGAGTGGATGGATGCAATGAGAGCTGAGTTTTGCCAAAAATGACACATGGGAATTAGTAGATCTCCCTCCCGGCAAGCATGCCATTGGAACGCGGTGGGTCTACAAATTAAAAAGGAAATCTGATGGCAGCACAGATCGACACAAAGCCCATCTTGTTGCAAAAGGGTATGCCCAACAACAAGGCATTGACATTGAGGAGACCTTTGCTCCCACATCCAGGATTACTACTATTAGATGTGTCATTGCCATTGCAGCCCATCACCATTGGCAAGTGCACCAGCTTGACATCAAGACTGCTTTTCTTCATGGGGATCTGCAAGAAGAGGTTTATGTAACACAACCTCCTGGCTTTGAGGTTGTTAATTCTGAAAATAAGGTATGCCGACTTAGAAAAGCCCTTTATGGTTTGAAGCAGGCACCCAGGGCATGGTATGCCAAAATTCATGCACACTTACTATCCCTTGGTTTTCATAATAGCCCCACAGAGCCCACTCTTTATGTCCGTGGGAGTGGATCTGATTTTTTAGTCTGATTTTATATGTGGATGATATGCTAATCACGGGCCTAGATACTCAGCATATTGCAGCTTTCAAGGCTGATTTGCAGCAGGCTTTTGAAATGTCAGACATGGGACAGCTACACTATTATTTCGGCATAGTTTGCTCATGTTGAGGGCGGTATCATAATGTCCCAGTCCAAGTATATTGGACAGCTCCTTGATCGTTTTCAGTTCGAGGATTGCAAGCCAATCTCTACTCCAGTGGACCCTGCCTTCAAATTTTCAGCTCATGATGGGAGCCCACCATGTGATATCACCCTTTACTAGCAGGCTGTTGGATGTCTCATTTACTTATGTCACACCAGACCTGACTTACACTATATAGTATCTCAGCTCAGCAGGTTCATGCACATGCCCAGTTCAGAGCATTGGCAGGCAGTGAAGAGAGTCTTCAGATATCTCAGAGACACTCAAGATTTAGCCCTCTTCTATGGTGATCAGGGTTCACTTACCATGCATGCTTACACGGATAGTGGCTGGGCAGGTTGTTCCAACACCAGAGTGTCACATACCAGCAATTGTTTTTTGCTTGGCAGTTCATGTATCTCTTGGCTCAGCAAGAAGCAACCAACAGTTGCCACATCTAGCTGTGAGGCTGAGTACAAGGAAGCCTTCATTGCTACAGTAGAGAGTGTCTGGCTTCGTCGATAGTTACTTACAGATCTTGGTATTCGCCAGACATCCTCCACTATGGTCTACACTGACAGCCAGAGTGCTTTGGCCATTGCGCGTAACCCAGTGTTCCATGTGCGTACCAAGCACATTGAAGTTCACTATCATTATGTTCGAGAGCGGTTGTCAGCAGGAGACATAGAGTTGTCCTACCTTACACAGAGGACAACATAGCAGATATGTTTACAAAGGCACTTCCTCGTCCCAAGTTCGAAGTCTTCCGACAAGCTTTACACTTGGTTCCCTTTGTTACATGATCTGACATACCTTGTACATTCATAGGTGGCTATATTGTTTTGGATGAACATGTGCCACCATGACCAAAAAATACCAAGTATTCTGAGACGTTTCCAGAATACTTCAGCCCATAACATGGAGGGGGGTTTGTAGGCCATCTTCTCCCAGTTCTAGTAATGCCCTATGGGCCCTGGTATGTGCCTTGTAGGCATAGTAATAGGCACTCTAGTATTTTAGTGCCTTTTATGCCACATAGGACATTTAGTCCTATGTGACACCTAGGACACTTAGTCCTAGGGTCTACCTTCAAGTACATTGTACTTTCTTTTCTCTAAATTAGTTGACGTGACGGCTTATCTCCATCGACTCCTATACTTGCTCTTTTTGCTCATCGCTCCTACAGACACTTCCTCTAGGCCAATCCCCGCAGCCAGTAAGGAATTCTAGGAAGTAGATACTTCCTCTAGGCCAATCCCTCACAGCCAAAATATCCACGGATGTAGCCATGGATTCAAATGCACATGAAATTCACGTCCCCCTCACATAGACCTTAGACCCCTTCAAGGTTGCCCTCATGCTCATGAGGGTGGATCCATCCAAAGCAGTTCTGAACTTCATTACTAGTGGCCTAACTGGTGCATCTGCCTTTCCCTCTCTCCAGGCTGTCTCACAAGTGAGATTGACCCCCATTTTAGTAAACAAGATCTTGGCATTTGCCATTGGGATGTCTCCCATTGGGAGGCCCCTTACCAAGACGTTTAGTGCCATGCTGGTCCTTCTCTTTTCCTCCTCAAGTGCTTCATAGATAAATTCTTTCTTTGTGGCTGTTGTGCCCTTTTTAACCACATCTTTCCATTCCAACATCTTAGCTTCCCCTTTGCTGATTTGTTGTTTGAGCTCAACAGGTGTGCCTTGCATTGTTTCCTGCATGGCTGCAACATCCTTCCTCAGAGTGGCATTCTTTGTTTTCAGCCCTTCCATTGCTTTACATTTTCCTTCCAGGGTCACCTTCATGTCTTTTCAGTTGCTGCAATTCAATCTCCAAAGCAAGAATCCTATCTTGCTTGGTTTTTTCACATATCCATTCAGCCTTTCTTTCTCTCATTCCTCTTTTTTTGCCTTTTCCTTTCTCCATTCCTCTTGCATTTTCCCTCCATGTTTTTCACCTCAGCTAGTGTTTTATCTACATGCACCTTCTCCACGAGGAGGGCTACATTTGTAGATTCCAAGTTGTCAATTTCTTCGATCAATGCAAGGCATATCTTTTGGAAGCTGGTGAGGACACTAGAGGTAGTATTTAAAGTTGTTCCTGCTGTGTAAGCCGTCATGGCATTTTCAAGTAGTTGTTTCCCCCGACCATGGCATAGAGGGAGCATGGCGTGTTGGGAGAGACCCCAACCGAGAGCAGCCCCTAGTCATTTGCTTCAGAGATTCACATGCTCGACTAGCGACACTCCGACGCCGAGCCTCTCTACGAGAGCATCCCACCCTGTCCATGGACAAGGATTTGACACCACTACAGATTGAGAAGCAACGAGTTCTTCTGCAGCAGCAAGATGTTGCCCGCAAGGAGGGGAAATGGGCCATGGTCCGAGATGGTAGGTTGTTCACCGGCACCCGTCAGGCTCCCACCCGTACCCCCTAGGGAGACGGGGCCTATGAGACTCAGGTTTCCGAGACCCTAGACTACACCATTTGGAGCTGTAATGGTACCTTATGGTCAGACCCAAGGAACTTCTCAGAGTTTTATACAGGACGAGACACAGTCTTTTACACAGAGACACACCAGAGCCCAGAGCGTCCACTACCGATAGTTCTACCAGACTTGACCTTGCATCCTCTGTAGTGGTTGTGAACCAGGTATTATTGACTACTGCCTGGTTCGTTTGCTCATGTTGGTGCAGGTCTAGAGGTTGTATCTCTCAGCTCATGAGACCTATCAGGAACTCCCTATGGAGCGGGTTAGATGGTACCTTAAATGTTGTAGCCACGGTGGCTTGGGAGACCCTCATTCTCCCCACAAGGGAAGAAGGTCTTAATATTATTGATCCAAACTTGAAATGTATGGCCTTGCTCTGCAATTGTGTAGTAAGAGGATTGATGCCTGGACGGGAGCCTTGGAAAGATTTTTTCTTACACAACACTCAGTCTTGTACACCATCTCATGGGTAAGATTGGATGGACAGCTCGAGATGGATCTTTACTTCAACCCATCTTAGATCTCCCTCTTCCCCTCTCATGGCTGCCATTCTAAAAGCTTGGGGCAGCTTCAAAGGCACTCTTCGAAAAGTTCCACCCTCCTCTCGCAAAGAAATAGACAGGCAAGTCATGTGGAATGACTCTATATTGGATGAGCATGGTAGATCACTAGGAGTGTCACATTGTATGCAATGGTCTAGATGGGAGAGGGGCCTTGCTTCCACAATAGGTGCCTTGAAGGCTTTTAGAAAGCTTTTAGAGGATCAGAGACACTTTTCAATTGGCCACCTCAAAGGGAGTTCGGTCAAGATGCAACAAATAGATGCAACCATACCAGCAACGTGGATAGATACATATGACATGCCGATCACAAAGTCCACTTGGTTGGGAGCTTTCTCGAGGGGTGGGTATTCCTTTACAGGTTATTGCCTTGCGGGACGCACTTGAGGAGACCCTTGTCTTTGATGTTCAGTCGAGAGACAGACTTCTTAGATCTTAAAATGATATTCTTTTGGAGGTTGCCTTCCAAGCTATTAGGATTGCAGGTTACATGGAGTGGGGCAAGGACTCACACTGGTATCTTGATCCTGACCCTGTTCTCCTAGCACTTCGGTCTTGGAGACTCTGGTTATATGGTGGTTCCCCGATTAGGTTCTTGTAGTGAGACCCAAGGGAGTGGGAATGGATTGATGAAGGGCACCGAGAGAAGAGCATCATCTTCTTTCATTACACAGTCAAAAATGCTAGGAGATTTCAGCTTAGCACTAGAGGTTGGAGGCCCTCCAGAGCTCCTCATTGGGATAGTTTTCAGATTTCTGCAAAGGTGCAGAAAAACTTTTGGAGGAGGCTCCGGAAATCCCTCAAGAATAAAAAGATCACTCTCTGGAGTCCAGACAGGCGAGGACGATCTGGAAGGGTATTGCTAGGATTTTTAGCATATTTCATAGAGCACCCTTCTTCATGACTTGGGGATCAGTGGCATGGTTACCTCTTACTGGCCCTCAGGTGTTTTTCGAGGGACATGACTCAGACTCAACCTTCATTATACAACGACACTCTGTGGAGTCTTGTTCTCTCTAGGATGTTCCCTTCACTCTTTTTAGACCTGCTCATGCCTCGATGGACACATCATGAGAGAGTCTAGCTAGCATTGCAGCTTGGCATATTTGGAGGGCCAGATGTACGGAGGCGATGGAGGGTTCCCAGGTTCACCCTCCCAGTCTATGGCCAATATATGGACTGATACTATATACACATTGGTGGCCATATGGGCGAGCATGTAGGGATCCTCCAGAGCAGCTACAGCCAGGAGAGATACTTTTTTCAAAGTTTGGAGAGGATCTCCTTTCTTCTCTGAGTCTCCTTCAGGGTTGAGGTGGCATTTTCAGCCTCCACCTTGGGATTTTGTTAGCTCTTTTTGAGCTGGGTATTTTTTCTCATGCTTGCTCTTGCGGTTTTTATTCATACTTAATGAAGTAATCTTTTTGAAAAAAAAATAACCAGAACCATATGGCTCTGATCAGAAGCAACTAAATCGTAGAGCTCCTAGTATGTATTCCAATAGCCAAGACTTTTTCATGCACCTGGTTGTGTCGAAATACCGTACTAAAAGCAGAGAATTAAAATACATATGCATCAAAAATCTCACAATATCCATCACAACCAGTTTCTCCACTAAGATTTTTGTGGTATACTCATCAGCTCATGGAGCCACTTGATGTGGACAAACAAGATGCCCCCAACCCATAGGGAGAGAGATACACAATCAAGCAAGGATCTTCAACGTGTCTCAATGGACCTTGCCAAGGCACATGGGACCCTCAATCATACTTGTTTTGCCGAAAGCTTTTCCAAGGATTTGGAGTCATGGTTTTCCCTTACAATTAAAGAGTATCATCTACTTTGGACATTATCTTCAAAGGTAGAAGGTAGCTAAAATAGCCCCTAGCAAGCTAAAGGGCAGTAATCCATAACTAACTTGGCATTCAAATTAATAACCACCACAAATGCATCACTTTCAGCCACTTCCTCTAGTTAGAACCACTGAGAAGCAAACTTTAAGAACACTAAAATGGAGGCTAGAATACCTGCTCAAAACACCATACACAAGACACGCAGATTGGCCCCAAATGCTTTGGCACCCCTTTCAATATTTATTTATTTCTTATGGCGATGGAAAATGCTTTTACAACAAGGGCTCACCCCTGCACTCTGCTTCACTGGCAATTCCACTATCCAAGCCAATTCCTAGTTTCAATAGGGCATCCAATCCCAAGCACCCACTAGCAGTCAACTACCAAGGCAAGGCTAAGGCATTTCCCAGTGTCTGTGACCAACTGAAAGCTGACAATGCAAGGCATCTAGCTTGCCAAGGAGTGTTTGGCAGTCCCACAAACCAATGTCCAGCCTCTCAAGGCGACAATGCAACAACACCGATCTCAAAATGCACAAGTGACCACAAAGCAGGAAGAAATTCACAACAATGACCCTCTGGCACCAATCTCGGCACACCCTCTGTGTCTGGGTCTCTGTCCATAGCCTGAATGGCCAAGAGGGAGCTCCGAACAACAAAAGAGCAACAACAAGCTTCAAAAATGACAAATGGAATCCAAATAAAGGTCAGAATGACTGTACCTGCTGTCCATGAAGAGGGGCGAGCTCTAGCCTCACACCTATCCTCTGTCCAAGACCCCAACAGTGCACAAAAGACCTTCAATCACAATGGAGTTGAAAAACAGCAGAAAATGGGCTCAAACCAGCTCCAGATGGCATCAAAACAGCTCTCATGTGTCCTATTCCAGGCTGGAACACCTCGGCAGCCAGGAGAGAGAAAAGAGCAGAAGTCGGTCCAGAAATGGTCACGAGCAGGAGAGGGGGATCCGTACACCAAGCAATGATCCTCGGTAAGCATGCAAACAGGCCATACAACCAGCAGATCAGCCTTGATTTGTGTGCAGCAGGGCCATACAGCCAAAGACCAGCCTTGGGATGTGTGCAGCAAGTCCATACAATCATAGAATAGCCTCGAATGGCATGCAGCAGCCTGCAGGTCCGTACGATCAGCCAAAGACCTCGGTGTGCGTGCAGGAAAAGCCAAACAGCCAGAAAACAGCCTCAGGATGCGTGCCAACCAGCCATACAGCCTCGAAATGCATTAAGGATAGCCATACCAATGTTACGGGGGAGACAAGAATCTGTACATCAAAGGAGCAGCCTTCCAAATGCAATCTAGTCCGTGAACTTCGCTTTGGTAGCTCAAATTGCTGAGCCCCGTTCCTTCCAAGAAGCGAAGGATATGCCAGAATGGCAGGAAGCCATGAAGGCTGAGATGGAAGCCATTTTGAAAAATGACACCTGGGATTTAGTGCCCAAACCAACCCGACAGAAGGTCATCGGGACTAAATGGGTGTACAAGCTTAAGTTCAAGTCAGATGGGAGCTTGGACAAATACAAAGCAAGATTGGCGGTGAAAGGCTATGCACAGTCTGAAGGACTTGACTTCGACGAGACCTTTGCCCCCACAACTAGGATGGTGACTATTCAGACAGTCATTGCCTTGGTTGCTCATCACAGTTGGCCTATTTTTCAGATGGACGTCAAGTCTGCATTTTTTAATGGTAACCTGGAGGAGGAGGTATATGTGGCACAACCACCAGGATTTCAGATTCCAGGATCCCCATCAAAAGTTTGCAAGCTGAAGAAGGCCTTATACGGGCTGAAACAGGCCCCCAGAGCTTGGTACCAACGGATAGATGTTTTCTTCCAGAGAGACATGGTACACACAAATTATAGTGGGGAGACCATAACAATAGTACTAGCACTGCAAAGAAAGGACTGCCACATGGCTCATTAAAGCCTCTAACCGACTCACTAAGGCCACAATTATGCCTTCCCTTGGGCCCAACTCTTTGAGCCCTCTTTTCCTTGCCTTGGCCTAACACTTGGGCCTAGTAGGTGCACTTAGAATTAGAACCCACCTTCACATCAAATTTTAGGGGCTTTTAGGAAGTTTGCAGTTCCTCTAGGCCAGTCCCACACGGCCAAAGTATCCACGGGTTTATTTGCACATAAAAATCATGTCCCTGTGATAGTAGCAAACTTCTTGTCCCTGTACATTCAAAGAGGAAGGACGACTCAGATTTTTGAAGTTACTTGCATGTATCATCCCAAAGAGTCTTTCCAATAGCTACATTTTGACACAACTGTGCCTTTCTTGTTTTTCTCTTATAAGGAGGAAAAATTTAACCAAAGCAAGCCAAAAGGCGCTGTAGTTTTCTTGCCTTAAAGATCTTTGGTATAAGGACATCAATACATTTCCAATTGAGACTATTTTCTATTTGCCAAGACACTGCTCAATTATAATGCATAGGTCCACTTCCACAAAAACTACACAAAAATCAGCCTTTTCTTATCCACATGAGAAATAACAATGTTTTAAAAGAAAAAAGAATGTAAGCAGTACCTCATATAATGCTTGAGCATGATACTTGCCTCCAAAAAGTCATAGCGGTTCACAAATACCTTAGTCTCTGAAGGAATAACAGGCAACTGCTTGGGAAGCTTTCCAACATTTGTAGAGTGGGAGAAAGCCCCCACCATATAAGGGCCATAAGTCATATCCCGGAAGGCATGTACCTGCAAATACATTATGAGTTACCAGCAGTGCAAACAAAAGCAATATTACAAAATTAGAAGCATCAAGAAGCATTGAAGAAGATAAAAACAACATATGCCTTTGATTCCTTACAACCTTCACCATTGAAGGCTTATTTTGAGACCCACACTGTCTCTCGTTAACAATTAGTCACAGCTTTTTATCCTGATTAGGGGATTCTGGGATCCTGATGGGTTTTTGGCCTCTGAATCTCAGATTCTCTATAGTCAACTTTCAGGATAAGTGCTAACGTAGGGATTCATTGGTGATTACTTAGTGATTTAGGGGGTTTTCAGAGATTTTGTGGGACCTTATTGGGGTTTTCAGAGATTTTGTGGGACCTTATTAAATGTATGACAAGGGGTTCGACTTCCTATCTACTCCACCTCCCCCTCATAGTGAGTCCACAAATCATCAAGTGGACCAATGGAAAGTTTTTGAAATAGTGGAACACTCTCTTCCAAAACAATTGATGGATTCTTCTTAGCTCTACGTGCAAGGTCCAACAGTAAACATTGCATCTAAAAATGTGCATAGAAGGACCTAGCTAGCAAGAATTACAACATGAAATATTGCACTTGCTAACCACCTATAATATAGAAGGCCCAAAGAAAAGGATGACTTTACATTCAAAACATAGCATTCATGCAACATGAAGCATGACATCTATCCAATGTAGCATAATAATATAGCATGCATGGAATTCTAGCTTACCTTAAGAGTTTTACCTTGGTCTTTTGAGTATCCATATGGTAGCTTATCATGCATGAAAACATGTCTGCCAACTTCCAAACCCTGAACAAATGCAAAGCACTCCATCCAAGAAACACATTGTCCTACTCCCTAATTATTAGGTCCCCCCTTCCAATTACATTCATTGTGCCCCCTCCTCCCCCCCCAAAAAAAAAGTAAAAAAACATCACCCTATCTCCTCTTCCCCTTCACTTTATATTATTCCTAACAGGGATTACAGTGGTTTTGGATACCTTGTTTCAATTGCTAGTTGTCAAACCTTATGAACTAGATGCAGACATAATAGCAATCAAGGTGGGCATCCTCCTGGTGTATGTTCACATGATAAATTTTAGGATGGCATGGTTAAGGATTAAGATTAATACGATAGAGTCCTCAGTTTAAATATTTAGGTTGTCGTCCTTCAAGAAGAACCACTCACCAACCGAATTTTAATCCCATTCAGAGTGCTGACATCTTTCTGGGGCATTGAATGCCAGAAAGTGTTTGAAGAGGCAAACAGCTCAACCAATTCACAGTGATACAAGCTACAGACAATAGCTTAACAAATACAATCAAACTTTCTCACGTTATGCAAGCATCTACATACCACCAAGGTATAATTGTTTCAGTGATAAGATTCTTTGAGGTTCATTATAATGTGAAAGAAGGAAAAGCATATGATTGCATGTATCAGAAGCCCATGAGGTTGAACCAGTTTCAGTAGCACAAACATGCAAGCATCTACAAAGCACACCTTACAATTTCTGCAAAATGTGAAACAGACCATTAGCATACCATTGCCAAGTCCTTTGCATGAATTTGTCGTCGTCCGAATTCATTATAGCTTTCATGATATCCACTAAAAGTGAACCAACTATTGAACTGCAAAAAACAATTTTATGTGAGCTCCAGCTATGCTCTGGCACTAGATGATGCAATACACTTCACACCCCTCTAATTTAACAAAAAAAACGAATATAGACTGATAATTGAAGCTGAACCATTAAAAGAGATCCTTTTATGAAGGCTTAATACCTTTCTCCCTACCTCATCAATAACAATAAGAACAGGCACCTCGTCCACAAGGGACAGTTCCTTCCGTAGTCGTACCGCAACACCAACTGCTGCATGGGAAGTCTCTATTCCAAGCTCAATAAGTTTTCTCAAAGTAAATCCCTCTGGCACAGGAACCTCTTGTGGACCTGTTAGAAAGCCTACACCAGGACCTTCACCCAAGGGTATTGGATCAAATATGCGACAAGGAATAACTTCCAAGATATCACTGTGATTCTTCAAAAGGTTCTGCAAAAAATATATGTATAGATAGTTATCATATTGTGAAAAACAGAGTGCTCTGTCCGTAAAAAACAAAATATCTATGCCTTGAAACAAAATGGTGAATAAAGAGTCTTTATTTAGGAGCATTGTCTTTATTAAAGACAAAGAAGTACCACGATCATCAAGTTTTAGGATGATAAGGACACTCCAATACATAAATTTTCCCCTTTCTAATGGAAAGATCTTAATTCTATGTTATTTAAAAGAAGCACTCATTAAGCATGTGTAGCTATTGAGTGAAACAAGATGCCAAGAAGTAGGGAAGGCCAAAAGTGGACTGCCCCCAATGGCGGCTGCCCCAGGTGTGTTAAACATCATAACCTTGGTTTTCCCAAGGTTGACCTTCAGATCATGTGTCTCATAGAAACTCTAAAGTGCATCCAAGTGTTGCTAGAGACCCTCGGCTAAAAGTCGAGCAAGCCCACCTGCCCCCGATCCTTTTCGGGCTTTACATTGATGAGATCACTTCCTTCATAGACCGCCTAGGAGGCGAAGAATTACCATTGGCCAATCTCATGATACAAATATTGCTATATGCTCATGACATAGTCCTCAATAGAGGGGTTTCAGAGACATTTGAAGGCCCTAGAGGTATTCTACAGAGAAAGAGACCTGACAGTCAACCTTGGGAAGACCAGGGTTATGGTCTTCAACATCTCACATGCAGTACTTCGTCAACTCAATTTCAGCTATCAAGACAAGCCAGTGGAGATAGTGCAGTCCTACACATATTTGGGGCAGTCTTCACAGGACCCATTTTCATTATGACAAATGCAGCTCATGCACGACTCACACGGGGCGCGGTGCTTTGGCACGATTAGAGAGATAGTGCTTCCAGGCACACTTTCAGGATCCACCAACGCAGTGTTGGCTCTTCGACACGCTAGAGCGACCGACTACCATGTATGCAGCACCCTTCTGGGGTTGTGAACCCAATACCAGAGTGGAGGAGATTGGAGCGACTACACGTGACTATAGGAACTAGGATAATTTGGAGCAAGCCCTTAGTCCCACATGAGATAGTACAGGTAGAGTTCACCACCATGACAACACTGCAGACTGATGCCATCTTCCAGACAGTGACATTTATTCATAGAGTCCGGGACTCACCCCACTGAAGACAACCGAGGCTGGCCCTGGAGTCATCCAAACGACTAGCCGAGAGCGAGGACACATGGCATGCCGTATATCCACATGGTTTCCCAGACACGGGATGCAGATGGATAGGCTCCCTCCCTTTCAATACATTATGGATGCACCCCCTAAGTCGATCCCACGAGATGAGATTAACTATATGATGCGGTTAGATCTCCTCCAACTCCACACGTCTCGAACTTGGGGGGAGATCAAGAGCTCCCCACCAAGACACAGTTCTACCGCGACAACTTCCGGAACATCTCGGAGGAGGGAATCATCGTCAAACCCCAGTATCTCGAGGACAGAGGAGCCTCACATGCAATGAGGATCGCTATCGAGATAGATACGGATTTCATCCCATGAGCTGAGGATTGAGACAGGGAGAGCAACACATATAACCAGAGAGCATCGGATCTGCATGCTATGCACATTGGGAGTGACTGAGGCAGAGGAGCACTTTCTCTGCGCCTACCTAGCCTACTACGAGATCCCAGGGCGATACCACTGTCTCTATCAAGATGGGAGTGACTTCGGCCCACTATCACGATTTATCCACTTCCATGACCAAGTCTGCATTGGGCTCTACTTGCTTGAGATGCGTCGACACAGGGAGACCCTGCTACGACAGATCAGAGAGCAACAGGAGGCGACCAGAACACAGGATACAGAGGCTGCCCAAACATAGCAGTGAGTCACAAATTTCTATGCATTTGAGTCAGCTTCAGGATACAGTGGGGTGGAGGAGGAGGAGCAAGTTGATATGTGGGCAGCCTGGATTACCGATAGAGGATTGCAAAGGCCACCCGCGACACAGAGAGCGACCAGAGCATACTCTATTGAGGTCCGACCTATCACATCTTTCCTCAGAGAAGACTCCCGAGACGAGGGGTCACTCTGAACATAGCACAATGCAAAGATCGAGGAGACCACACCCACCTCCACCACCACAACATGAGACAGCCCGCCAGACGCAAATCCGAGACATTTTCACTGCTCATAGACAAGCCACCACAGTGCCGGGTTTCGGATTCTGGGTTACAGCTCCGACTCTCAGCCTACCCCAGATAGCACATGATAGGTTTTATATATGTTTTTTACTTGATTTTGCTTGAGCTATTGAGCTCTTTATTTCAGCATACTACTCAGCAAAAGTCTTAGCGTGCCCTTTGCTCAAGCCCTTTGTGGCTTGTATGAGTTTCTTTCCCTTTTGGTGAACTTTGCACTTTGTCCCATAGGCCCGCGAGGCCTCCCGCGGACGTTAATATATCTTTCTTTCTCTCTCAATCCGTCATCCGTATCTCACAGCCCATCGTACGTACAGCTCTCACAGCCCATTGTCCGTACCTCACAGCCCATCATACGTACACAGCTCGTAACCCATCGTCCGTAAAGCTTCCATACAGTTCATCGTACATCCCCGTCAAACCTCTGTACAGCCCGTACATACCTTCTTCTCCATCCGTTAGTTAGTCCTTCGTACACCTAACAGGTTGCAGCAGCCAGTAGTTCTAGAAGGCCTCTAACGGGCTGAACCCCTAGCTAGCCCATCCGGGGGGTTAGTTAAGCCCCGAGTAGCAGCAAACATGGCCAGCAATGAATGGCTGAGCCTCTCCTCGAAATCCCCTCCCTCAACCAGCAATGCCTGTTATGCCACAGTTGCAGCGATGACACCCTCTCCGTATGCGCAGGCCCGATATGCCACAGCCAAGACACCCTCCCCGTATGCTCACACATACGTACGAGGAGGTCTGGATCGACCCATAATTGGGCACCATGAACAGATTTTTTAGCTACAGCAGCAGGTAACAGAGGTAAAGATGCAACTGGCAGATGCAACAGCTAGAATTCAGGTTCTTCAAGGACCTGGCAAGCAGGCAGTAATTAATGAGGCTGTAAAGTCTTGCAAGGCTTCCCGCCCTACCCCCCAGCTAGTCTCTACAGTCAAAGATCTAGTTCACACTGAAGTACAGACCGCTAAGAAGGAAGTGATTGTGGAGTTCGATACCAAAGTAAATAAAGCTGACATTCAAGAATAGATTAAAGAACACACAGCTAGACATGATAATGCCTTGAAGAAAAGAATAGGGGGACTTCCCGAAGGATGGTATAAAGAAGATGACTCTTTCGGTGACACTATACTATATAGCACATGTCAAGGCAGCCATGCCTAACATTGATTGGACGGTTGACAAGGGTGATGATGTCGAAGATGATGGCCATACATACTCAAATCTCACAATCTCAAGGTCATGCTATCATTACGCTCAACTCACGCGATCTACGTATCAAGCTTCTTCGGCAATCTTATAAATAGAAAGGGACTAAGATATGCATCGCTGAAGAACTTTACGAGCTCAACTGAAAAATAAGGCAACGGACTTAGCTAAGATCAAGGCCGCTAGGAAGGATGGAAAATGGGCAGTATATCGTGGAGGCATTAAGGGGTTTAAATCTACGCCAAAAGACTTTCAATCTTAAACTGATGTATGGTTGATTATGATTTCAACGTAGGTACTCTAAATTAATTGGAGCTTCTCTTTGCACTCTCTGGGAGCTACCACGTGGCCTCCCTAAGCAAATGTACTCGAGATGTTTTTCTGTCCCATAGACCTGTTGGTCTTCCGTGGACGTTAAATAGACTCTCACTCTCTCTCTCTCTCTCTCTCTCTCTCTCTCTCTCTCTCTCCTATAGGCCCGTGAGGCCTCTCGTGGACGTTAATCTCTCTCTCTCTCTCTCTCTCTCTCTCTCTCTCTCTCTCTCTCTCTCTCCCCATTTTCATGATCAAGTGTGCATTGGGCTCTATGTGATTGAGATGCAACGACACAGAGAGATACTACTACGACAAATCAGACAGCACAACAGACATTGACAGCATCACAGAATGCTGAGACAGACCCATCACAACGACATGTCACGTCTTCTAAGCATTCGAGTCCGCTCTTGGCCACACGAGTGGAGGACGAAGAGTTAGCAGGCATGCGGGCAGCATGGATCAGCAGAGAAAGAAATGTTCTAACGCCCGCGGGAGGCTTCGCGGGCCTATGGGACAAAGTACAAAGTACATCAAAAGGGGAAAACTCACACAACCTCAATGGGCTGGAGGAAAGGGTGCGCTAAGACCCTTGCTGAGTACTATGGTAATATAGAGAGCTCAGTAGCTCGAGCCAAATCAAGTACAAAACATATACTACCTGAAATAGGCTGAGAGCTGGGACTCGAAAACCAAAACGGTACTATGTTGCCTCGTTTGTGAGCTGTGAAAATGTCTCGGATCTGCATCTATCAAGCTGTCTCACACATTGTAGCAGAGGGAGGCGTGGTCTCCTCGATCTCTAAACCCGCTGGGCTGTTCAGAGTGACCCCTCGTCTTGAGCGGTCTCCTCTGAGGAAGTTGTGATAGGCCGGACCTCAATAGAGTGTGCTCTAGTCGCTCTCTGCGTCGCAGGTGGCCTCTACATCTCTTTCTCGAAAATCCAGACTACCCGCATATCAGCTAGCTCTTCCTCCTCCTCCACCCCGCTATGTCTTGGAGCTGACTCAAATGCATAAAAATCAGTAACACGTCACTGTACCTCGTCAGCATCTGTATCCTCCGGTTTGGTCGCCTCCTGTAGCTCTTTGATCTATCGTAGTAGAGTCTCCTAGTGTCGGGGCATCTCAAGAAGATAGAGCCCAATGTAGACCTAGTCATGGAAGTGGATCACTTTAATGTTGATGATGACCACTAAGCCGGAATACTCTACCTCTGCCTCTACCTTTGCCTATGCTTCTGCTTCTATCTGAAGCTGTGAATGCTTGATCATTGGAATGGCTTGCATCCCGAGTTCTTCACCAAGTAACACTGACTGAAGTTCTTCAAGTTTTGGAATTCTAGATTCATGGTCTCTCTTGCTGCGAGTTGATTGTTATAATCCTTGATCCTGAGTACGTGAGCATGACATGTTTCACTACTGTTGCGACCTCATGATAGTGGACCAAAGCCGCTCCCATCTTGGTAGAGGCAATGGTATCGTCCCCTAATGATAGTAGGCTGGGCAGGCATAGAGAAAATGCTCCTCTGTCTCAATCACTCCAGTGTGCATAGCATGCGAATCGCCTGCTCTCTAGGTTTGCGTGCTGCTCTCCATGTCTCAATCCTCAATTGATGAGATGAAATTTGCATCTGTCCAACGTCGATCCTCAATGCATGCAAGACTCCTCTATCCACGAGATACGGGGGTATGATGATGAACCCCTCCAACGATACTCTCCAGAAGCGATCGCAATAGAACTAGGTCTTGGTGGGACGCTTGTCACGGGGATGTGATGGCGACGTGATCAAACTAACCGCCACTGAATTTGGCCTAGGGGTGCCAGGCTAGGGGCATTAACCTATGATTAAATGTGCAACAAGCGCAATTCCTAGTGCTATTAGCTTGGTTCCATTCACTAGGGTCATGTTTTAAAAAGTGACCCGCTAGAGGTTCCATTCACTAGGGTCATGTCTTAAAGTGACCCCCTAGAGCCATTAAATTCCCACGTCCATTTTGCCATGTGTCATGTGTGTGTGTGTGCTTGGGCTGTATGCCCAACTTGTGGCACCTGTGTGTCTCATCTGGAAGCACCTAGAAGGTCCAGGAACCCTAGCCTACCCTATCCTACTGTTCTGGGTCTTCTTCCCTACCAAAGAGTTTTTGGAGGGCATGCACATTTGTGGAGCTCTCCCATTGCTCGCTGAAGGCGTTTTTGCTGAGTTCTCCGCGACAGATCTTCTCCTGCTGGTGTTTCCTGTTGTTGGCATGCTCCCTGGGCTTGGGTGACTCCATTCTGGGCCTTTTCTGATGCTTTTCTCGACATTCTTCGCGACATATTGCTTCTTTTTCATTGTTTAAGGCCATATTCTCAGTCGCCTATCTCTTGGCTCCTGTCTAGTGCTGTGCACTGAAATCCGAGGTTGCTATTGGCTGAAATCCTCAGTTTGGTGGGCGATTTCATGGCTGGTTGGTAGCTGATTGCTGGTTGACTCTTCTTGTGATTCTTTCTAGTGCTGGAAGGCAGTCAGGGACAGCCTCCTCCTACTAGAACCTATTAACTGCTGGTCAACCATCTTCTAGGGCTGTTTCGAGCTGAAAAAATACTCCATTTGCTGGCCGTACTCTTATCTTCTTCTCCTAGTGTGTGCATCTACTCCTCTTGCTGAGCTTTGGAAGGTTGCTTGCCCTGCCATTGGCCTGGAAGAGGATTGGGGCACTAGTTGTGTTACTCTCTTCCTAGGGGAGCAGTGGCAAGCCTTGGACTCAATGACGGCCTTGATTTGTGAGGATGCATTGCTTGGTATGATGTTGGATCATTTCATTTGTGATAAGCTTTGCTACTTAAGGGAACCAAGTGGATAGCACTGAGTATTGGTCACTTGCACAGCCACTAGTTGGCATTGTTCTGGGTTGCAACTGCAGGTGAGTTCAAGAAGGGAGTCCCTTGTAATTGAACTAACCAGTAAATAAAGAAATACCGCAAGGGTCCCAAGTGTTGGGGCCAACAGGTGTCACTGTGTATGCTTGCTGAGTAGGGGCATTCTAGCCTCCCTTGTTTTTGTGATTCAGTGATGCAATGCTATGGAATTGTATGCTTTCAGTATTGAATTTGGCAATGGCAATGGAAAATAATGGCTGTATTTTGATGTTGTGAGAAAGTTAAGTAAGATCTACTGCCCTTTGACAGTCAAAGGCAGGTTACAGTGGTTCCGTTGACGGGACCCTCATCAAAGCATCTAGAGGAGTCCTTGGGCAGCTTGGGCAGAGAGAGTATCTGCTCATTTTTCTTGGTACAGCCATCCATTGCCTTTAATATGGAGCATATAAGACAAGGTTATAATACAGACTCAGAGTCTCAGCCAGAGCAGCAGTCAAGGGGAGCACACCCTGGAATAAGAGTGCAAGATGCAGCCCTTGAAGGGCAGAATACTCAGGCTGATGTATTGGGGCAGCATGCTCCTTAGGGAAGCCAAGTACTACCACTTTTGGGGCAGCCGCTCCACAAGTACATAACCCTGCTAGTACAGTTGCATTAGGTGCAAACCCAAGCATACAGCCAGATGCTATGGCTCTGATGCAAACTCAGATGGCTTCTGTGTTACAAGTTTTAACTCAGCTCACTCAAAGCTTTGCTGAGATTATGCATAATCCTGCTCTATTGCCGAGGGTAGTGGCACAGCCCATACAGGATCCACATATGCATGTGGGACAGCCACTACCAAAGCCACAGACACCTGTGGTACAGCCGCTTGCAATGCCACAAAGGCAAGGACCAAGTGGGAATGAGCATGGCAGCAACGCTCAAAATATGCAGCAACGGCAGCAAGCCCAACCACAGCAAGTGGTTCAGCCATCCCACTTTGGTGGAGGATCTATATTCCAGGCCATGACCACACAGCCAGCCCCAAATCCTATGTATGCTAATGTGGGGATACAGCCTCGAATGCAGGGAAGCAGTCCCATGGTGTCTCACAATCAAGCAGTACCACCTGTGCCAACAAATCTTGCTGTGGGGAGTGTTATACAAGCTCCAGAAGGACCCCAAGAACAGCAACCTCCTTATTTGCAGCCATCTGCTTATGATCATCTGGAACCCAGGCTTAAGATGAAGGATTACAAGGAGGGAGGGGCAGCAATAAAATTTGAGACCTTCAATGGACATGCAGATAGGATGAAGGCTCTCACCTTTTTGCAGCAGTTCAACTTGGCATATGCTGGAGGCTATTTCATAGAGTCCTCAAAAATCAGGAAGGCAGCCACATTCCTCAAAGGTAATGCGATGCAGTGGTGGTCTAACCTTCTTCTTTAGAGGCAAACACCTACTACATGGGTTGACTTCAAGCAGGTATTCTCAGCCACATGGCTTACCACTACATTTGAAGTGGATGTCATGACCCAGTGGCATAATTTGAATGTCAAGGAATGCAAGAACTTGGAAGACTACAATAAGAAGGGTGCTCCATACATGGCAGTCGGTCGCACTAGCGTAAAGCCAACACTTCGTCGGTGGATCTTGGAAGTGTGCCTAGAAGCACTGTCTCTCCAGCCAGGCCAGATCACTCCGTCTCCATATGAGTCTTGCTTGGGCTGCATGGGTCATCGTGAAAAGGGCTTCTGTGAAGACTGCTCCCAAATATTAGTAGCACTATACTATCTCCACTGGCTCGCCACGATAAGTGAAGCTGGGTCGACAAAGCACTACGTGTGAGCTGTTGAAGACCATAACCTTGGTCCTCCCAAGGTTGATTGTCAGATCTCTATCTCTGTAAAACACCTTTCGGACCTCCAGGTGTCTTTGCAGCCCCTCCGTTGAAGATGATATAAGAATTATGTCATCAGCATATAGCAATATCTGAATCATGAGGTCAGCCAATAAGGATCCCTTGCCCCCTAGACGGTCTATGAAGGATGTGATCTCATCGATGTAAAGTCCAAAGAGAGTCGGTGATAGGGGACAACCATGCTTCATCTCGATCGTGCTCTCAACCCTACCTGATAGACCACCTGGAGCCCAAACTCTACCTCTGATTGACTCATATAAGCTCGCTACACCCCAAATCAGCATCTCTGGAATCTGAATCTCCTATAGTCTCATGATCATGCGGGATCGTGAGACAGAGTCGAAGGCTTTCCGAAATTTTACCAAGCAGGTGTAGACTTTTTGGTCTCTCGAGACCTCGCCTCCTCAATGATAGCCCTCAGAGTGAAGATGTGATCTAGAGTAAGGCTGCCTCCGGAATCCTTCCTGTCCTAGTGCCCGCTGTCCCCGATCCTCTGTATAACTACTGATCTTCCTCTCTAATACTGACCCATAAATCTTGACCAAAGTATGGCCAATCATGAGGGTTAGATAATTCCCAGTATCCATAGGATCCCCAACTTTGTGTATTGGCACAATGGTGGTGGTGCTCCAAGCAGGTGGGAAGCCGTGGCATACTACCTAGTTGAAAATATGTGCTCGGACCGGAGCTAAGACCTCCTGCTCAATCCGTAGGCCCTCATGATCATGTGCTCTCCGGTTGTGTCGCAGACGCTGCCGTACATTCAATGTGGTGAACAAGTGGCAAGTAGTGGGCCTGGGCATAGAGGACATACCCGATGGCGCCTACATAGAGACATCACAGAGAGAGCGTGCATAAGGCTGCCACACTTCTGGATTAGTGATGGGAATAGGTGGCTTCCCCTCTAGTAGAAGCCCCCATCCAATGGTCGGATCCCCTCCTCCAAACGATCTAATAATCTCATCCATCCTGTGTGTGAGGAAGGGCCGTCTCTTATGGCATGTCAATCGTTGGAATACCAAATGTGCCTTAGATGGTGTCAACTGGCCCAAGGATTGCTACCATGTGAGGTGGGTTCTTGCCTCTCTGCACTCGTCGTCGAACCAAGGGTTTTCAGGCATCGTTCCATCACAAAGCCGTGTAAATCGGGCCGCGGGAAAGGATCTCATAGCAATGTCTTGTACCACTGAGACAAGGGTGTCCAAGGCACAGACGAGGTCTATGATGTCTCCAAGGAGGGTCGGAAGCTCCCTGGCTAAGTGGCTCACATACACAGGGTCAAGGGCACAGTCAAAGTGGATCCGGACATGGGCGGGGGGCTCTCCCTGTGGCTGGCACAATAGCAAAGATACGGAAGGCCAGGTATGAGTGGTCAGCCCTGAGTGGGGGGAAGGGGGGGTGTGTGTGTGTGTGTGTAGGGGGGGGGGGGTTACAACAAAGTCGTGTATCCACGAGACAAAGGCTAGCGGGCCTAGTAGGTACTCGACTGTACTTGTCCCACTACCATGTGTGAGACAAGTGAGTCCTCTAGATGATGCCCATCTGTAGTAATCAAGTCATAGACTATCCCCAGCTCAAGTAGATGCCGCATGTATCCTGTCACATGTGGGACATCTGCGGAGTGCCTCAGTATCCTGAGCTCAACTGCATCTAGCTCCGGGACTATGTGGGGATCTCTCTCATATGTGAAGTCTACCAAGCCCACTTGCACGTCCCCTGTCCGTGCATTGAAATTCCCCAAAAGGAGGGTCGGTGTCTCCCTGTCTAGAGAAGGCCGTGATTGCATCATGGATCATCTCATATGGGCTATGTCCCTCTTTAGTGACCTCACGTTGATAGGATGACGTGTCCAAAGGGAAGTAGCACACTGCAATAAAGATCACTCAAGCATCCGGCAGCTGAACTCGTATCCACATGTGTCGCATATGCTCCTCTCTCCATACCAAGAGATGAGTGGTCTCAGATGTGATTTAGAGAGGACAACTAATCCCCCAAAGCCACGTACTCCGCTATCTCTCATCAATTCCCTCCTATGAGCTGACTCCCATGTGTATCCTATCACTGTGGACAGCCCTCTCTCAAGGCTCCCATGTGTCTCGGTGTAGAAGATCATATCCCTGTCATTATATGTCTCCAAGAACCCTCCCGGATCAGACCATAGCGTGCCATTACAATTCCACACAGCTATGTTCAATCCAATGTGTGTACTCGTCCCATCAGAATTCCCCGTCTTCCTATCTTCTCCTTGTCTCCTCTCTCTCGAATGATCACCTTACCATTCCTATATGCAACCTCCCTGCTTCTCTTGTTGGTATTAATTCCCTCCCTCTCGTGCTCTTGTTGTAAGAGAGTGAGGTCATCATCCAAGTAAATTCTGGTTCCTTTCATAGTTGCCCTCATGCTCATGAAGGTCTTCCTGCCCATAGATGTCCGGAACTTCATCACTAGTGGCCTTGTAGGAATCTCAGGCTTGCCCACTTTCCAAGCTGTCTCGCATGTAAGGTTCACGCTCATTTTGGTAAACAAGACCTGTGCGTCCACCATAGGGGTGTCTCCCACTATGAGATCTCGAACCACAACATTAAGCGCTTTGCTGCTGCTCCTTTTATCTTCCTCCAAAGCTTCTGAAATGACCTCTTTCTTGGGGCAGCTGTGCCTTACTTGACCCACATCTTTCCATGCAAGGATTTCAGCTTCTGCTTTTGCGATCCTTTGTGTGAATTCAGCATGTTTACCTTGCATGGTGGCCTGCAAGGATGCCAAATCTTTTCTGAGTTTTTCGTTCTCAGATTTCAGCTCTTCCATTATTTCTTTGCTCCTTCCGGAGCCCTGTGCATCTCTTAGCTGCTGTAGTTCAGTTCCCATGGCTTGAGGCTGCTTTTTCTTGATTCCCGTGTTGGTCTTTCCTTCTCCAACTCCTCTTTCTTGCTTTTTTCCTTCTGCCATTCATCTTGCAGGCACCCACTTTGTTTCTTGAACTCAGCCAATGCTTTTTCTACATGTGCTTTTTCCATCAACAATCCTACATTGGTGGCTTCCAAACCCTCCAACTTCTCGACCAACTACAAGGCAAATCTTGTGGAAGTTAGAGATCACCTCTGACGTCCCACTCATGGACACTCCTCCGGATGTGTAGGCATTTATAGCAGCTTCCAAAGCTTGCTCTCCCCATGTGTCTTCCGTGCAACCTCATGTAGGCATTTTGGCTTATATTTCTGCAATTCTCTGTTGCTTTTGAGTGTAGAAAAATATTCTCCCCTATCCTCTTACACGCCTGGCATATTGTAGTATCTGCTGTCCTTTAATTTCCTCTACTTTTGGGGTTTTCCACCTTGGTTTCACCTCACATTTCTGTGTGATTGCTTGCAGTCAGGTCCTGGGTACCAAGGGGTCTCCAGAGAGAGGTATTGCTGAGTGGAATCCCCTGTGAGTACCTCTTGCCTGTGATTTCTGGATTTTCTTGATTTGTTGCTGAGCTTTTCTGATTGGCTGTGTAGGAGCAGGGCGGGTTGGAGGCAGCTGAGAGATGGTGGCTAGTTTGGCCCCCTTGGTCTTCGATGAGGTAGGAGGGGGATTGAGAACCCCTATCTCTATTTTGGGGGTCACACAGACCCACGGTGGGTTTGGGATGGAGCACGGGGGCTGACAGCAGCCCCGCGGTGTGCAAAAGGGGGACAGGGGGCCTGCAGGGTTGCCCGCTCGCCACAGGGGCTTGATGTAGCAGGCCACGGGGGCTGTGGCAACGATTTTTTGGTGGCGCAGCAGCAGTCCAGCTTCAGGGAGGGGGGGGTCTCGGTGGCGCAGCAAATGGTAGCTCCCGCCACGGACAGCAGCGCAGGAGGGAGGAGGCTGGCACGGAGGGGAGAGGAGGGGCTGGCCGGGAGGGCTGCCGAGCGAGAGACGCAGAGTCCATGGACAACATGGAGAGCGAAAAGCATGTGTGACTGAGGTCCAACCCATCTCCACTCTCCACGAGACCGCCTGAGACAAGACTTAATATAGCTCTTTGAATATGGAGGTCAAGGAGACCATGCCCTCCACCATCGTGGGAGGAAACTAAATAGAAGCAGATCCGGGATATCTATGCAGCCCACAAAAGAGCCACCACGGAGCCGGGGTTTTGGTTACTGAGTCCCAACCTTCTGAGTCTTTTCGCTCATGGTTTCTGTTCTGAGATTTCAAGCTACATTGTTTAGTTTAGCATAGCACTCAGCAAGGGCCCTAGCGTTCCCTTTTCTTCAGCCTCAGCAATGGCTTGCATGAGTTTCTTTCCACTGGTGACTGGCTGTACTTTGTCCAATACGGCCGTGAGGGTCTTGGATGTTAATACACACACTCTCTCCTTTTGGTGTACTTTCTTTGTCCCATAGGCCCACGAGGCCTCCCGCGGACGTGAATACATCTCTCTCTCTCTCTCTCTAGGAGGCACCTGAGCATCAAGGCTACTACACCATACTCTTTGTTACTCCTAGAGACAGGATGTATACCCATAGAGCTACATGCTCTGAAGAGAGTACTCAGATACATCACAAAGGTCAAGTGCATGGATAATGAAAGGCTACCAAAGAGAGCATGGAATGAAAGTCAGAAGCTTCAAAAGACAAACAAGGGCAAGATTTTGACATCCGGATGGGCACAGGACCTAAAAAAATGGTTCAAGAAGTGGGAAGTAGAAGAGTATTTAAACTACTCTTCAGAGGAGATTGATGAAGAGGCTTTTCATTATGACCTGCTGAATGCACTACACAGGAAATGGCAAACAGCAGAAAACAAAGATAAATTTGAGTACTATCGCACATATATCAACCCCGAATATTGGTCAATTTATACAGGAAGGGAGACAACAACGCAGAAGTACATATGTACACCTATAGCAATGCATAAACGGAGGGCTTTAGCCTCACTTCGCACCCGATCACACCAGCTGCAAATAGAAACAGGGGGATGGAAAAAGATGCCAAGGGAGAGTAGAATATGCCAACTATGTGATCAAGGTATGGTTGAAACAGAAGAACACATGGTAATGATATGCCCTCACTATGCACACATTAGGGAAGAGTTCAATCACCTCCTTGAGGGACATAACAAACTGGCTGATTTGCTGCATAAAGGGTCACCTTCAGCTTTAGGAACATTTGTGTATAAGCTCTTCAAGCATAGGAATCCACCTGAATCCTAGAAGGTGGTTTCTCTTTCCACCCTCCCATCTTCGGGAGGAGCTTTCATGTACTTGTGATATTGTATTGCTCAGGTCCCATAGGCCGGTTTTGGTCTTCAGAGGACGATAATATATTCTTCTTCTTCTTCTTCTTCTCTCTCTGTGCGTGCGTGTGTGCATGCAGGCATGGGCAAGCAAGCGGGACGTGTGTGCGTGCGTGTGTGTGAGTGAGAGAGAGAGAGAGAGAGAGAGAGAGAGAGAGAAATATATATATATATATATATAGAGAGAGAGAGAGAGAGAGTTCCAACCCCTATCCAAGAGGCTGCGTCAATCCCAAGCTCCCAAGCACCCGTGGCGTCGGCAAGAAACACACAATCTTGCGCATTCAACAGCAGCAATTACCGGGTCAACCATGCCACCAGTAGCCCTCTGCTTCTTGACATTAAGCCCACGCCTCATCTCAGTTCATCCTTAGTTCATATCAGTTCGCTAGTCACTTAGCCCAGGGTCTATCGAGCCTTAGCTCACAATAGCAGGTCTATACCTTTAACCCCCACACCGGGGTGGGCCCTAGCCCGGCCCTGAGGGTTAGTCTCAGCTAGGGGGGTTCTCCAGATTTGGCCAACACAGAGTAGCCTAGCATCTCTTTGAAATCTCCCTATACCCCAACGAGTCCAATCCACAAGACTCGATACACTATAGTTGCAGCTAGGATACCATCTGCACATGCACATATCTTTTATCAAGGAGGTATGAGGACACCTATCCTTGGTCAACATTTCCTACAACAAGAGGTGAGAGAGCTGAAGATACAATTGGCAGCTATGACAACTAAACTTCAGTTCCTTGAAGGACCTGGAAAGCAGACAATAATAGATGAAATAATCAAAACTTGCAATGCTTCCCCCCCTGCTCCTCAGCTAGTCTATACAAGTTTAAAGATCTCGTTCACACAGAGGTACAAACAATTAAGAAAGAAGTTAATGTAGAGGTGGATACCAAGGCAAACAAAAACAATATCCAAGAAGAGATCAAGCAACACGAAGCCAAACGTGATGACGCATTGAATATTAGAGTAGGAGGACTCCCTGAAGGCTGGTACAAAGAGGACTCCTTCAGTAAAACTTTAGCACATGTCCAACCATCCATGCCTAGCATTGAATGGAAGGTTGATGATGAGGCTGATGACAATGATGATGGAGCAACTAATATCCGACACTCGAGAGGACATGCTATCATTATGCTCAAATCATGAAATTTACGGATCAAGCTTCTTCGCCTATCATACCAACCGAAGACGACTAAGGTGTGGATAGTCAAGAAGCCAGCACGAGCTCAATGGAAGAATACAGCAACAGAGTTAGCTAAGGTCAAGGCTGCTAGAAAGGATGGAAAATGGGTAAAATACCATGAAGGCATAGAAATAATCAAAGAATTTAAATTAAAACCAAAAGACTCTCGATCTTAAACTGATCTATGGCCGATTATGTTTTTTTTATGATTATTATGTAGGTACTCTAAAAAATTCTGGAGTTGCTTTTACACTCCCTGCGAGCTGCCTGCGAGCTGCCATGTGCCCTCCCTAAGCAAATGTACTAGATGGGTTTTTCTATCCCAAGACATGTTGGTCTCTTGTGGACATTAAGAGACTTTCTTTCTTTCTCTGTGTGTGTGTGTGTCTGTGTGTCTGTGTGTCTGTGTGTGTGTGTGTGAGTCACAGATTTGGGAAACATTTTTGGTTATTTGGCAGATTTATGAGGTCTTTGTCTTAATACTCACTATTTCTCTCATGGGTGAGATATTGGGCTCTTTGGACAATCTGGAGTGAGCATAATTTGGCATACTTGGGTCGGCAGATTCACAAGTCATATGAATCTTTCCGAGCCTCATTGCGGCAATCCTTATATGATGCATGCCATGAGGGTGATATACATGCTTCTTGCATAGAGCTTTTCTTTTTATGTTTCTGATCTTTGGGATACTCTCCATTTTGGAGACTTTCCATCTTGTAAATTTATGAGAATATAAATACACTGTACTGGATTTTACTAAAAAAAAAGTATGTGTGTGTGTGTGAAAGAAAGAAAGAAATAAATTTTATTAGAGTCTTCGGAAGACCGATGGGTCTATGAGACTGAAAGAAAACCTGATACAAATCACAGTAAGGGTGGAGCTTCTGAAATGAGCATCATCACCCGTGCTGAATCCTAAGTCTGATCATACATAATCAAATACATCTGGATGTAACAATGAAAAGAAAAAGGACTGGAGCGGAGCGAAATCCTCCGTATGTCATGTCGCCCTAGCTGGTGCATAGCCGATGATGGGACATTGGCACCCGTCAAGGGGTGCCGTGCGTCTCGATCTCCTAGACGAGGCTCGACACAAGACCAGAGCCACCATGACTCCCGTGGGACGTATCTCGAGTCTAAACAATGATGAGAGGTCCCCCAGAATGATCTGTGTCCCCTCGATGTCTCGTGTGTCGTGCTGCGATCGTCGGGTCGAGGTCTCGATCACATCTGCGGCTAGAGACTAGACAATCAATGTCACTCGATGGGAAGAACTCTGTGATCCTGCTCTGAGAGGTGTCTGATGATGTGGCGAAGCCCCGTCGCCTAAGTACTCTCTGTGTCGGACCCCCTCGTGAATGAAGGCCGCGAGGCATCTATGATCTGGATAGGCGAGGAATCTGGAAAGGAGCCCGGAGCCGTCTCTGAAGAGGCAGTGGTAGCAACCTCGGATCTCGTAGTACACTGGGCACCTAAAAATAAAATGCTCCTTCGACTCAACCTCCTGACAGTCGCACAATATGCATAAGCGATGCTCCCTAGCAATCCCCTATGCTCTGCCGCTCTCTATGTGGAGGCGGTCTGATGATACCTGAAACTGTCCGATGGAGATCTGTAGTGAGTGAGGCATATGAAGCTCAGTGCTCGAAGCTGTGTGATGTCGTGTCTGAGTCCTTGGATAAGGGTGCCCTTCTCGTGTATAATGCGAGCCTTCTCCTGGGTGTATCGCGCCTGCTCCTGGGTGTAATGTATCAGCTCTGCCTGACGGCCCCTGATGCTGTGTATCTGAGCCAATAAGGAGTCCCAAGCATCTGGTGGGGGCCTAAGATGTCCTGGTTCAAGTGGGAACTCGATCTCGAGAGGGGTTGGAATGAAGGTGAGCTGCTGAGGTTGTACTGAGGGTGGGAACAGCACAATCTGGGTGGGGGAGTGGTATGTAGGAGTAGTGAGGCCGGATGAGGTGATGAAGGGTGGCTGACTGAGAGGTAGAGGTGATATGAGGGGAAAGTACTGTGGAGCTGTGGCCGGTGGGACCAGTGGTGAGGCTACTAGAGAGGAGACCTGTGATGATGATGCAGGAGAGGGGGAGGAGAGAGGTGGCTTAGATCATGAGGTGGATGATGGTGGTGAAATAGTGGTGGTAACCATAGAGGTCGAGGATGTGGTGAGCGGCATGGGCTTTGGGTGTGTCCCTTTCTTCTGGGCCGCGGTGCTATCCGCGGTGCTGTCCACTGTCAAACCGCTCCGGTTGCTGCGTTTGTTGAAGTCCTCCAGACTGAGTTGCTTTTGTGTTTTCCCCTTGTCACCGTTCCCCTTCCCCATCTCCATGCGTATGTAAATTTGGACCGAAGGGTCTCCCACCTAGTCTCTTGTCCTCATCCCCATGTTCCCTTCATTATGGGGGAGGCAGCAGTGGGCAAAGAAGGGTCTATGGGAGAAAGAAAGAAAGAAAGAAAGTGTATTATTGTCCACTAAAGGCCAAAATGGGCCCATGGGACATCAAGAACTCTGCATACAAGATAGCACAAAATCAACGTGCCACAAAGAAGAGGCATCGTCGAATATCATCTAAGTGCTACGCAATACAATGCAAGTGAAAGTACATAATGTCAAATCTGAGCCTAAATACAAAGTAAACTAGATGCAAGGAAACCGCCCCTGGGTGCAAAATGGGGCGATGAGTACAATATGCCAATGCAAAGATACAAGTCCAGGTGTCACGGAGTCTAAGAACCAAAATAATACTGGAAATCCTGTCCATCGACTCTGCCTCCTGCTATGAGAGTACAAATCTGAGCAAAGGTGAGGTGAGCGGCTGGTGGGGCGAGATCTCCATGAGTAAGTCTCCTCCGAAAAGCTGCCATCATCCTGGATCGTCTGGAGATGAAGCGACGAGTACGTCCCCTATGTAACAAGATCCTGAGGCGTCTACAAACCATCTCATATGTACATCCACAGGGTGGAGGCATGTGTCCTGTGTGAGCTCTGACGTCCTCGTGCTCCTCCTGGTCTCTGTCCTCTAGTATAGCGTGTGCCTGAGCTCTATCAGGCTGGGCTCTATCACGCTCCGGTCTGTGCAGATGGTCTCTGAGGTAGTCTCGTCGAAGCATAGTGGCCTCCCTTAAAGAGCTAGGCAATGCTGATCCTCGTAGTCCATCACTCGTGAGAGAGGTCCAAAGCCATCCGTGAAGAGACAATGGAATCTACCTCTGAGCTCATAATATAGCGGGCATCTGCAAATGAAGTGCTCCTCTGACTCCACCTCTCCCATGGTGCAACAAGGGCAGATCCTGGTCTCTCGGCCTGGTCGCCGTCCATCCTTCATGCGTCGCATCCTACCAGCCTCTATCTCGAGCTGATGCGAAGGGACTCTAAGCTGGCCAAGGGCAATCCTCAGTGAGTGGGACATGTGGATACCTGTATAGCCTGGTGGAATGACAAATCCATCCTCTGAGATCCGAAGGAAGTGGTCACGATATGTGGCCATCTTCGTCGGAAGCTGCGTGGGATAAATCCAAGTGCGATACGAATGAAGCTGCAGCAAGTCTGCTCTCGTGACCTGGCTAAGCTCGTGGCGAGTCAACTCGAGATGAGGGGCATCTATGCTGTATCGGAAGGGAGGCAGTCTATCCATGTCTAGTCCAAGAGATGTGAGCCACCTAGTGAGTCTGAAGTACCAGCAGTATCGGGCCCCAGATCGTGCCAACTCCATAGAAGATGCAAGTGCTAACCATGGCAACCGAGCTCTGCCTGCTGCTGAGTCTCCAAACTCCCTAACCCTATGCAAATACATGACCGACTGAAACACTGCATCCAATGCAAGGGGAGTAGCTCCAAACTCTGCTAGCATGATCTCGTGCGGAACTGTAGCCTTGGCCCTAATGAGCCGAGAGAACATGATGATCTGTAACCTCTCTACTCGTCTCCAATCTGCAGCGCCGAGGTCTCCTGCCCAGAAAGGAGCTGCATACATCGCAGCTGGTCTCACCAATGTATCAAAAAGCAAGGATTTCGTATTGGGATGCTGAAAGTGGGACTGAAAACACTGACGCTCAAGATGAGCCAACGAAGCATACCCTTTACTAATCCTATCTCGTGCTGCATATGTCATGGTGAAAACCGGTCCCCTGAAAACTGCCCCCAAATAAGTGTACTCTCTAACAAGCTCAATGGGCTGTCCGTCATATGTGAAGCAAAACTCATCCGTGCTATAAATACGATCAGAGGTGTTGAAAACCATAACCTTGGTCTTGCCAAGGTTTACGGTCAACCCCCTGTCCTGGCAAAACCTGTGGAGTGCCTCAATATGTGCTTGGAGGCCCTGAGCAGTAGAGGAAATGAGAACCACATCGTCCGCATACAGGAGGATAGGAATGGAGGATCCTGAGAGAGTAGAGCCCACACCGCCTGTCATCTGTATAAACATCTCTAGCTCATCAATATATAATCCAAAGAGAGTAGGAGAGAGCGGGCAACCCTGCTTCATCCCAATCGTGCTGCATACCTCCTCTGAGAGCCCCTCACGTGTCCGAACCCGACCAGTGACCCTCTCATACAAAGCCATGATAGCCCACTGTATCTCTCCACTGAAGCCCATCTGGCGAATTCTCTGAAACAATCTGAATCGCGGAACTGTGTCAAATGCCTTCCTGAAGTCCACGAAGCAACAATAAAGCCGTTGCCTTCGTGACTTCGCCTCCTCTACCAGTGCCCTGAGTGTGAGGATGTGGTCAAGTGTCGAATGATCCCTGCGAAATCCAGCCTGCCCTCTGGCTCTGAGTCCTCTCATCTCGGCATGGTCATTTATACAGCTTTCCAAAACTGATGCATAGATCTTGGCCATAATGTGGCCAATCATGATGGTCCTGTGATTCGACGGCTCCATAGGGTCCCCCGACTTGTGGATAGGTACTATGGTATTGCCTAACCAGGACTGTGGTAGGCCTGTACAAACAGACTCATTGAAGAGACGGGAGAGAACAAAAACTAAGGCATCAATCCCATCGATTACATACTCCGCTTGCAATCCATCATGATCCTTAGCTCTCCCGTTCTTCAATCGGTGGACTGCTGCACTCTCTGGTGTGAAGAGACTAGATGAAGCTGGCCTAGGGGAATGGGATAAATCGATGGCTAGCTGATCTGGAACATCGTATAGAGCTGAAGTGTATGCAGACTAGACACGTGGATCTGTGAGGGGGCTCTGAGACTTCGAGCGGAGGAATTTTCTCCAGAATTCCTTGGAGTCACAGCTGAAAAGCAAGCTTCTCAGCTCCTCCTCATTCCGGGCTAGAAATTGGCGTTTCTTGCGCCTAACCAACCACTTGTAGTCTCTCTTGGTTTCGGCAAGGAGGGGAGACTTCTCCTTGGTCTCAAGGTGAAGTTTCCTGCGGAGTTCCTTACACTCCTCATCATACCAACCGTTGCAAGGAACAAGACCAACCGGTGGGGGACTAGACGAATGACATGTGGCAGGGAACGACATGTGAGCGGCAGAAACGAGTGAAGTATGTACAAGTTCCCACCGGTCCTGCGTGGATGATAGAGCATCTAATAGATGAGGACAGAGTAGGCGGCTGAGGTTCTGGCTATATACATCATCGAACTGGTGGTCGAAATGAACCTCGTAATAGGGTTGGCGGTCATGATAACGAGGGGAGGGTGGGTCATGGGAGACATTAGTCAAAGTAAAGTGGATGAGTGCATGGTCGGCAGAGGGCATGAAGGGGCTAACAGTAAGGCTATGGATGGAAGGGACTAGAGTCGGGGGACCTATGATGTAGTCGATCACGCTAGTACCACGCCCAGAAGCAGAAGAGAATGTAGGCATGGAAGACTGTGGCCACCTGGACAAGCCGTTATAAATGACCATACTGTGCGAGGTGAGGAGCTCCAGTAACTGACGTCCCTGATCTGTGGGATGTATTGTGCAGTCTGATGAAGTCCAACAGAGGCTATCATCGTGAAATGCTGGGAGTATGACCGGATCCTCCATGAAGTCATAAGTGAGGGCCTGTCTGTCTGAGGTCCTCACGTTGAAGTCTCCTAAAAGGATGACTTCTCCGCGATGTGAAAAATCTGCAATGTCCGCTGAGAGATCCTCAAATATGGACTGGCCTGGTCCAGTGGAAGAATAGATCGACTGCGCCGGGGGGAAGTAGCAAACTGCAATAAAAAGATCTCGCTGAGGGGCTCTGCGGCAGATGCGTACCCACAAGAATCGGGCATGTGAATCCGCTCTCTCCACTGTGATGATCCGATCGAGATGCTCTCTGTACAAAATGGCCACTCCTCCAGATCCTCTCACTCCAAATGTTCGGGTGTGCTGCCTGAAGGCAGATCTCCATGTATACCCTGTCACTCGTGGCAAAGGTCTCTCTGGACTCTCGTGTGTCTCCGTGAAAAAGATGATATCTCTCCCAAAGAATGCCCCCCGTAGATTGCCTGGCTGTGCTGTAAAAGAACCATTGCAGTTCCATACAGCGATGCGTAGACTATCTGACGGGTGGTGTGTCCCATGGGCCCTGTCCCATCAAGCGGTCGTAGCAAGAGGTGGAGGTGGGGCTATATCTGCTGGTCTGTCATCTCTAAGCACTGTGGGAGCACGCCTCAAAGTGCCTGTGATGAGTCTGCCATCCCTGATCACTGCCCACTTGCCCTGAGCTCGGGCTGCATCTCTCTGAGGCATGAGCGCCTTGCGCTCCTCAACCTGTATCTGAGTCAGATCCTCGTCCATGGAAATCTGTGGGTGGTCTCTGAGTGTCCCTCTCCTCCTGAGGGCAGCTAGACGTGCCTGGGCATCTCTGAATCTGATAATGAGGGGCTACTCTCTAGTTCGATCCCTCCCGACTCTATATGATCCTACTATGCCATGATCCTGTACTCCCAGTGTCTGAGAGACAAAGGTCACAGCCTGTGTCATCGTGGACTCTGTCGCCGAGGACAAGATACCACGAATGCGAATGTTGAGGGCCTTTGTGGCCCTCTGCTGTGACTCGGCCAATGTAGTTGATACAGTCGATCTCTGAGGCTGTGATGGCTGACGGCGGACGACATCCACCCACTCTGGGGCTCTCTGGACCTCTGTCTGAAGGGAGGTCAAACGCTCCTCAACCGCTGCTACTGCTGTAGTGGGAGATGTGTCTATGTGCTGAACGCGAGTCTCGATCTGCTGCACTCGCTCTGTGTGTCCATGAATCTCTCCAGCAAGAGTCCTATGAGTCGCCTGTAAGACCTGAAGATCTGTCCTAATAGACAAGATCTCCCGATCCTGCTGTGTCACTCGATCAGCAAGAGATGCAACCTGAGCTATTGTAAGTAGAGAAATGGTCTCGTCCTTCCTGTGAAGCATCTAAAGGGCAGCTCGGAGGTGGGTCTCAAAGTGCTGAAGCTCTGGTAGGATGTGGCGGCAAGGACAAACAGCACAAGGCATGGAAGGAGAAAGAAAGGGAGAAAGGGGGGAAACCGGTAAGGTGGGTAGCGGGGATGAAGGAGAAGGCTGGAAAGGGGGAGAGAAAGCGGGTACCGGGGATGGAGAGGAGGGGATGGGTAAAGTCTGTAGAGAGGATGAGGAGGAGGGAGCCTCTGGCAAAGTAGGTAAAATAGGCAACAAAGGGGGGGAAGAGGTGACAGAGGGCTGTGAGAGGGGGAGCAAAAAGGGTGGAGAAGGGGTAGAAGAAGAAGGAACCTGAGAGGGGAGGGGTGAAAAAAACTGCGGGTACAAAGTAGCTATGGGCGGAAGATGAGATAATGGAGCTGAAACCGGTGTACCTGCGACTGGGAGTGCGGTAAGTGCGGGCACTGCGCTGGGCGGAAGATGAGATAGTGGAGCTGAAACCGGTGTACCTGCAACTGGGAGTGCGGCAAGTGCAGGCACTGCGCTGTCCTTTGAAGAAGATGCAAGTCCTCTTCTACTATAGTGCAGCATATCGGTCGTGGCGGCCATTGATGTTGCTGCTGTTGCTGCTTCTGTAACATGCTCGACGGTGTCGGCCATGTTTAATTACGGGAAACTGGCAACATTGAAAAGCGGAAATGGCGAGCGCTGCCAATGTGCGATGAGAGAGAGAGAGAGAGAGAGAGAGAGAGAGAGAGAGAGAGAGAGAGAGAGAGAGAATTTATTAATGTCCATGGGAGACCATAGGTCTATGGGACAACCAAAACCCCCCCAAACCAATACATCTCATGAGGGAGGACACAAGGCAGCTCCCAAAGAGTGCAAAAGAAATTCCAAGTTATAAAGTGCGGGAAGACCCGCAATCACCTGCGTGCCTGTGGAGATCCACCGCGATTAAGCAGAAGAACAATGAAACACTTGGAAGCAGCCATTGGGGCCAATTAAAATCAGGGAGTTAGTGACGTAGAGAATGCTACAGAAGCTATGGCAAGAACCAGGGGCAAAAAATGCATTTTTATCAGCAGGAAATCAATCCAATGGACAGCTAGGGAATGCAGAAATACCTCCGGGAAGTCATATCATTATTTAAAAGACATTTAATCTGCAAAATCAGAATCAGCTCACGTGATCTCGAGGTGGAGAGGGGAAAATGGGCAAGACCCAGGGTACCAAGAGAGGAAAGAATATGTAAAATCTGCCCCGCAGGAGAAGTAGAAAATGAGCAGCATGTACTCCTAACATGTCGAGCATATGCGCAAATCAGAGAATGTTATGGTGGCAATAGAAGCAACCTGAAATCCCTACTGGAGTGGCCAGCCAAAGAGCTAGGCAACTACATAAAGGAAATTTTAGAATATCGCAACAAAGTACTTGGTCTAGCACACAGGCTAGCACAACAAGTATTCACTGCATAGCACATTTATGCTTTTATTTAAGCTATGTTCTTTCAATGGATGTAAACAATCACTACTTGTTGATAGTGATCACTGTCCCATAGATCCTGAAGAGTCTCACGAGGACGTTAATACAATCGTATCATCTCTCTCTCTCTCTCTCTCTCTCTCTCTCTCTCTCTCTCTCTCTCTCTCTCCAGCAGACTAGACGATCAGGAGGAGTCAGAGGATCTGGCGGTGTGGCAGTTCTTTATAGAGAGCATCTCAGATCGATACTCACAGTCATGAGGAGAGACCATCGGGCCAGATATCTTTGGGTACGGATCAGGAGACCCCCCCCGAGAGACTTGTTTATTGCAGTATGCTACTTTCCCCCGAGACAGTCTCGTTATGCCTCAGATGGACCAGGACAGTCACCTTTTGAGGATTTGTCAGCCGATGTATTGGAGTACTCACGCCGCGGAGAGGTCATCCTTTTAGGAGACTTCAACGCGAGGACATCAGACAGACAGGCAGGCAGAGATTTTGGACTTTGCTGCGGACCCAATCTTAGTTCCAGCTGCCCCAGATGAGAGTTTTCCACGCTTATCTTCAGATAGAGGGGTAGAGGTGACAGATCAGGGACATCACCTATTGGAGCTTCTCTCATCGCATGGCATGGTCATTTATAATGGACTTCGACAGTGGCCACATTCATCCACAGCCACATGTTTTCCCTTCGCGGGTGGTGGTACAAGCGTCATTGATTACGTCTTGGGTCCCCCGACTTTAATTCCCTTTTGTACATAACCTCACAGTCGACCCTTTTATGCCTTCAGCCGATCATGCACGTCTGCACTTTATTCTTACCCAGATTCCTCATGCCCCCCCTTCTAGACATCATGAGCGTTAGCCATACTATGAGGTTCATTTTGACCACCAGTTTGATGATATTTATAGCCAGCACCTGAGTAGTCTTCTCCATCCGCACTTTCTCGATGCCCTACCCTCCACACAGGATCGGTGGGACCTTGTACATACCTCCATCATCTCGGCGGCCCACAAGTCCTTCCCCGTCACTTGCCACACATCCAGTCCTCCATCAGTCGGTCTTGTGCCTTGTAATGGATGGTATGATGAGGAGTGTAAAGAACTCCGCAAGAAGCTTCGCCTTGAGACACAGGAGAAGTCTCCCCTCCTCATTGAGACCAAGAAGAGTTACAAGCGTTTGGTGCGACGCAAAAAGTGCCAATTTCTAGCCCGGAATGAGGAGGAGTTGAGAAGTTTACTTTTCAGCTGTGATTCCAAGGAATTCTGGAAGAAATTCCTTCACTTGAAATCTCAAACTCCTCTTACAGACCCGCAGGTTTGGCTTGCCCTATACTTCCACTTTATATGATATTCCCGACCAGCCACAGATCGACTTATCCCATGTGCCTAGACCCACCTCCTCTGCCTTATTCTCATCCAATAGTGTCCGAGCAACAGCTCATCGTTTGAAGACTGGGAGAGCTAAGGACCATGATGGATTGCAAGCGGAGTATGTAATCCATGGGATTGATGCCTTAGCTACAGTCCTCTCCCGTCTTTTTAACGAGTCCATTTGTACAGGTCTTCCACCTAGTTGGCTAGAAAATACTATAGTACCCATACACAAGTCGGGGGATCCTTTGGAGGCGTCGAACTACAGGACCATTATGATTGGCCATGTCATGGCCAAGATTTATGCGACCATTCTAGAAGGACATATAAATGACCATGCCGAGGCGACAGGCATGAGAGCTAGAGGGCAGGCAGGATTTCGTGCAGAGCACTCGACTCTAGATCATATCTTCACACTCAGGGCTTTGATTGAGGAGGCGAAGTCACGTAAGCAACGGCTCTATTGTTGCTTCGTGGACTTCAGAAAGGCATTTGACACTGTGCCGCGTTTCAGACTCTTCCAGCGACTTCGTGACTTGGGATTCAATGGGGAGATTCAATGGGCGATCATGGCCTTGTATGAGAGAGTCACAGGTAGAGTCAGGACACGGGCGGGACTGTCGGGGGAAGTACGCAGTACGATAGGGGTGAAGCAGGGGTGTCCTTTGTCTCCGACACTCTTTGGTCTCTATATCGATGAGTTAGAGATGTACATACAGACGATGGGTGGTACAGGTTCTTTACTGGCAGGATCCACGATACCGATTCTCCTCTATGCAGATGACGTGGTTCTTATTTCTTCCTCCCAGCAGGGTTTACAGGCACATCTCCATGCACTCCACAGCTTTTGTCAGGACAGAGGGTTGTCTGTAAACCTTGGGAAGACCAAAGTCATGGTCTTCAACACGTCATACCAGGTTTATAGGAGAGGCGAGTTCTCTTTCACATTTGATGGGCAGGAGGTGGAGCTAGTCAGGGAGTATACATATTTGGGTGCCACATTTAGAGGTCCAGTCTTCACCATGACGCATGCAGCACGAGATAGGATCAGTAGAGGGTATGCCGCCTTGGCTCTTCTCGAGAGGCAGTGTGCACAATCACATTTTCAGCATCCCGACACGAAGTCCTTACTTTTCGATACGCTGGTGAGACCTGCAGCCATGTATGCTAGCCCCTTTTGGGCAGGAGATCTCAGTGTTGCAGATTGGAGACGAGTAGAGAGATTACACATCATCATGTTCTCCAGATTGATCAGAGCGAAGCCCACAGTACCGCATCAGATTACGTTCGCAGAGTTCGGAGCTACACCCCTAGCGCTAGATGCAGCATTTCAGTCAGTTACATACTTGCATAGGATCAGGGCGCTCGGAGACTCAGCAACAGGCAGAGCACGATTACCGTGGCTAGCGCTGACATCCTCGCAGATGTTACCGAAGAGAGGTCATACTTTTTGTTGGTACCACACACTCTCCACATGGCTCACCTCGCTAGGCTTGGATATGGATAGGCTGCCACCATTTCGATACAGCATAGATGCCCCTCGCCTCCCTCTCACTCGACATGAGCTCAGCCAGGTTATCAGGGCAGATTTGTTGCAGCTACACACGTTTCGCACTTGGGTTCATCCCACGAAGCTTCCTACGAAGATGGCCACATATCGTGACCATTTTCTCAGGATTTCAGAGGATGGCTTCATCATATCCCCAAGATATATCAGCGTTCATATGTCGCACTCACTCAAGATTGCCTTGGGCCAGCTCAGGGTATCTTCCCACAGATTAGACGTTGAGGCCGGCAGGATGCGTCGTACAGCTACCGGACATAGACCCAGGCGAGAGACTAGGATATGCCCTTGTTGCACTATGGGGGAGGTGGAGACTGAGGAGCACTTTGTTTGCAGATGCCCTTTATATTATGAGATCCGTGGCAGATTTCACTGTTTATTTGGGCACGGATTTGGACCTCTCTCTCGGATTATGGAGTATGAGGATCAGTATTGCTTAGCGTTGTTCATCAGGGAGATCACCAGATACAGAGAGAGATTCCTCAGAGAGCACCGTCGCATCCCTGCCAGAGACCTGGTTATTCATGAGGAGCAGGACGAGGCGCAGGACCATGAGCACAGAGATAGCCCATCTTGCCAGAGAGCACCGATGGTTCCACCCCGAGGATGTACATATGACATGATCCGGCAACACCGCAGGATGATCTTACACAGAGGCCGTACCCGTCGCTTTATTTCTAAACGACGGAGGATGATGGCAGATTTTCGGAGGAGATTGCTCCATGGAGACTTGGCACCGCCAGCAGCTCACTTGACACTTGCCCAGATCTTCACACTCATGGCAGGAGGCATGGTCGATGGCCATGACTTCCACCATTTCTTTGGATCACAGACCCCTTAGGAAAGACGATGTTCCTCATATTTCATATTTTACATTTTGTATCTAGGCATTTTTAGTACTCTATTTCATTTCATTTTGTATCTAGGATTTTTGTAGCCATTTTTGGCATCTTAGCTGTATTACGATGAGGCCACCTAGTTGGCGCATTGTTGATGATGTATTTTCCTTTCGGATGATTTTGTGTCCCATAGGCCATGTATGGCCTTCCGTGGACCTTTAATAAAATTTCTTTCTTTCTTTCTTTCTCTCTCTCTCTCTCTCTCTCTCTCTCTTTGTGGAGCACTATGGATCAGCAGTGAGACCTGTCACCAGGATACAGCTGGACGAGAGACGCGCAGACCACACACGACACGTGGCACGACCAGAGCATGCACAATTGAGGTCCGACCTATCTCAGCCCTCCTCAGAGGGGACCACCAAAGATGAGGCATTACTCTCGATGTAGCCCACCGGATATAGAGATCCAAGCGAGCGCACCCCCCGCCACCGTGGGAGACAACCCAACAGACACAAATACATGAGCTCTTTGCATCACATCAGGGGGCCATCAAGGAGCCAGGTTATATGGAGCCTGCACATGTACTTGGAGCTCTGGCTCGAGCAATACTTGATTGCTCTTTTCCCAACTATTTTGTACTAGCTTTTTGCATTCTTAGCACTTAGTACTCAGCAAGGGCCTTAGTTTGTGTTCAGCCCATTGTGGCTTGTATGGGTTATATATATTTTGTACTTTGTCTCATAGACCCACGAGGTCTCCCGAAGACGTTAATACACCGTGAAGGCATAGCACTAATCAGAGAGTTCGAATCAAAACCAAAAGACTCTCAGTCTTAAACTGATGTATGGCTATTTACTCTTCCAGACTATCATGTAGGTATTCTAAATAATGTGGGTGGCTTTTTGCACTCCTTGGAAGCTGCCATGTGCCCTCCCTAAAGCAGATGTACTAGAGGGTTTCTTGCTGTCCCATAGACCTTTTGGTCTCCAGTGGACGTTAATAGACTCTCTCTCTCTCTCTCTCTCTCTCTCTCTCTCTCTCTCTCTCTCTCTCATATATCAACCCCGAATATTGGTCAATTTATACAGGAAGGGAGACAACAACGCAGAAGTACATATGTACACCTATAGCAGTGCATAAACGGAGGGCTTTAGCCTCACTTCGCACCCGATCACACCAGCTGCAAATAGAAACAGGGGGATGGAAAAAGATGCCAAGGGAGAGTAGAATATGCCAACTATGTGATCAAGGTATGGTTGAAACAGAAGAACACATGGTAATGATATGCCCTCACTATGCACACATTAGGGAAGAGTTCAATCACCTCCTTGAGGGACATAACAAACTGGCTGATTTGCTGCATAAAGGGTCACCTTCAGCTTTAGGAACATTTGTGTATAAGCTCTTCAAGCATAGGAATCCACCTGAATCCTAGAAGGTGGTTTCTCTTTCCACCCTCCCATCTTCGGGAGGAGCTTTCACGTACTTGTGATATTGTATTGCTCAGATCCCATAGGCCGGTTTTGGTCTTCAGAGGACGATAATATATTCTTCTTCTTCTTCTTCTTCTTCTTCTCTCTCCCCCCCCCCCACCAGCTCCTCTCCAGCGGCACTTATGACCTGCCTGCTCCCCCCGCACCTCCAGCCCTACGTGGGGCTACTCTAGCCCCCTATTCGGGGCTCTCTGCTACCACGTGCCCTCCGCAGGCCCCCATGTGGGCTGCTGGCCACCATGATGCCTCCATAGACCCTCACAGAGGGCCTCTGCTGCGCCAACAAGCTGCAACAACCATAAACAGCTGCGCAGGTCACACTGGACCTGCGCCAGCTGCAAACAGGCCTTAGGCCCCCTCGCACTCCAGCCCTCAGCTCACCACCCCGACGAGCTCCAGCCCCGTTCCAGCTCAACTCTAACAAGCCCCAAACCCGCAAAAACCAAGAAAATCAAGAAAGACAGCCTTAGAATCAAGAAAGTGCAGAAGGAAGGACTTAAACATCAAACTCACGCAATGCAGCCCTGAAAAAAGATCCGTCGGGACAATAAATATGTGAGGAATCCATTTATTTCTGCACTTTTACATTTCTGCAAAACAGTGGCAAAAAGTGAACTCGCACAATGCCTACACGAGCATGTGTAGATGATATTTGGGGGAGACAAGCACTTGACAATGCTATGACAGCCTACACAGCAATGACAACTCCAAACACTACATCCAATGTTCTCAACAGCCTTCAAATGATATGTCTTGCATCGATAGAAAAATTTGACATGTTGGAATCTACAAGCATGGCCCTCCTTGCGGACAAATCACATGTGGACAAGACACTTGCTAAAGTGAAAAAAAACGAGGGTAAAATGCAAGAGGAATGGAGAAAAGAAAAAGGCAAAAAGGAGGAATGGGAGAAAGAAAAGGCTGAACGGATAAGTGAAAAAAACAAGCTTCGGGACAGGATGCATGCTCTTGAAATTGAAGTGCAGCAAATAAAGGACATTAAAGTGCTTCCGGAAGGGAATTGCAAAGCAATGGAAGAGCTCCCACATGGTGGTGGGTCTAGTATAGCGGACTATCTACTAGGCCCACTAGACTTTGTCATACCCCCCCACACACTCGAAATGACCACTCATACTTGGCCTTCCCATATCTCTGCCACTATGCCAGCCACAAGGAGAGCCCCCCCGCGCCTGCATGCATCCAGATCAGTGGTATCAGAGCAGGCTGTTTGGCAACCTCTGGAGCTCTCATTCCTGCTAGTCTTGCTGGTTTTCACACTCCCATGAGTGTTTGAGACCTTTCCAAGCACTTCTGTCGCAAAAAACCTCATTTTATCCATGAGAAGACCGCACTTTGGAGCAACTCTCGCGAAGGGAACTGTTTTTCGGTGCATTTTCCAGCCTGCTGCAGTAAAAAACGACCATACGCGAGCATTTACAGCATCTGTATGAAATTCCGTACCTGTCCAAAAAAACTGTACGGAAATCCGTACACCTGCCAAAATCCATACATCTTCCAAATCCGTACACCTGTCAGAATCCGTACGGAAATCCATACACTGTACGGACTGTCAGAAAATTCGCATGTGTGGAATCCGTACGACAGTCAGGAATCCGTATGCCTCGAGGTGCACGCCAGTCATTTTTCAGGTTTCCCAACATTTCGGAGCTGCCTCGAGCTGCATGCTAGCATTTCGGAGCCATTTAGAGCTGCTGAATTGATCCGGAGACTTCTCTTTGAGCCCTTCCCTCCTCATTTGGCATCCCTTTGCCTCGGGCTGCGAGCTTCTCTCCATTGGATCTCTTTCACTCCATTTCTGTGTGCTCTCCTCCTCATGGGAGCACTTCTTTTGCTGTAATTCTCATTTCCAGCCCTCATTTGCTCGCTTTCAGAGCCTGTCACTGTTGTTCATCATTGGGTAAGCCGTTGTTGCATTGGCTTTTTCCAATTTATGCTTCATTTGCATTTTGGAAAGGCCTCGTGTCGCCTTTGGGGATTTTTCTTGCAACAGGTACACCTTGGGACAACAGAGTCTTTTGCAGACATAAGCTTTGAAGCTTCGGCAGATCTTTGGCACCTGATTCTGAGGGGTTGCCTTTCTCTCATTTGCTTTGCCAGTTAGTGCATTTGCCTTGTATTTCAGCACCATGTCTGGTGGCAAAGATGATTTGTTTGGGCTGATTGGGGCCAATGACAAGCTTGATGGCACCAATTACCCCATGTGGTCATCATGATGGGACATGTTTTGGTTGCCAGAAAACTATGGCATATTGTTTCAGGTTCTGAGGCCAGGCCTACACGCACTGTTACTGGTGCTACACTTACAGCCTCTACTTCTTCAGGTGATGGGCCTTCATGTGATGGGTCTACTGCTACAGCCAGGACTCCTGCACCTCCTACTCCAGGTGCTTTGCCTCCTTCACAAGAGCAAATTCAGTGGGATGGTCGTGATGCCAAAGCACATGCCTTGATTGCTCTTTCAGTGAAACGGGTTATTATCCCTCATATTCGGTCTTGCAAGATAGCTAAGCAAGCATGGGATCAGCTTGCATCTTTGTATCAGGTGCGGAATGAGGCGAGGGTTGCCTATCTCTGCAGGCAGTTGAAAGATTTAAAGCTTGATGAGGGTTGATTTTTCTTGGGTATAGTTCAGAGAGCAGGGGCTATATGCTATATCAGCCTAGCACGAGCAAATGTTTTGTCAGTCGGGATGTTATGTTTGATGAATCTTCCACTATGCCTTTGCTGGACTGTCAAAAACAGCCCGTTGTTGATGCCCCAAACATATTTGACAGCTTAATGCCTTTGTTTCCATCCGATGCTCGGGATGATGTTCCATCTGAGGTTGTCCCTCCTCCATCTGTTGGTCATTTGCAGCCACATGTGCATGCAGAAATTCAGCCTGATATGCCTATAATTGATCACGATCATTTGCACCGGGCTCTTGACCAAGAAAGAGCAAAAATTCAGGAGCCTAAAAAGGTACCCCGTTGGCTCCTTGACACATTAAAAGACAGCAAACAAGACACTCCTCTACCAACCCATACAAGAGCAGCTGTCCGGAAAGAGCATGCTATTTGGATGAAGGCCATGCAAGCTGAATTGGATTCTATCCATCAGAATGACACTTGGGAGTTGTGTGATTTGCCTTATGGCAAGCATGCCATTGGAACTAAGTGGGTTTACAAGATCAAACGGAAAGCTGATGGTTCAATGGACCGTTACAAAGCCCGTCTTGTTGCTAAGGGCTATGCTCAGCAACATGGCATTGACTTTGAGGAGACTTTTGCTCCCACTTCCAAGATCACTACCATTCACATTGTTATTGCCTTTGCTGCCCACTTTCATTGGCAGCTACATCAGCTTGATATTAAGACAGCTTTCCTTCATGGGCATTTGCAGGAAGAGGTCTATGTTTCCCAACCTCCTGGCTTTGAGGTTGAAGGTTCTGGTATGCCGCTTGAAAAAGGCCCTCTATGGATTGAAGCAGGCACCTTGGGCTCGGTATTCAAGAATTCATTCTCATTTGCTCACACTTGGCTTTCAGAACAGCCCTACACAGGCTACCCTTTACATCCGCAAGCGTGGGACAGATTTGCTGATTTTAGTCCTTTATGTGGATGATATGCTTGTAACTGGGACACATGCTCAGCAAATTGCAGTTTTAAAATTGATTTGCAGCAGACATTTGCTATGTCTGATCTTGGTCTGCTGCACTAATATCTCGGCATTCAATTTGCTAGCAGTGAGAGGGGCTTTTTTGTTTTTTGCAAAAAGAGACTTCTATTAAGTATTAAAGAAAACTGTTAGAGCAAGCTCCATACGGGATACATCATGCAATGCATGAAAAGCTCAAGAGCCAAAAAGAAAGGATTGAGGCTGATAGTGCCATCTCAATCCGGTAGAAACCTCCGAGAAAAAGGGAGAACCCATCCAAACTCGAAGAAATATAGTCCTTCTAGAAGAGGCTGCCCGTGAAGGGCCCTGCATGCTAGCCCATATGGCTATCAAAGTGTGAACCGTGTCAGTCCAAATACCCGTGAACACCTGTGATGGGTGTATCTGGGTGCCATCCAAGGCCTCTGTACATCTGGCTCTCCAAATGTGCCAAGAGGAAATGCTAGCCAAAATCTCCCAAGAGGTGTCCACTGAAGCATGAGAAGCTCTGAAGGGAGTTAAGTGGTACATCCTGAAGAGAGCAGGGCTCTATCACCTGCCGGCCGACCGAGAGTGCCCAAGAAGAAGGCACACCTTCATAAAACACCTGGGGCCCAGTAAGGGATAACCATGCGACCGAGCCCCAAGTCATGAAGAAAGGGGAAGTATGAAAGATGCTGAGTATCCGAGCAACCCCTTTCCAAATAGTCCTCGCCTGACTGCAGTCCCAAAGGCAATGTCGCACTGACTCCTCTGCAGAATGACAGCGAGGACAAGTGGGATCAGCCCCAAATCGTGATCTCCACAGGTTCACTGCAATCCCTCCATGAATAGAAAGCCAAAAGAAAAGAGTGATCTTTCTATTTTTGAGGGATTTCCAGAGCCTCCTCCAGAAATTTCTACGCAAATCTGCGGTGATGAAGAAGCTTTCCCAATGGGGGGCTCTGGAGGGAATCCAACCCCTACTGTTCAGCTCAAATCTCCTGGCATTACCAACCATGAAACGAAAGAAGGGAATCCCCCTCTCTCGGTGCCCATGATCTATCCACTCCCACTCTTCTGGGTCCCACTGCAAGCACCTAATAGGTGCACCTCCATACAACCACAACCTCCAGGATCCCAAGGCCAAGAGCAGAAGGTCAGGGTCTAAGTACCACTGCAAGCCCGCTCCATGGTCCACAAAACCAGCAATCCTGATAGGCTGAAAGGCAACCTCTAGAAGAATATCATCCTTGGATGTAGAGAGTATACCTCCATCCCCGACGTCAAAGACCAATGCATCTTCCCCGAGACCTCGAAGAGCGATCACCTGTAAAGGAACTGCTGTCCCCGAAAAAGCTCCCATCAAGTGGTGGAAGTAATAGGCAACTCAACTGTCCATTCCATCGAGATGGCTGCATCTATCTGCTGAATCCTGCGTGCTACCCCTCTGAGGTGACTCACGGACTGCAGTCTCTGATCCTCAGGTAGCCTGATAAAAGCCTTCCAAGTGCCTACTGTGTAAGCAGAGCCTCTCTCCCATTTAGACCACTGCATGTAATGGGAAGTGCCCAGTGGTCTGGCATGCTCATCAAGTATACTATCATTCCAAATGATCGGCTGCCTATCAATCTCTTCGACGGTAGAAGGTGGAATCCTTCGAAGAGTGTTCCTGAAGCTCCCCCAAGCTTTCAGAATGGCAGTCATGAGAGGAGAGGCAAGAGATCTGAGAGGGGCGGAAGTAAAAATCCAGCGAGGACTGTCCACCCAATCATCTCCCAAGGTTGGTGTGCAAGCCTGAATGCGTCCAAAAAAGAAATCCTTCCAAGGTTCCTGCCCAGGCATGAGTCCCCTCACCACCACCTTACAAAGCAATGCCCTGCACTGCAAGTCCAGGTCAATGATATTAAGGCCCCCTTCACATGTAGGGAGAATAATGGTCTCCCAAGCCACCCTCGCTGCAACATCTGCTGTGCCATCAAGTCCACTCCATAAAAAATTCCTGACTGGTCTAATAAGCTGAGTGATGCAATCCCTAGACCGCGGCACCAGCAAGAACACACAAACCAAGTGGTGGCCAAGAGAACCCGGTTCACTACCACAACTCTAGATGCAAGGTCGAGTTTGGCAGAGCTCCAGAAAAGGGGCTTTTTCCTTATACTTTCTAGTACTAGGGCAAACTGTTGTGCTGGAGAGATGCCCAATCCTACCTGGCATCCCAAATACCTGATAGGAACACCCCTCTGAATCCACGAAAAGCCAATGTCAACTTCCTAGCTTGGAGTGTCCTCGTCACTAATCCAAAAGCCAAAGGATTTATGCCAGTTAATGTGTGCCCCTGCAGCTGAGCAAAAAATATCCAAGGCTGTCCGGAAAGAATCAAGTGACTGTGAAGAAAAATAGCAATGTCATCAGCCAACTCACAGTCAAGAAGCTCCTACTCCTGTCTCAAGGGCAATCTCAACCCAAAAAGCTCATGTGAATCTCGGACTGCTGCTGCTCCCCGCTCCTCCTGCTCCCCTCCTCGCTGACCCCTCCCTCCCCTCCTCGCTGCCCCCTCCTCTCCCCCCCTCTCTCCCCTTCTTCCCCCGCGCGCTGCCCTCTCCCCTGCGCACTGCCCCTCCCTCCCTACCTGCTGCAGCCTGCTCCCCCACCTGCGCTGCAGCCTGCTTCCCCCGCGCCTGCTGCTACTCCCCCCTGCTGCAGCCTACTCCCCCCCGTGTGCTGCTGCCCCCCTGCACGGCCCCCCCCGCGCTGCTGCCTGCACGACCCCCCCCGCCCCCTCCCCTCCCCCCTGCTCTTCCTTACTCCCCCCCCCCTCTCTCTTTGCCTCCCCTTCCTGGCCCCCTCTCCTCCCCTCTCCTCCCTCTCGTCTACTCCTCCTCTCCTCCCCCTCTCCTCCACTCCTCCCCCTCTCCTCTATCCTCCCCTCCTCTCCCTTCCTCCTCCTTGCTGCCCCCTTGCTGGCTCCTCCTTCCTGGCTTCTTCTTCTCTCTCCCTTCTTCCTTCACCCTCTCCTTCATCTGGAGTACCCCTATTCTCTTATAGGGGTCTCCTGGGTTTCAGGAAAGTGGACGGAGTTATTTATTTTTTGTGTTTGAATCGGCCAACACACCTCGATTGACGAATGGGTTCCCATTCAGTCAATCCATCTCCGCTCACACCGGCCGCGAGAACTGTCACTTTCTCAAAAGACGAGCTGCAGCAGTTGCAAAAGGATTTGGAGCATGAGTGTTCCACGACTCTCTTCGCACACATTCATGGCTCCCACCCCTCTAGGTCACGAGCTAGAGATTGGATGCTTGCGGCACTTCCTCAGGAGCTCGCCCCCCACCTTAAGGATGTTCGTTTGTTGGGACGAGGTTTCTTTCAGGTGTGCCTAGATTCCCCGGACGTCACGAGAGACCTGCTACAGGCCGGGTTCCTACTTCTAGGCTACAAGAAGATTTTTTTATTTCCTTTTCAACTGGGTTTTGACCTAGTTGAAGAGGACAAGCAGGGAGTTTCTGTTTTCATCAGGTTCCCTGGTCTCCCCTCAGTTTATCACCAGCTTCTTTCAGTTATTGGCGAGAGGTTTGGTGTGGTAGCAGAGATCCCCCCTCTTCCTGGCGAGCCCTCTTCGGCTGCTAAGGCGGTCAAGATGGATGGGGTACCCAGAGTTAGGGTCATTGTCCAAGACCCCAATATTTCAGATGACCACATCATGCTACAGCGACCCAATGGGTCTTTCTTCCGCCAGAGATTTGAGGTTGCAGGTCAGTAGGACCAGTGTAGGATTTGTAGATCCTCGGGGCACTTCGCCAGAGATTGCCCAAAGAAGAAAAAGAGGCCCAGAAAGCAACCAGCTCATACTAGCTTACGACAAAGAGCAAGAGCAAGACCTACCGCTCCACAGGCACGGCCTCAGACACGGGCCCCCCCTCCTAGGGCTACTCGAGTCCCTTCTACACCCCGCACCACCTCTGGCCCACGGTGGGTTCCGATCGCGGTTAGGCCCTCTACTTCAGTTCACACATCCACCTCTTTGGAGGCTACCCCCTTGGAGCCTCGGGACGAGACTAGTGTTCAGGAGCCTTGTTCAACTCCACCCTTGGATCAGGCTGTACCTTCCTCAACAGCCCAAGTTGTTGGCACCTCGTCCGCAACACTTTTTGATCAGGATCCAGTACAGGTGCCTCCCTCTTTGGAGAGAGGGAAGGGGGTCTTACATTCTCTTCCTGCTTCGATAGGAATCCTTCGTACCCCCTCCCCAGGACTGGCTCAGCGGAACTCCTTTTCCACTCTGAAGGACCTCTCTAACCTCCCAGATGATGATTTTGTACCCTCCACTTTTGGAGAGAGTTATCGGCATCCCTTTTGAGAGATCCTTCTCTCTCTCACCTGTGGACTTTCCTCCCCTTGGACCTCGTGTGTATGGCAAGAGGTCAGCTCCGGTAGAGGTTTCTTTTTCCACCACCAGGTCGGGTAAGATATTCCAACCCACTTCCTCCCGCCAATGAGGATAGCCAGTTGGAATATACGGGGATTGGGCGGCATCCCTCATCGCCGTCGTAAACAACTGATCAGGAATCAACTCCATCCAGGTGTTTCAAGTGGTTCCCTAGACATTCTTTTTCTTCAGGAACACAAACTGGATGTCAGAGATTGCTCCAAGTCAGGTAAGCTCCTCTCAGGCCCGACTTTTTGGCTTCCTGCCTTAAGAACCAAAGGAGGTACATGCATTTCAGTTTTAGATTCTATTCTCCCTCTGGTCATTGGACACAGTACCATAACCCCCTCCAGGGCCCACTGGGTTTTACTTCTAATTGACGGACGTAAGGTTGGTTTCCTCAACCTCTATGCTCCGAACAACAGAGGGGACCGTGTTTTGTTTTGGAAAGAGTTGCTCTCGTGGGTTGACGTTGCGGATTCGTGGATTATTGGAGGTGACTTCAACATGGTTGAGGCACCTTCTGATAAGAAAGGGGGCAGAGAAGGTGGTATCCACTCCCTCGAGAGAGTAGCCTGGGATGCCTTCTTGTTCAGGTTCAGTGGCAAAGATGTTTGGTCAGATGATGCATTTCATATTCAGTCTCAATCACCTTTGTTTTCCTAGTCGAACCATAGGGTGTAGATGCCTATCCATGCTCGGATTGACAGATTCTATGTGGGTGACTGGGCTCTTGATAGAGGGGGGACAGTTTGCATTGCACCTAGTGTTTTCACTTCAAACCATTTTCCGGTAGTTTTGTCCATCTCAGAGCCTCATCTGAGAGGACGGTCTCACAGTATCAGGATCCCCGATGCCTTATACACGGATGAGACTCTCACAGAGGTAGTGTTGGAGATCTAGGTTTCTCACATGCAAGGGGGGGGTGGCCGGTCCTTCACATGTGGCCACAGCACTTGCCAATATCAGCAACTTTTATCACTCCGTTGCTAGTGCTCGGCGAGGTAAGGTACTCAGGCGGGAGATTGGTATCCGCCGGTAGTTGGCAGCCTTACAGAGGGAGGAGCAAAGACGACCATCAAATGCTTGGATACAGGAGCACCTTGCTGCGGCAAGGGCTCACTTGCAGATTTTGCTTGATTAGAGAGCAGAGTATGCCTTCCATGCACAGGAGTCCTTTTGGATACAAATGGGAGGGAGAGTCAATAAACACTCTTTCTCTACACTTGGTCCCAAACATAGTAGAGAGAGTGTCACGCAGCTTATTGACTCGGACAGCGTTTTGCAGTCCCATCCGGAGACCGTCATGCACTTAGCGACAGCTTTCTATGCCTCCCTACTTTCCGCAGATCCTAACACACTGGCCAGAGATGTGGCTAGAGATGAAGTTTGGCGGAGTTTACCTGTGTTGGTCACCCCAGAGATGTTATGCTCACTTGATGCACGCTTTACCAACACAGAATTCAAGACTGCTCTCTCCGCCCTTCATAAGAGCAATTGCCCTGGTTCCGATGGTCTTACTCCTTTTTTTATAGCCTTTTGGGATATGATAGGTGATCATATTACTTCAGCCCTGCAGGGCATTTGGGAATCAGGTGAGATGCCTGACTCACTGACGGAGGGACTCATTCACCTTATCTCGAAAGGTGGCAACAGAAATTTTGTATCCCATTGGAGACCCATCACTCTTTTGGGCACTCTTTACAAAATCCTTGCCAAGGCGATCAGCATCCGATTACAGCCCCTTCTTCCAGACCTCATCCATGATACTCAGACGGGCTTTGTGCATGGCAGGAGCATCTTTTATAATATCTTTTCCTTTTGGGAAGCCACAGAGTGGGCTATGCAGAGCGGGCAGAGGCTGGCAGTTCTACTCCTAGACTTCGAGAAAGCCTATGACAGAGTAGATTGGGGTTTTCTTGAGGACACTCTTCTACGGTTTGGATTTTCAGATGCTTGGATTAGAGGGGTGGCCTCCCTTTACAGATCAGCCCACAGCCAGGTTTTGATTGGAGGGGTAAGGGGTGACAGGTTTCAGATTTCCAGATCAGTTTGTCAGGGATGCCCTTTAGCCCCCTTTCTCTTTCTTTTTGTGAGAGGGGCATTTTGATGTCACAATCCAAGTACATTGGACAGCTTTTGCAGCATTTTCAGTTTGAGGATTGCAAGCCAGTATCCACACCATTAGAGACTGGTTTTCACTTCTCTTCTGGTACGTGTGATGTCACTCTCTATCAGCAAGCAGTTGGTTGTTTGATTTACCTATGCCATACGAGACCTGATCTATAGTATGTTGTCTCACAATTGAGCAAATATATGCACAGCCCATATATGCACCATTGGCATGCCGTGAAGCGTGTTTTCAGATATCTTAAGGGCACTCAGCATTTAGGCCTTCTTTATGGGGCTGATACTTCACTTGTCATGCATGGGTTCACTGATAGTGATTGGGCTGGTTGTTCTGACACTCGTGTGTCACATAGTGGCAACTGTTTTATGCATGGTGCTTCATGTGTTTCTTGGTTCAGCAAGAAGCAAAGTATAGTTGCTACTTCTAGCTGTGAAGCTGAGTACAGAGCGGCTTTTACAGCTACAGTGGAGTGTATTTGGCTTCGGAAGCTACTTGCAAATCATTGTGCATGTCAAACTGCTCCTACCGTCATCTTCACTGATAGTCAGAGTGCTTTGGCTGTCGCACAGAATCCAATTTTCCATGCTCGCACAAAGCACATTGATATTCACTATCACTATGTCAGAGAGCAATTATCAGCAGGTGATATTGAGTTGTCTTATGTTCCCACTGAAAACAACTTGGCAGATCTTTTTACTTTGGCTCTACCTTGACCTAAGTTTGAGGTTTTTCGGCAAGCTTTAAACTTAGTACCTTTTGTAACTTGATTTGTTGTACTCTGTACAGTCATAGGTTGCTATATCCTACGGGACGAACATATGCAACCATGACACTAGATATTTAGGTATCCTGAGCCATGTCCAGGATACTTCAGCCCATACCATGGAGGGGGGTTTGTAGGCTATCTCATGGGCTATCCATAGATGCCACTTATACCTTGGTATGAGCCTTGTAGGGCTAGTTATAGTCAGTTAGGACTATTGGTACGATTAGTTTATGTACCATCTAGGTTAGTTAGGACACTTAGTCCAATTAGGACGATTAGCCCCAGGGTTTTGTTATGTTGACTCACCCTTGAGCCTCCACACTTCAGTTTTGCAGCAATCTATTACAGCATCTCGTTTTTCTCCATTGTGCTTCCATTTTTGAGCTTCTATTGCTTCCAACACCCAACAACGACAAGTGCAGAGAGGCAAGAGCCCACTTGACATAGGAGCGGGCTTTGGGTCATCTGACACCCCCTAAGGCACAGAAGATTTTTCAATGATTGACACGCCGTAAGAGACAGGCCTTCCTCACATAGGATGAACGAGATTGTCAGATCTTTTCGAGGAGACCCGACCACTAGATGGGGGTTTCTATCAGAGGGAAAGCTACCTATTCCCATCACCAATCTAGATGTTTGGCACACGTATGCATGTTCCCCCTATGATGCCCAGATGCAGACACCACGGGATATGTCCTCGATGCCCAGGCCCACTACTTGCCACTTGTTTAGCACACAAAATGTACAGGCTGCACTTTGCAGATTACACAATCGGAGAGCGCAGGACCATGAGGGTTGACGGACTGAGCAATTTGCACATGGAGAAGAGGTCCTAGCTCCGGTCCTTGCACAGAGGTTCAACTAGGCTGTGCGCCACGATTTCCCACCTACCTAGAGCACTATCACTATTGAACCGATACACAAAGCCAAAGACCCTATGGCCACTGGGAACTACCGTACCCTCATGATTGGCCATACTCTGACCAAGATTTATGGATCAGTTTTAGAGCGGGAGCTCAGCAACCACACAGAGGCTCTGGGGCAGTGAGCACTAGGACAGGGCCCTAGATCACAATTTCAGTCTAAGGGCTATTATTAAGGAGGCGAGGTCCAGACACCAGAAGGTCTACACATGCTTTGTAGACTTTCAAAAGGCTTTTGACACTCTCCCACGGTCCCGCATGATCAAAGACTACAAGAGTTACAAATTCCAAAGACGATATGGGGGGCGATGAGCCTGTATGAGTCAGTCAGAGGTAGAGTTCACGCCCCAGGTAGTCTATCGGATTGGGTCGAGGGTACGATCGGAGTGAAGTAGGGCTGACCCCTCTCACCAACCCTCTTTGGGCTTTACATTGATGAGATCACTACTGCCTAAGGCAAAGGATCACTTCCTTTATAGACTGCCTAGGAGGCAAAAGATCACTACTAACCGATCTCATGATACAGATATTTCTATATGTCGATAACATAGTCCTTATCTCATCCTCAGCGGAGGGACTGCACAGACATTTGGAGGCCCTAGAGGTGTTCTGGAGAGAGAGAGAGACCTAACAGTCCAGCTTGGGAAGACCAAGGTTATGGTCTTCAACACCTCACATGCAGTGCTCCGTCGACTAAGCTTCACTTATCGAGACAAGCCAGTGGAGATAGTGCAGTCCTACACCTATTTAGGAGCAATCTTCATAGGACCCCTTTTCACTGTGACACATGCAGCCCATGCATGACTCACATGGGGGCGAGGTGCTCTAATCCAGTTGAAGAGACAGTGCTTCAAGGCACACTTTCAGGATCCACTAACGAAGTGTTGGCTCTTAGATACGCTAGTGCGACCTACTGCCATATATGCAGCACCCTTCTGGGGTTGTGATCTACGGATAGCAGAGCGGAGGAGATTTGAGCGGCTACAGGTGACTATGGGATCAGTTCGCCATGACACCACTATAGATTGATGCCATCTTCCAGATAGTGACATTCATTCACAGAGTCTGGGACTTACCCCACTGGAGACTATTGAGGCTAGCTCTAGAGTCATCCAGAGGACTAGCTGAGAGCGGGGCGGACACATGGTATGCATGTATATCCACATGGTTTGCTAGACACGGGATTCAGATGGACAAGCTCCCTCCCTTTCAGTACAATATGGATGCACCCCCTGAGTCGAGCCATCCCACGAGATGAGACTAACCATATCATATGGTTAGACCTCCTCCAGCTCCACACATCTCGAGCTTGGGGGGGACTTTTGGTGTTTTCCGCACTCTGTCCCATAGGCCAACGAGGCCTCTCTCTCTCTCTCTCTCAGCAGTAATACTCAGGGTCTTTTCTCATTGAAAGATGTACAAGATGGCCTCAAGAAAATGGTAAATGGAAAGGCAGCAGACACTCTACACCTAGTGGCTGAACTCATTAAGTGGACCAATGAGCACACGCAAAGGCACATAGCAATGGCACTAAATCAGGCTTTGATGCATGGTTTCCCAACAGAATGGCAAGAGAATTGGATCAAACCAATCTACAAAGGGGGTGACCGCAATCAATTAACAAATTACAGAACAATTATGGTATGTTCCACTCTAGCCAAACTATATAGCACAATAGTAGAGGCAAAATTGAGTGCTTGGGCAGAGAAAGTAAATAAAAGAGCAATGGGACAAGCTGGTTTCAGACCAAAACATTGTACAGTGGATCACCTAGTCACTCTTCGAGTTTTGATGGAGGAAAGCCGCCTCAAGGGGAAGCCACTCTTCTGTTGTTTCATTGACTTTAAGAAGGCATTTGATACAGTGCCTAGGGATGTGCTATGGGAGAGAATGGAATGCATAGGGGTGCCCGAGGAAATAAGGTTTGCTGTCTTCAGACTTTATGAGAAAGTAAAATGTCAACTAAAATGTAAGGATGGGATGTCACAAGAGTTCTATAGTAATATGGGGGTAAAACAAGGATGTCCGCTCTCACCCACTTTGTTCGGCCTATGCATTGATAGACTTGAGGAATTGATGAATGAAGAAGCATGTAAAGATGAGTTATACAGCCCTCATCTAGCAGGTCTCGTGATTTGGTTGCTTCTTTACGCAGATGATGTGGTTGTTTTCACTGATAGTGAAAGTAAGATGCAAAAAATGATGGATATCTTCAGCATATTTTGTGCAGAGAGTGGGATGGCTATTAATGTCAACAAAACTAAACTCATGATAGTCAAGACTATACAGCCAAGCAGCCCCCTCCAAATCTTATATAAAGGACAACCCATTGAGACAGTGCACTCATTCAAATACTTGGGTATTGAAATCCCCGCCAATAATAGATGGAACAGCTGTGTGCAACGGAGACTTGATGCAGGATGGGCAAAATACTTCCAATTTGAAAATGAGTGCAACAATAGCAATACGAGAAGGTGGCAAGTACGAAATATGATCTTTGGGGCATATGTGATACAGACAGTACTCTACGGAGTAGAGGTATGGGGTGGGAGTATATCTCCATCAACGTGGAATGAGATAGAGAAAATGCAAAAGTCTTTCATTAGGAGGCACCTGGGCATCAAGGCTACTACACCATACTCTTTGTTACTCCTAGAGACAGGATGTATACCCATAGAGCTACATGCTCTGAAGAGAGTACTCAGATACATCACAAAGGTCAAGTGCATGGATAATGAAAGGCTACCAAAGAGAGCATGGAATGAAAGTCAGAAGCTTCAAAAGACAAACAAGGGCAAGATTTTGACATCCGGATGGGCACAGGACCTAAAAAAATGGTTCAAGAAGTGGGAAGTAGAAGAGTATTTAAACTACTCTTCAGAGGAGATTGATGAAGAGGCTTTTCATTATGACCTGCTGAATGCACTACACAGGAAATGGCAAACAGCAGAAAACAAAGATAAATTTGAGTACTATCGCACATATATCAACCCCGAATATTGGTCAATTTATACAGGAAGGGAGACAACAACGCAGAAGTACATATGTACACCTATAGCAGTGCATAAACGGAGGGCTTTAGCCTCACTTCGCACCCGATCACACCAGCTGCAAATAGAAACAGGGGGATGGAAAAAGATGCCAAGGGAGAGTAGAATATGCCAACTATGTGATCAAGGTATGGTTGAAACAGAAGAACACATGGTAATGATATGCCCTCACTATGCACACATTAGGGAAGAGTTCAATCACCTCCTTGAGGGACATAACAAACTGGCTGATTTGCTGCATAAAGGGTCACCTTCAGCTTTAGGAACATTTGTGTATAAGCTCTTCAAGCATAGGAATCCACCTGAATCCTAGAAGGTGGTTTCTCTTTCCACCCTCCCATCTTCGGGAGGAGCTTTCATGTACTTGTGATATTGTATTGCTCAGGTCCCATAGGCCGGTTTTGGTCTTCAGAGGACGATAATATATTCTTCTTCTTCTTCTTCTTCTCTCTCTCTCTCTCTCATGCAGCTTTTCCTTAATGCTTTATGCAATGCGAAGCTTTGTTCCTAAAAGTTTTTTTTGCTTTTACATGTATGTGTGCAACAAACTATGTATGTGGCCAATAAGCAACTCTCTCTCTCTCTCTCTCTCTCTCTCTCTCTCACACACAAAGTCTCATAGACCCATCGGTCTTCCGAAGACTTTAATAAACTTTCTTTCTTTTCTTTCTTTCTTTCTCTCTCTCTCTCTCTCTCACACACACACATATTGCACAAGTGAAGCTTTCCTCAATGCTTTATGCATTCAGATTGTTCTAAAAATTTATTTGCTTCTGATGACACGGCATCTATGGTCAATAAGCAAAAGGAAAGAAGTCAATGCATTCACAGGGCTCCAAAAGCATTTCATCTTGCTCACATAGAGAAATAACTATATGATAAAGCATGTATGTGTACCTCAAGCATGGACACGGCTGAGAGTGGAGCGGACACATGGTATGCATGTATATCCACATGGTTTGCTAGACACGGGATTCAGATGGACAAGCTCCCTCCCTTTCAGTACAGTATGGATGCACCCCCTGAGTCGAGCCATCCCACGAGATGAGACTAACCATATCATATGGTTAGACCTCCTCCAGCTCCACACATCTCGGGCTTGGGGGGGACTTTTGGTGTTTTCCGCCCTCTGTCCCATAGGCCAACGAGGCCTCTCTCTCTCTCTCTCTCTCTCTCTCTCTCATGCAGCTTTTCCTTAATGCTTTATGCAATGCGAAGCTTTGTTCCTAAAAGTTTTTTTCGCTTTTACATGTATTTGTGCAACAAACTATGTATGTGGCCAATAAGCAACTCTCTCTCTCTCTCTCACACACACACACACACACAGTCTCATAGACCCATCGGTCTTCCGAAGACTTTAATAAACTTTCTTTCTTTTCTTTCTTTCTTTCTCTCTCTCTCTCTCTCTCTCACACACATATTGCACAAGTGAAGCTTTCCTCAATGCTTTATGCATTCAGGTTGTTCTAAAAATTTATTTGCTTCTGATGACACGGCATCTATGGTCAATAAGCAAAAGGAAAGAAGTCAATGCATTCACAGGGCTCCAAAAGCATTTCATCTTGCTCACATAGAGAAATAACTATATGATAAAGCATGTATGTGTACCTCAAGCATGGACACGGCTGCTAGAGGTGTGTCCCATAGGCCACTTGATTCGTTTTTATAATATAGACCACCATGTGTCCATTTCTTTGCACTAGGAACATAGCAGACTAACCAACCTTCAGTTCGCGCCCACTGAACAAGCATGGCAAGTATAAATGTCTTGCCACTTCCAGGGAGGCCATCAAGAATGATATGCTTCTTTGAGCCAAGATCTGCTTTGTCCAAAAGCCGCCGCTCCCTTGCTAGTTTCTTTTTCTTGTTTAGGGCTGCAGTCCAGAAGCAGTAATCAAGTTGTGAGTTCAGCCTAAGAACGCTCTATGTCTCCTAAAATTTATTATTCAAGGCCTTCTAAGACTGCATGTGCACAATAGCATGAATAGTCCCAAAATCCCTCATCTCTTTTTGGAAGTGATATAAATCACCCACGGAAAATGCATAAAATAAAGCTTTGCCATAACATAAGATATTCCATTCCTAGGGCCATACTGTTGAATTATGTCACCAGACGGTTCTAAGTTGTAAAAACACGAAGCAATTTTGTCATGGATTAACAGTTTCTTGAAACTTGCTCTCATTCATGTAATATGTCATTCAACTCATGTTTCGCCTACTATTGAAATTGAACGAATTAAAAGTTTAAGTATGGATCTATGGCTACCAAACACCCAAATTCCTCAAACCCTAAATCCTAAACCCCCATAAAACCCTGTTTTTTCGATATGGGCGTCGGTATATACTGACGTCCATATCGACGATTCACTTTATATACCCATAGTAATACCGATGCTCGTACCGATGGTTTCGGGGAACCAAAACCATGTGATGTTCGTCCCGTGACACCATTCGTTTTTTTGTGCATTCTACTCCCTACGATTTCGCTTTCAACTCGCGACCAGCAACCCTTGCCTCCTTACTCCTGCCCCCTCCCACCTCTCCATCCTCTCCTACATTGTCCCTCTGCACCTATAAGACTTGTTGCAGCTCCCTCTCCATCTCAAGGTAAGAATTCCTCAAAAATTGTACTGTGTTGAATGGGTAACCCCTTAGACTCCTTGAAGGCTATGAATTTAACATACAAAAATGGTTTATGACCTCTCCTTTTGGAAGGATCAGCATTCCTAGACCTGCAAAATCCCGCCTTCAAAAATGCTCAGTAGAATTAAGAAGCCTCCTATCTCCCATATGCATTGGAATTGGAGGCTGAAATTGGTTCTCAATATTTCTTGGGAAAAGATAAATCTCTCTTTAAGCTTGAAGAAAACGGCATACAAATCAGCTATCCACAATGGTGCTAGTCGCGCCAAGCCCCTTGCAAACGTTCCATAGAGTTTCCAGCTGACTGCCTTTGGAGCTCAAGAACAGGCACCATGAGGGACTGTACGCCAACTAGATACCTGACTACCTATGGGAGCTCTAGCCACCATGACCCATTAAGGGGACTATACAGCCATGGCCCACTAGACACCTCGATTTGTGAAACATAAACTGCCCTTGCAGGCAAGGTCTTAGAATATTTTCAATGCTCAAATGCCCCCTTGCAAATTCTTCTGTGGAGTTCCCAGCCAAAACCTTGAAGCAGCCACTAGGAACCTGTTAGAGGGACTTTACAATCACCAAAATGCCTCGAACCATGAAAATTAAAGTACTTGGAGTTTAGGATGCTCAAAAGTCCTTTGGAGGCCTCTTGCCTTGCTCTCACATGGAGCACATCATGAAGAGAACATCAAGCCAAATGCCCACACACAGGCTGGTAGCCGGATCTGCTTTTAGGATGTGAATTTTCTATGCATTTTTTAAAAAATCTGCTTTGGAATCATCTTGTTTGGAGTCATGTCACTGAAGTTATAGATTTTAGTACATTTGCACCTACATCTATCGCTGCACTATAGCCAAGCTCAAAAAGTGGATAAGACTTGGCTGCGGATAGGCTGGTGCAGCCAGTGCCTCCCTTGGGAAGGTCTACATGGAAGCACGTCATAGTGTTAGCCAATCCATGTAGTCCTAAGCCAAGAAGGGCAAAGGCAGTATGACTGAAATCTAAGCCTGCCATTGCGACTGCCAGAGATCCCAGTAAAGCTCATGGAGGGGTCATCTGTCCCAAAGCATGCCAAGCTCCCATTCAATCACCCAATACTTTCATTGTCTTGAGCTGGTCCAAGGGGGCATCTACTCAAATAAGGTGCTAAAATATATGAGGTTCTAAGCCCTAGCCTCCACTTGCCAATGACCAACTGTGTTTCACTCCCATCACCCTCAGGGAAACTCCTATTCAGTAAAACTCAGGGAAACTGCTATTCAACAAAACTCGACATGCAATCTTCCAAAGGATCTTGGGTCCAAAGAGAAGCTCCTCCCTCCACTCACTCAAAATGGCAATGCCAGCCTCAATCCTCGCCCACTAGCTTCCTACAAGCAGCCCAATTGTCTCATTGGATCCTTTGTGCCATCTTGTTGATGACACAAAGGATCCAAGTGTGCCCAACCATCATCCCAATGTGCTCAACCAACCTTTTCTACACCTCACCATCCAGAACTTGGATCCCAGGGGCCAATAAAGAGGGGTTGTCTCTCTATCTTCTCTCTGCAGTGTGGACTCACCTCAAACATCCAAAACGTAGATGCCACCAAACCTTCATCATGCTCATTATCCAGCTCTGTAGAGAAACATGGGATAGTTGCTTACTTTAGGCCAACTCTCCACGGAGAGGATTTACTCAGAGAAAACAAGACACACTAACGGAAAGACACAACTCAATGTATGTGCTTAATGAACAGTAAAGCAGGCAACGCAGATCTGAAAGAGAACACAGATGTGCAGCCAAATTAGAATAGATATAATGGCGTAAACCAAGAACCAAAACTGCCAAGGCATGTACAAACACCTTCAGCAAACAAACACTGAGGTAAGGTAACGAAGGATGGCTTCGTTTGCTGCACCCTCTGAAGGAGGATCCTTGTCTTCTGCCACGTCCATGCGTGTAGGCTTCAGTAGCTGCTCAAAAGTCAAGCACTCATGCGAAAGTTCTGAAAACTTCCTTCAACGCACTCCTTATGCTCTCCTACAAGCGTAGGTCTCCACCTAGGACCGCTGCAGACGTCAGGGCCTGTTGCTGCAAGAACTCCTTCAATGTGGTGATCCCTAAGGAGCTCCCACTGCTCTTTCCTCCTCTGAGATGATCTACACGCTTAGCACAAACAATGCCAGGAACCCCCCACATGGGTCTCCTTATATAAGTGGTGGCAATAAGTCAATTGGTAAATTTTGGTGTTGGTCTATCACATGCCTAGGATACATTCGGTATAAGGCCATTAGAATTAGGGGTGAATGTCAAAACAGGTTGGCATACTCTTACAACAGATGGTGTACCTGGTTTCTAATAGTGTGAGTTCATCAAGTGAATGTCAAAACAGGTTGGCCTACTCTTACAACAGATGCTCTCCATAATGCTACTACTTTGTTGGTCCCCACTTGAGAGTTGACTTTTTCGATCACAAAGTCAACATTGACTTTTGACCGACTTGGTCACCGGTTGGCGTTGATCAACTAACCATGGTCAACGGTCGGCATTGACCAGCCAATTGTGGTTGGACAAACTCCCCTAGAAGTCTATAAAAGGAGGTAATTTCATCCATTCAAGGATCATCTACTTTTGGGCCATCTCTCAATCACGGAGTTCTTCCAGCTAGAGCATGTGGACCCCATACTACGAGGCCCCGACACGATCGAGATCTAGAGCCAGCAACATGACAGTTCAAAACAAAGGGTTGATGCACATATTACACTTGGGGATATCCCCTCTTTGTTTAGAGTCACGGCTCAACCGACAAGGGTCACCGTAGCCCTTGTTAGGCATAGAGCTATGACCAAGTGACGACACAAGACCACGCCCGTGAGTAGCCAACGGCACTCTATCACCGACTTCATGCTTCCGCTATCTCATCCACCTGGATGACCTGATGATGAGGAGGAGGAGGATAATGATGATGATGATGATATTGATGTGTAGTCGATCACTCTGACATGACTATGTAGTACTTAGCACTAGCTTTTTGCATTCTGCATTGGTGTGGATGCTCGTTAAGTAGCTCCACCCTCACAGTTTGTTTGTATCAGGATTCTCACAGTCTCATAGACCCATCGGTCTTCCGAAGACTTTAATAAACTTTCTTTCTTTCTTTCTTTCTCCTCCAGACTGCAATAGTAATAATTCACAGCCAACAACACAGCGCAGCAGATCCCGCATATCCAGGAGCCATGGGCACAGCCATAGCAGCCCAACATCATCCTCCTTAGGCACCTAGTTCAACAAGAGGCTTCCACAATAGTTAGGGGAGTTTCCATCGCATTTTTGCAGCCGTTTTACAGCAGCAGTGATACTCCGATGGGTATCCATTTTGTATGCCAATTTGGCACTCATGTACAAACAATAGCTAGGGCATTTATGCCAGCATGATAAATAAAACAGTGCACAATAGTTAGGAAGACCTCTTCTATCTTTCATGCCTGAGTTCTCCTTTGTGCATTCATCTATTTCCACATAGCAAGTCCCGCATGTTACATTCATATCAGAGCAACATGGTTCCTTCTTAGCTGAATTAGGTTGGAGGGAATGTTGGCACTAAATCATAGTAATGGGAACGCAACAGGTGAAGGAGGGAGCGTGTGGTAGCACCATACTCCGTTAACCTCTCCCTCCCTCCACCACACATCAGGGTCGGCTCCCGTCTTCACCCGTGTGCATTTACACCTTGCAGCAAAGGGGGGAATTTTTTACCTAGCAGTTGGTGTCGCAGCAATTGATGGGTCTAGAGTCTTCCATCATGGACCCATCTAGCATAGGAGCTCTCATGCGAGTGTTTAAGGAGCAAATCGTCTCCTTGAGCAGAATCGGCCCCTTTCTTAGCAGCTCCAACTCTTGCGCGAGTAAGAAAAGAAGACAAAGGATGATGCAACGACATTGGACCATTTCCAGCTTTTGCTGGAACAGGAACGCCTTACGCCACCGCGCATTGAGCATCAGCTTTAGTTGGGCTGACTCACATTTCACCTTCTCATCAAAAGTTGTCAAGCCCAGTGGGCTCAATTTCAAGTCCTACTATCCTTAAAGCTCAGCAGGAGGGGGCGTCTCAGCTGGAGTAGCGAGTGTACCTATTAGCAATACGGAGGTTGATGATTCCTTGGCAGTCAGTCAGGATAGTCATGTAGTTCCCTCCACAGTTCCCCTTCCTTAGCTCTTTAGGAAGGCAACAGTTGTCACGGGCATCCACAGCCCGTGGCCATATTGGACTGCCATGCAAGCCCACGCATTAACAGTTGCAGCAAAGGCACCATGTCAGCAGCCAATCGGCCACCCTGTGGGCTGGTTGGTGCCACATCAGCAGCCAGTCATCCACGACAGCCCAATCAGTGGGAAGCAGCAAGGTTGGCCATGCTGGTCGGTCAGTTTTGAGGCCCAAGGGGGCCTATAAAAGGCAGCCCCTTGGCCTTCATTTCTCATCCCACCTCAGGCCTTCCAGCCTTCAGTGAAGCAACACCTAGGCCTCCCCGCAACAGACCAGCAAGGAAGCCTCAGCCTCTTCAGGATCTAGTGAGGATTCACCTCCTCTAGGTAGTCTAGCCTTCAGTTTTCCAAAGAGGGTTTCAGCCCCTTCATACAATTGTATTCAGCCCTTTGGACATTCATTATTCAGTTGTATCTATTTCCTCTTCGGAGGTCCACTACATTCTCTCCCTCTGATTCTCTCACTCACATCCACAGCATCACTTTGTGTATTGAGTGCATCATGTTGCAGTTGCAGTTAGTATTGAGCACGAGAGAGAATGAGGATGGTCTATCTCCCGCTACATTGGTATCAGAGCTTCAGATTCTTTCCTGAGACTGAGGAATTTCCAATATATTTTTTTGGGTATTTTGTGCCTAACCCGAACTCGTAGTACTTCCTGAGAAAGAGGGTTTTCCTCTTCTTTTTTTTGGGTATTTTGTGCCTACCCTGGACTAGTGGTGCTTCCTGAGACAGAGGGTTTTCCTATATTTATTTATTTTGTATCTATTTCCTCTTCGGAGACATTCCCCTCCTCTGATTCTCTCACTCACATCCACAGCATCACTTTGTGTATTGAGTGCATCATCTTGCAGTTGCAGTTAGTATTGAGCAGGAGAGAGAGTGAGGATAGTCTCTCTCTCTCTCTCTCCGGCTACATTGGTATCAGAGCTTCAGATTCTTTCCTGAGACTGAGGGCTTTCCTATATATATTTTGTTTTCTATTTTGTGCCTATCCCGGACTAGTGCTACTTCCTGAGACAGAGGGTTTTCCTGTATATTTTTTTGTGTATTTCGTGCCTACCCTGGACTAGTCGTACTTCCTGAGACAGAGGGTTTTCCTATATTTATTTATTTTGTATCTATTTCCTCTTTGGAGGTCCGCTACATTCTCTCCCTCCGATTCTCTCACTCACATCCACAGGATCACTTTGTGTATTGAGTGCATCATCTTGCAGTTGCAATTAGTATCGAGCAGGAGAGAGAGTGAGGATAGTATATCTCCCGCTACATTCGTATCAGAGCTTCAGATTCTTTCCTAAGACAAAGGGTTTTCCTCTCTTTTTTTGGGTATTTTGTGCCTACCCCGGACTAGTGGTACTTCCTGAGACAGAGGGTTTTCATATATTTATTTTTTTTGTATTTTGTGCCTACCTCCGGACTAGTGGTACTTCTTGAAATAGAGGGTTTTCCTCTATATCTATATCTTCTTGAGATAGAGGGTTTTCCTCTATAGATTCTCTCTCTCTCTCTCTTTCTATATACATATATATATATATATATATATATATAGCATGACCTCGGAAGAATCAGTCGACATTTCCCTTAATGGATCTATCTCTGTAATATATGTGTTTGCGCTTCATGTAAATGATCGGGAGGGATTTAATGTCAAGGTCCTAGGTGAGGGCTGATAGCACCAGACTAGGTAGATCTAAGGCCAAGGGCCTAGTGCAAAGATTGTGCCTAGGGGCACGGAATTTAATGCATCCCAAGAGAGGGGTGAAATGTTGCATCAGAAAGTGCCTAGTGCCGCGAACTTTGTAGTTCAGATGCGGGAGATGCTAGCACTTGCGAGAGCTAATATCGCCATATATATATAGAAAGAGAGAGAGAGAGAGAGAGAGAGAGAGAATCTATAGAGGAAAACCCTCTATCTCAAGAAGTACCTATATATATATATATATATATACATACTTATTTTTATATTTATTTATTTATTTTTACTTTTTACTTTGTTGGTGGGTATTTTGTGCGTACCCCGGACTAGTGGTAGTACCATACTCCATTAGACGCTCCCTCTCTTACTCCATCATGCATCGGGCCAGCTCCCATCTTCACCCGTAGGTCTTTACACCTTGCAACGTGAGGGGAAAGTTCGTTTCCAGAAGTCAGGAGGTTCAGGTTAGTCAAGGACAGTCCCATCGTTTATGGTTTAGACAAGATCCGGTAAGGACACCATGAGCACCAGTGCGCAGTCCAACACAAGGGACGAGGGTTCAGTGCCTCCACCACCCCTACCACAGAACCCTACAGACACTGCCATGTCTCCCATGACAGCCATGTTGCACGCAGGTGTAGCAACAACAATTCGAGGCTCTCTTCACCCGCATGACCCAGCTTCAGAAGATGCGGAAAGACTATGAGCAGGCCGCCAAAGAGCGCAAAAGGCTAGCTCGGGAGACAAATGAAGAACGCAATCAGGAGGCTCGGGAAGCGAAAGAAGAACGCAATCGGGAAGCTCAAGAAGCCGAAAGGGCAGCTCGGGAAGCAAAAGAAGAACGCGATCGAGAAGCTCGAGAAGCCGCGATCAGACATCCAGTGGTACGTCCGTAGTTTTCGGCCACATGACTATGCGAGCTTGCTCAGAACTTTGAGCTCATGTACAAGGGTCAAGGACCCAAGCTGTTCAACAGTAAGAAGCCCCGGATTCCTTCGCCAAGCTGTTCAACAGTAAGAAGCCCCGGATTCCTTCGCCATAGATGGAGGAAAGAAGGCCAGCACGGGGCAACAAAAGAAGAACAGTCCAACAAAAGACAACAACGGCTATGGAGGGTACTTGGATGCAACCGGCAAAACGACCTATGCCAAAGAGAACCGCTGCTTCTTTTGCCATGAGCAAGGGCACAAAAAGTAGGATTGCCCGCATTTCAAAAGCAACAAGCCAATGGATCCATGTCCAGTGGTTCTTCTACAGCTTTGACTCTGGCGAAGACAACCTTAGTGGTTGTAGAGGAGATTGAAGAAGATCAGTAGAAGGGGAACTCTCACCAGTTTCCCGCCATGTTCGAGTTCTACGAACAGATCGGTGGCCAGAAAGTCCTCATCCTCGGAGTTCTGAGATCATTTCTACCAAGCTGCTCAGTGAGCCAGGTTGACTCTCACCCTGTGTGATACCATCGCCCTAAATGGGGCATTCATAGGACAGTAGGTGAAAAGCAACAACATGGCCTTAGGCACCACTCTAAAGATAGGAGGATGGGCAGACACCCATACTTTCAAGGTCGCACCAACTCAAGCAACATACATCAACTTGGAAGCCCAATGGTGGCACCAGTTCCAAGTTCGCCCAGACTATAAGCACCAAGGTTTGGATCCTCAAAATTCCAGACCATGGGGGTAAGTTCATCGCTTGGCTTAAATACACTTTGCCTCGCCCTTTGATTTCTACAATCTAGATGGCACGCGAGATTCGCAAAGGAGGAGAAGCATACATTGTCTATGTCAACGCGACCAATACAAAAGTTCCAATTAGGACCCCCGAGCACAAAGCTTTGCTTCAGCAGTACCAAGACATTTTCCTCACATCGCGCTTGCCTCCAACCTTACCACCCAGCCGGCCAAAGGACCATCATATTGAGCTTTTGCATGGATCATCACCCCCCAGCAAGCATCCTTACCGTCTCAGCAAGACGATGGAGGAGGAGCTTGAGTAACAGTTAGATGAGTTGTTACGCGGTGGCTTCATCCGCCCTAGTAACTCACCGTATGCAGCTCCAATTCTCTTCGTCAAGAAGCAGCTCAGATGTGTGTGGATTACCGCGCATTAAACAAGCTGACCATCAAGAGCAGGTTCCCCATGCCAAGGGTTGCGGTACAAAATCCTGTACAGATAGAAGGCGACGCGTACCACATTGCAGGGCGAAAGCACAAAAGAGACGCAACAGGACCCACAAAGCTAGCGAAACTATTCGTGTCCACACAGGGAGTTTCTCTTTTCGCAGGTGCCCAAATTTCCATCAACTGCACCATAAAATTTTATCCTCTACACCTTGGAAATTGGAGGTTGTCAAGGAAGAGCGCTCTCATAAACTTCTTTTTGGATGGAAAACGGGACGTCCTTCCCCCTTGTGATGTATTTGACCATGCCCCTAAGCTGCTGAAATATTTGAATCCATCATGATTGCCGATCACTCCAATAGGAGTTGGGCATTGTCTAAAGCCACTTTAAAGCTTGATGGTATGTTTTGATTATCAGGGTCCGTCCATAAAGGAACAGCTACCAGTGGTTCAATGCCTAGATTACACCAAGTAATTCTCTACAATAGACCGAGTTATTCGGGGTCCAAGTGAATGCATTATGCACTGATGATATAACCCAGATACTCGATTTCCATCAGTCCATGTTCACTCTTTTTGGCATTGAGATATAATTGATTGTCGTACAAAAGCTGGAGAGCTTTCCGCACCTTCCTTAAGTGGTGATCCATTGTGGCTAAAAAGATCAAGATATCATCTAAAAAGATAAACAGGCACACTCCTATATGCTCCGCGACATCATTTATTGAACGTTGGTGGTGCATTTTTAAGACCAAACAGTATGACTACAAACTCATAATGAGCTCGCTCTATCCTAAATGTTGTCTTCGAGATGTCACTGTCAAATATGCAAACCTGAAGATAACCGCTCTTAAGGTCTATCTTAGAAAAACATCTGGCACCGTTCAAGCGCTCTAAGATGTACTCTATGCAGGCCATTGGAAATTTATTGCTAATCTTAATCTTATCTAGTCGATGCATAGTCATCATAGTGCCCAAAAGCGGCGTTTTTTGTCACCCGAAACGGTTCACCGTTTTGGCGGGGTTTCCAAAACAGAAAATGCCATTTTGGGGAGGGCAATTTTGGCCCCAAACCATGCAACTCCTCCCGCGCCGCCGTGGCTCTTTTCTCTGCGCAGCTCCGCTCCACCATCTCCTCTTCACAGCCTACAGCCCTCTCACCTTACAACTCTCTCCTCCTCCAACCTCTCCTCCTTGCTCTCCTCTCATCCTACAGCCCCCTCTCAACCCGCTGCCCCTCCTCCTTGCTCTCCTCTGCTCTCCTCCTTGCCCTCTCCTCTCCTCCTTGCTCTTCTCTCCAACCCCTCTCCACCTTGCCCCCTGTCATCCTGCTTCAACATGTATCCACTTGCTTGGTACTATTTCTTTTTGTTTTTCAATAGTATGCTTATTAAGAAATGAAATGTTTTCCTTCTGTTCAGTTACGGACAATGGGGACTAGGTCTAGCATTTGAGGGTGGACCCCCTTGCTTGGGGTTATGGGCATTAGTGACCCACAAGAGTGATGGCCTCTCTTTGAGAGGGACATCTAGAAACCACACCCAACCTGAGTACCCAAACATGGGACCAATCAAATGCACAGATTGCATACCGACCTAGGAACCATTCAAGAGAATGTTCCCTGAGCTTTGGGTGTGGGCCTGGCAGCATGCCAAGAGTAATGGAGATACAAGATAAGACGACAAACAAATGAGCTCAGTATGGCTCAATTATGACCTTAGAGTACGTCAATAGATAGTCTAAGCTGTTAGGAACCCGTGTGTGCGATCAGAATTAAATTCTGACAACTTTGAAATTTTAGGGTTTTTGGGAGTGACGTGGCAGCTGACACATGGCAGACTGCCACTTGGAATCTGAGCTGGCAGGTCAGTCCACCTGTCCCACACATGTGGCAGCATGCATGGCAAGTGGCAGGGCATGCAGGCCAAGTGTTTGGCCCCAAGTAGATTTGGGGCAAGTTGTGGGCTGTCCTCTTTGGGACTGCAGCCCACCAAAAATCTGGGACAAGTGTCCACCTTCCACTCTAGGCCTAGGAGGGGGGCTGAGCCTATAAAAGAAGGCCTCTCCCCTTCATTTCACACATGAAAATTTCGTCACTTTTCTTCTCCCTCCTTTTAGATGATGCAGCAGAACCTCTCCAGCTCCTTGGGTGCAGCCAGCTTCTCCCCAGGCCATTCTCTCACCTCAGCAGCACTTTCTCTCTCTACAACAGCACATTCTCTCTCTACAGTTCCAGCCCCTCCTCTCCAGAAATCTGCCCCCTCTCAGCTCTTCTGGAACAGCAGCAGCATCCTCTCTCCTTCACCTAGCCTGGAGCAGCCACAGCCCCTTTCTCTCTCCTGCTGCAGTCTTTCTCTCTCTACTGCAGAATTTCTCTCTCTACTGTTCCAGCCCATTTCCCTTGCAGAAATCTGCCTTTCTGTGCACCTCTGGAACAGCAGCAGCTCCTCTCTTACATCTCCTCCCTTGGGATCAGCATAGGCACTCTCTCTCTACAGCTATCACTCCATAAAAGCTTTCTCTCTCTAGCCTACAGGCTGTTTTTCTAAGCTGTTCTCATTCCAGCCCCATTTTCCACACTCTCCTCACCCAAGGTAGCTTCAGAGGCATCAAGGACTTCATCTACAAAAGGGCCAAGTCCCGAAGGGAGCCTGTATTGTCAAGTTTATCTCATTTACAGCACTATTTCATGTTGTTTCTACTATCTTTCTAGAAACTAGTGTTTGTCTCTAATGTTGGATGTAAGTGGTGATTGTTGCAGGCTTCTTCCTTGTGGATTGGGCAAGCCAAGAGCTGAAACCTGAGCTTGGAGTCCTCCTTTTTGTTGTCTACCTTGTACATATGCTCTTGAGTCTTGTATCTATGAGTTCATCAGTTTGGAAGGTGCATTGCACCTTGGTCTTGTATCTCCATTTTCAAGAATAAAGTGAGCCTGGATAAGGGGGGGGGCCCGTCTTGGCCCCTCAATCATATTGCATTCTCCAATGATGTCACTTTGTGTTTAAGCTGTATAAGTCTTAATTCCAGCTTAATTGCAAACTATTAAGTTCAAGTATATGTGTTTGGCAACTCGCAATCATCTCATTCAAATGCCTCTGCAAAATCCGTTGTGTGAATTGATAGAAAGCACCGAGTAGTTTACACCCCCTCTCCTCGTTGCTCTCCTCAGCCCTTGCCCTCTTCTCCTTGCTCTCCTCAGCCCTTGCCCTCTCCTCTCCTCCTTATTGTCCTCTCAACCCTTACCCTCAACCTACATGGCTCCCGATGCATTTTGGAAACATGCAGAGAAATTGGGGAGCTATGAGTGGTCTGGTGGTTCTAAAAAGTGAAAATGCAAATTTTGTGGAGTGGAAAAACGGGGAGCATCACCGGTGTGAAGGACCATCTTGCCCATGTGCCAAATATTTCTTAAGATGTTAAGGAGAGCCTTGAAGAATGGAGGTGAAAGCGTTTGGCCGTTCCCAACGATTTCGATTCAATGAAGCCATCGAATAAAGCTAGTTCAAGTCAAGCACTAGCAGCAAAGAGGTGCAGAAATACAGAGTCAGAGAGTGGCCATTCCTCTATGTCAACTGTGATGCAAAGAGGACTCTTTGCCAGGGGATGTATCACGAGCCACTTCTCCACTACCTAGAAATTCTATACAAAAGACCAACATCCAAGCTGGCTTTCAAAAGCAGGCAATGGCAGAGGCAACTAGGGAGCTCACCCGATTGTTCATACGGTGTGTCATTCCCTTTCATGTGGCCAAGGCAAACCAATGGAGGAAGACCATAAGAGTCATCAGCCAGCTGCATTGGATGTGAGTGGGAAGGCTCTTCATCTGAGGCTCTCCGAGTACAAAAGCTCAAGCAGGAAAGAGCATGCATAGAAGTGCAACTAGAGCCCTTGAAAGAAACAAGGGAAAAGTATGACTGCACATCAAAGCCATTGATGCCTCCCTCCCAAGTCTCACAATTACCGACGCATTTATTTATATACGGGAGGCTATCATCCAAATAGGGCCTGAGACTGGTAATTCACTACCCATACACTCAAGTTTCAACTACATGCAACATAGTAATGTGAGTTACAACTTAAATCCTACTTAATTCTAATTATGTGTGCAGAAACGTATTGCCATTCGAGTGCTCTCTCAAGATTGCAGTTACAGTCCATGTGACGAGAACTGGAGCACTTGGGCACTCTTCCATACAAAGAAGAGAAATAGGTTGAGTACCTCTCAGCTAGAGCGGTTGGATTTTCATCATTGCAACCTCCAGCTCCTTGATAGGATTGCCAAAAACCCGGAGCCTTCTCAAGTGAATGTGGACAAGATCGACATTGAGAAGATGAAATTCATTCCAAAGATCCCACAGGACAAGCACGACATGTACTCCTTACTTTATGAGGAGTTGACAACGTCGACCCGCACCACACCGCTCTTCCACCTGCTCTCAGAGGCAGAGATCTGCAGGGGGGGGGGGGTTCCATCACTTCCACTTCAGCAGGGCCACAGGAGCGAGATCCTCTCCTATCTTCATCTGAGGCTGGCACTCAAGAATCAAAGGAGGCAAATGCTCTTAGCTGCTATTGGGCGACCCCATGAGGAGGCTACTGATGAAATTTGAGAAGCAATGCTCCAATATTAGAGAAGAAATCGCCTGAAAGAACAGTTGGACTTGGCACAACTATCACAAGTGATACTGCACGAATTTCCACCGGTCCTTGCTGGAGGACATTCTCTAGTATAAGACCTTTCTTTTTGCTCAAAAAGCCCTCTCAAAGTCGTTTCTATTTGGGCAAATTTCGGCCTCCAATCTCTGCTTGTTGCGGGATTCAGATTTTGACAGTTTTGTGGTTTTGAGGGTTGACCAAGTCAACATACAATTGGGACTTATACTGCTGAAGATCAGTTTACTGTATTTTCACTGTGTTTGATCATTTTCATTCAGCCATAAGTCTTGGAAAGTTAAATGTTTGACTGATATTTCAGTTTGGCATATTTTCAAAGTGTATGTATGCAAAGAAATAGTCATCATCTGAGGGGTTCTTGTTTGTGTTAAGAAGTACTACTTGTAAGAGAGTAGACACTGCCCAAATCAAGGGTAAGACCCTCTCATCTATCCTCATGGTCACTCAAGCCAAAAGTACGATGGACACTAGAAGGATGCAAAATGCTCTCTCAAAGCACGATGAAAAGTTTTGCACTGCCAAGATGAAGGATAAACCACATATGATTCATGAGCCTCTCCAAAGCATTGGCATTTGGACATCAACTTGGACTCTTTCAACTACATTAACATGGTGGTCGAGAATATGCACCCTATTGAAAATATCATTCTACATTTGTGGACCAGACACAAAGATAGCATGGAAACGACGCTAGAAAAGGATTGCTATCAAGGGGGAATCTTCCCCACATCTCCAAAATATTAGAGTTTTTTGTGTGTGGTCAATAAGGGTTTTCTGCCCTGGAATGTCCCCCTTAAATGATTGTTAACTTTATGTGTGAGTTTTACCTTGTCAGACCTATGGGAACTTCCCATGCATAGTCATTGTTCATTCTCCCAATTGTAAACCAAGAGACCAAATTCAGAGTGAGATCATTTGGGTGAGGTTGCCCAAATGAGTCTACTGCTGATGCAACTACAGTAAGTGCCAGGTTAGGATTATGAGTGTTGCCACTAGAGGTGGGCAAGCCATGAAGTTTCCCATGGACTACTAGGGTTGAGGTCATCAATTTGTGGGGGGGATTGTTGGGACAAACTGATGTAATGAGATCATACCATAGGTTACAAGGTCTATGATTATGAGTGTGAACACGTGTGTGTGTGTGTGTGTGTAGGTGTGACTAATGATGTGTCAGTTAGTAGGTGTGAATGAGTGAATCTAGGAGTGTGGTGTGTGATTGAGAGATACTGGGAGATAATTGTGGATCTAGCGATGCTCTCTTGATGTCACTCTTGGATGTTACCAGTGTCTATTTAATGACACTCTCTATGAATAAACATGCTTCATTTTCCATCATTGTGTCAACACCATGTCTCCCTTGCTTCCCCAACAACCAAGAGGGAGCCAAATTTTTAGCAGAAAAATATTGAACAGCATACCAAAGCCAACATGGACAGCAAGAAAAGGGCAAATCAATGCTTCATGTGTGGCGAGAAATGGACTCCTGAGCACAAGTAGTATGCAAAATGCAAAATACTAGGACAACCAAACAACCAAACTGAGCATGATCATTGAGTTCTCTGATGATGAGTTGTTGGTGAATGCCTTGATGTGACTCATGAGGAGACAGACGGAGCACAGGAGTCGGGACAAACTCCAGATGCTGGAGTCAAAAGTGGTTTCTGAGTGTCCCTTTGATCCAGTTGGGACTACTCAGCTTGGAGGGAACACCCATGACATGCACAAGCTTCAGCCCAACAGAGTTACACCCCTAAAGTTGTTTTCCTTGAGCATCGTGCTGCCGTACCATTCCATGCACAGATGATACTGATGGGAATGCCCCTGTGAATGAGGAGGTGCAATATTGGGTTGCTCAGCCAGTACTTTATTCAATATCTTTTAATGCATTGATGGGTGTGAGGAGTGCTGAGACACTCAGGTTAAAAGGTGATATTAAGGGCGGGACTGTTCATAAGCTTGTGGGCAGCGCAAGCGCAACAGTTTCATCAACACCAAGACCTTGCAGAAGGTGGGGCTTGTTGTCACAGAGATAGATTATGGGCTGAGAAGTGAGGTACGGGACATCTGGGCTGAAGGCACAAAACACTGCCTCCAAGCATGCATTCAAGTGCTACCTACAAACTACAGCCATGGGGCTGGTAACTCTGAAGGCAAATTGCCTTGAAAACTGCTTCTCCCTCTCCTTGAACGGAAGGCTTGGGAATGAGACCAAGGGGCCTCCTTTAATAGGAGAAGGGGAAGCCCAACCAAGTGGACCAGCAAGCTGGCCAACCACAAGATGGCTCCAACTGAACGACCACTAGCTGTATCATGTGTCTGTCATGAGTACTTTGAGCTCCGTCTGACCTGACTGGGTTCGATAGACAGTATCGGTGTGGGCTAAATGTACAAGACACAGCTAGAAGTATGCGCTCTATGTGTTGCCTACAAACTGCAGCCATATGGCTGGTAAAACTGAAGGCTTAAGAACTGCTGGCCTTGTTCTTTGAGTGCCTTAAACTGAAAGCTTGAGTAGGATGCAGGGATGATGCCAAAAAGTAAGTCGTGTCTTATAGGAGGAGGTGTGCTCCTACTTACCCACCAGTAAGCTGGCCAACTAGCCAAGTTACCCAACCAGCCAACCAGTTGCAACTGACCAGTGAGTTGACTCAAACTAGGCCCCTGTCCATTGTCCTCGCATGAAGATCCTTCCACTAATCAAGAAACTTATTCAAGACGTCTTTACATCTATCCTTCTCTACCCCAGACTAGGCACCAAGGCAGTCCACAAACATGGAAGAAAACAGCGCAATATGTGGGAAGACTTACACAGCCCCAAGTGGGCATGTGTTCCCTTAAAATCCTAGCCCACAGCCCCAATGTCCTCCTTATATTGAGGACTCACAGATAGGACAAGCTGCACTCACTCATGCTTTCCTACGTTCTTCCTCTAGCCTTCCCCCCTCCTTACATTCATATCACAGCCCTACTTGGGCGCATTTTTGCAGCTCTATCCTATAAGCTCCTCTGCAGGTCACCGTCTGTTTCAGCCCCTTGCCAACTTTTCCCAGGTTTATTTTAACATGTGACTCCGTCTTAGAACTCTCAATTCCTACAGCGCCTAGATCAATGACCTTAGGTTGAGAATGATCTACCCACAACGAAGAAATACTTAGCAATATAGCATGGTATAGACTTGAAGATAAAGAACTGAATGAGAACTACAACTCCACCTTTTTAACGTTCTCAAATTAAGGAAAGACAAACCGTCAAGATGGAGCTACATGTGTCCAGTAACATGGTCAAACCCACGAAAGCAATATTACTCGGTACAATTTTAGACATGAGGTTGGTGTTTGCAAGGACTAACAAGCATGGCGTGAAGAAACAAGCAAAGACGAGAGGGTACATAAGTTTGGAATACACTTACAAAGATAAGCACTTGGTTCAATCAGAGTCACCTCCTTGTTGTTGGGATTAGCAGTGGACTCCTCGTGATCATCAATCGTAGATATAGGCTCCGCTGACTTTTTTGGGCTGAATTGCTTGAAATGGCCGATAAGCTTCAGGAGTTGATTTCTTATAAGCAAAGCATTTACCCCACTAATGTCAAATTCCTTGGCAAAACTACTGGGCAATCCTTCAGGAAAAAAGCGTGCCTCATCCTCCTTGCTGCAGTACTCAAAAGCAAATTTGTGAGCCCATTTCCAAAAAAAGGGAAAAATACACAACGTTATAAGAACAGCCTAGCTTCTTGACATCATGTCCACCATTTGTTCATGCAGGATAGAAAACAGCACTAACCTTGACGTAAAGAGTTTATTCGCATCGCTAGCCGTGAGATCTGCTAAGCTGGTTGCTTCGGTATACTCTACTAACACTCTGGGCGGTAAATATTTGTCAATACCAAACACTCTCTTTGTCTTACTCCGAGGACCCGTTCCCTTCTCTTCATTAGCTTTCTCGACTTGCTGCCCTTCCTGTCCCTCAGAGTGTTCTGGACGCAATGTTTGAGCTACGACTTTGCCATCCTTCAATGCTTCGACAGTGTCCACGACATCCGGCTCATGCCAGTCATCGAAATTCCAATCATCTATCATACCAGATGAGCTCATCAATTTCGTTTCCTTTTGACTAGTTTCGTCAGCCTCCAGATCACCCTCTTCTGAAATCCACCCTTCTACCAGAGATGTTAGCTTCTCAAGGGCTACTTCTCTAGAACCATCATCCGAAAGCTTATCTCGTTTTTCTGGTGCATTATCAGGCTTGTCGTTAGGAGTTTGAGTTCCCGAACAGTTCCTGATCTGCAATCGATAAAAGGGAAGGATCTGAAACGCCCCAGTTAATATTGTCACTTGATCGCGGTTCATGTATGGCAAAATATTGTGGCAATTCCCTCCAAGGCCACCATTGCGAGAGTATAAAGCCGCCTTGGCAATGCCAAAAAGAGTTGCATTGACTCCTCTAACGTTAACAACCCGTGAACCGAAATGCCGTCCAGGGGTAGCAAAGTTCACGTCAGGGCACCGATCAAGAGCACTAAACGAGGCTGCTTCTCGGCAGCTATCATGCAAGGCACGACGAAAGAGCTTCCAAGAAGGAAGCTTGGGGGAGGGAATGGACAGATATGCAATGCAAAAGCAACGGGTTCTGGTCCCTGATCGAGGGCGGGAAGAAGCAGCGACGCGGGCAAGGTGCTTCATGGGAGCTTACAACTTACGACATTTGGCATCAAAACGAGGAGGTCTTCAGGGGAACGAAGGTTTTCGGTGTGGCGAAGCTGTCCGCCATAGCCACAGCAGGAAACAAGGCTTTGGAGGTTTAAGAAGGGTTTACTTACTTCAAAATTTCTTAGCAATTATGCTTCTTCAAATGTTGCATTATGAGGAATTTGGTTTCTTTCTTCAAATTGTATGGTCAATTGGGGGACATACATTTGAGTAAATTTCTTCAAATGCTCCATCACGAGGTATTGGTGGCCTTTCACGATCCCCCAAGTATGTAATGGGCTTACTCCCACATATCAAAATAGGTTTGTAAAAGGTCATGATATGCTTGACAATATTCATGCTAAGAGCCCTTTCACCCGATCAGGCTGTCTCCAAACCTCTGGTTTTCTTTTAGCAACCCGATTCTTCAAATGCTCCACTAGTGAGTAAATCTCTTCAAATGCTGCATTATGAGGTATTGGTGGCCTTTCAGGATCCCCCAAGTATGTAGTGGGCTTACTCCAAAAGATCAAAATAGGTTTGTAAAAGGTCATGATATGCTTCACAATATTCTATACCTGCTAAGAGCCCTTTCACGCGATTGGGCTGTCTGCAAACCTCTGGTTTTCTTTGGCAACCCAATTGCCATAAATGCACACCTACAACTGGCAATATGCTGACCAATTGTGGGCACAGAGACATGTTCTCATAGTGCTTGTTGCTTGTAGGTAGTCGCCCATAATGATGAGACTTGATTGCCCCTTGAGCCCCAGCTCGGGAGGAGGGGCCCGTCTGGCAACCACCGAGAAACTGAAGTGTCCACATTACATAAAAAACCAAGCGTGTGAACGTTCCAGCTAGCACCCACAGTGCAAAAGTTTCCAAACCCAAGTGCTTCCTTGTACAAGTTCTAAGAAGATTGGAATATGATGTTTCATGTGATCTCATGATCACGGATTTTATCTTTAGAGTATTGTCCCATATTAATAGGCTTTATTGGCAAGCACTTCTCCATAGTTTGTCTAAATGAGTTTGCATAACCCGCCTTTGGCTGGTCTTGCAAACTCTTACCATGGCCACTATGACACGTGTGTTTTTGTGTGCATGTATACATGTGTATATGGGTTGCCTACACAAGTATGCATATGTGTATGTGTGCTGATAGTCCAAGGGCTTGTGGTAGTTCATGAGTTTGTAAAAGTCCAAGAGTCCAAGGGTGGCACGTGGCATAGTCTAAGAGTTCAAGGGTGGCATGCGGCCGCATTTAAACTCTTTTCCTCTAAGTTACCATGTGTCAAAAAACCATCCTTGTTTTTTTTAATGGGTCAGTGGTTCATATGCATAATGGATGCTACTTCAAATGGGGCATTATGAGAATGTTAATGCTTATTTAAATGGTAATGGACGTTGCTTTAAGGATCCCCTACGTATGTATGGGCTTACTCCAAGTGTAGAGACTACTAAGGTTGATGTTTGGAGTGTGATCTCAGGATCGTATTTATGTGGAATTTTACCTTTAGAATATTATCTCATATTGTGACGCTTTGTTCGCAAATGCTTCTCCATAGTTTGTCTAAATAAGTTGGGAAATTTGGTTTGAGGAGATTAATAAGGTAGGGGTGCCCAATAGCCCCCTTGTTGAAACATCTAGTTCACGGTTCCATTAATGGGTACGGTGTGGAAGATGGAAAGCTTTAAAGGAATGAGATTGCTTTTATGTAGACACTTGATTTTACATCTTAGTGCTGATGAAGGTGAATGCATTGATGAGAACTTCCCAATGATTCTATGGGGGACAAGGCTAGTTTTGTCTCACAAATATTCTATTTTATGTAGAAAGAGAGGAGTGGTTTGGGTGACCTTAGGGGTTGATATGCATATGGAGTAAAGGGTTTTGTGGTTTTATATCAAAATGAAAGGGAATAGGAGACCTTGGCATGGTAAGGGTCTAGGATTGAATGCTTGACTATTAAATCTTTAACACTCTATGGTATCGCAATTTAAGAAATGTCAACGTAATGAGTAAGAAATACATTGGGAGTATTTAGAATTAAGAAATTTAAGAAATGTCAACATTGGGAGTATTTAGAATTAAGAAATGTCACATTAAGAGTATCTAGAATTACAACGAGAATCGCTCACACGGAACTTGCAAATTATCGAAACCACAATGAAAACTATTCACAAGAATATGCATGGTCTTTCAAAACTCACAAATGGAAATGATGACAAGTGCGTTGGGTGCAATCTCCCCCCATAGGAGTGGTGCTCATCTTCCACTTCCTATGTATTTGATTGATTCAATAATTTCAAGCAACAGCTAATACAAGCTCATGTACATCTCCTCCATGCACGAACTGCAAATAAGCCACACATAGCCTTTCCAAAATAGCTTGCCTTTTCTAGAAATAGAGTTCGCTTTTCCCACTTTAGATAATATGCTTAGGCTAACCCTCTAATGTTCCAAAAATTAAAATATGTACATGAGCATTTATAATTTCCCAAAAACACATAGGAATGTAATCTCCCCCCATAGGAGTGGTGCTCGTCTTCCACTTCCTATGTATTTGATTGATTCAATAATTTCGAGCAACAACTGATACAAGCTCATGTACATCTCCTTCGTGCTTGAACCACAGATAAGCCACACACACCCTTTCCAAAATAGCTTGCCTTTTCTAGAAATAGAGTTTGCTTTTTCCACTTTAGATAATATGCTTAGGCTAAGTCTCTAATGTTCAAAAAATTTAAATATGTACATAAGCAATTGTAATTTCCCAAAAACTAGGCTTTTGGAAGTAGGCCGCATCCTAGTTGCACCTTACACGCACAAAATATGGTGAATCATGCTTGCAACCAGTAGCCATCGCCTGATTAGTTACTCTTCCCCTAAATTCACAACATTCATAAATAATGCAAATATTTCAAGCATAAAAAACCTTGGAATCAATCACCAATATTATTCAAGCTTTCAGCATTTAAGCGATGCAAAATCAACAAATCATAGATGGATGGTGCACACATGCGACACATACCATTGCATGGTGCACACACTGCTACGCATATCATCATTGCGTAATTGGTGCACACACTACTACACACTCATACAACCATAGCCATATATCCAGTCATGCACACACTGCTACACATACCATCGCTCATCATGTAAGTGGTGCACACATTGCTACACACCCATCACATAAATGGTGCACACATTGCTACACACGCATACAAACAACGAGCACACACTACATCAGCTGTGCGATAAAATGCTAAATCTCACAACTAAATGTTGAAAGATTAAAAAATAATGGGGTTATCCCGATTCTCGTGATAAGAATATACAAAATGTCACTACGGGTTAATACACAAGGATCTCATAAGGTTCTTGGGGATAAGGAGATGGGTCATAGAAAGTATTGTTATTTTTTGTGGGATGCTTTGCCAATTCCTAAAAACTAAGGACAACGGAATTGTTAAGGAAATGTTGCCACAGTTGTTTATCAGTCTCCATGGTTAAGTAGTTTATAAATAGATGTAGGTGAGAGTGATGGCAATTGGAAGTTTATGATTTGGTACAGTAAGCTCATGAGATCTTATCCCTTGACGATATTTGGTTACGTATTAGCTATACATTTAGCAGATACTCGAGAGATGATTGGTGTGAGATGGAAGGGATGTAAGGTCTTGTGGGGATGCTAGTGTGAAGGATAATATTTGGTAGCAGAGGGCAATAGATGTAGTTGGAATGCCAATGCTACATTGGAGCTTTCTACAGCTAGAAGACTTAAGAAAAGGGATTTGGGAGTGAAGAAGGTTGATTGGATTTCTATGGAGATTGAACACAAAGTTCCAATTGAATTCATGGGATGTGCGGTGTATTTCATTAGTGGCGGAGATAGCCATTGAGGAGTATCCCACATATTGCAACTTATCCAAAAGTTGACAAGCAAATTAGTGAGTTTGTAGTCAAGTACTATGGCATTTGTATCTAGGTGCTTATGTTATGCTCAACCTTTAGTTGACAACAAGCAAAATGTTGTTTGGAAGCTATGTAGAAGTGGATGGTGGTGGAAAAAGACACGATATATAGAAATATGACAATTTGGTTAGTTAAAGTATTTTATATTGAAAGTGGTGCATTATATCTACATGGTGGATGACTATAGGTCAAAGGTGAAGCTATCCAACAATGTAATATGCTTCTTCAATAATTGTAGATCTCAAAAAAGGCTCGAACTATGGAAGAATATACAAAATCTATCATGTGTCAGTGTCAATGCCTCCAACCAATAGGATCAAGTCTGATATTTATAATGTTGAATGTATTTTGTCGTTTTCCCTTATGGGAGATCTCCACTCAAACATTTTTTGTCTAGTGTCACAACAATAATCGGTTATAAAACTCTGAATGAAGCACTAGGCCATATCAAAATACAAACTAAGCCAAGGTAGCCTAGTAATTGTAGCTACAATATGCTCTTAACTTGGTTGTTTGTATCCATTTGTAAGTCTAAATGGCATACCAAAAACTCATAATGGCTAAATCTACTCCTAGAATCAATCTTGTATACATCCTCACCTCAAATTCTAACTTGATAGTAGACACTCTTGAGATTAATCTTGCTAAAGATTGTCGCTCCATTGACCCGGGTCATCTATTCTAGACATAGGATATTTGTGTCTGAAGGTGATATAGTTTAACCTTTGGAAATCAATATACAGCCAAAGAATTATCTTTTTCTATATTATCATTGGAGAAGAAAAAAGGAACTAATCGGGTCGACTATACATGAATTAGAGGTTTTCTTTGAGTTGTCTTCACTCTTTACCTTCTTCTTTGAAACTCAATCTATAAAGAGCTCTGTTTATAAGTTTTGTCCCAAGAATAAGTCTAATTTGATGTTGAATATTCACTTTTAGAGGTAACCCATAAGATAATTCATCCTTAAAACAATTCTAGAATCCACCAAAGATTTGGTTAGCTAATAAGGCCATCTTCCCTCCATGCCCTACAACACACACCCTTGGCCTTTTGCCAAGACAAATCTCTCATCACCTTTGTATACCTCATCAAATACTTCAACTAATCAAGTCTCTAACCATTTTATTTAATGTAATAATAAACAAAACTTTGATCTACACATGCTCTATATGTTCATGTACATTAAAAAATTTCATCGCATTTGTGAATACTTTTGTAATGATCCATTCAAGGTCATGTCACATTCTGATTAGAGCATAATTACAAGAGATATATATAAATGGGCCACTTTGTTATGAGATGGATACCAAGGTTCTAGATTCTCTCTCTCAATTGCAAACTCTCTCACAAGCCTCTACCTTTTCTCAAGTTTGAGTTTCTAAATAAGATTTCTCTTCATGCTACTACTTGAGGCAGTTGAGACCCTTTTTCCACTCCCTAAACCATTAAATGCCATTCTATTGAAAAAGATTTTAATTTAGAGTAACCACTTTGTGAAAGAGAAACTTACAAAAAAATCTATAAACCTGCATGAGAATCATTAAGTTTTGCAAAGAATGCACCTAACACTCACCTCATGAGGTGTGGGAGATGTAGAAAGGTGTTTGAATCCAAACAACTCATGAAAATCTCCAAAACTTGAAAGCTAACATATTTTCTTTCATGCATCCATATGTCCCTTATCTTTTGTAAAATATGCCACAAACATTCACACCTTCAAGTGTAGGAGGTGCATCAATGTGTTTTATAAGAGCTCTCCCAAAACTTCTCAAATCCGTGAAAATTGAGAGATGAGAAGTAATAATACATTATCTTCTTATCCGTTACAACCTAGAAAGGTAGTATAATGTGCAAAGGAGGTATAGTGCGAATTTGGGTGATGAGGGAAGAGAAGGTGGGGTGTTTGGAGAAGAAGAGCTCATGAAAGTGACTAGCATTAGGTTATGATAAAAGTTGAAAAAACATAGCATCCATATAAGCATCAAACAATGTCAAGATAAGCATGAAAACTCCATTGGAAAATTTGATCATGCTTGCATCAATGCTCTAAATGCAATACTAGCATTTATCTCAACACTGGGTATATTATATTTGATGCTTATACAGAAATCGATAACATGGTGGGATCCAATATGCTACCATGTTTCATCTTATCTAGACCTATGCATACCTGATTCCTAATTTATGTCATTGCTTTTTAATCCTAACCTATCTATGATAGGGGTTTATCATTGCTTTTTAATCCTAACCCTACCTATGATAGGGGTCTATCAATGCTTTTTAATCCTAACCCTACTATGATAGGGGTCTTCACTGGCACTTTGGATAGAACTACTAAAGTGAACTCTAAAACATTATGGAATTGCTCACCCTACCAAGTTTAGCCTTCCCACTTTGCGACGAGAAACGCTCGCAGAACCTGCAAATCATTGAAAAACACAGCAACACTCTTCGAAAATACGCACAAACTCTCAAAACTCACAAACGGAAGAGACAAAATAAGCGTGCTGGGTATAATCTCCCCCCATAGGAGTGGTGCTCTCTTTCCACCTCCTATGTATTTATGTATATTTCCCCAAAAAGCTTCCGAGTAAAAATCATACAAAAGCCCCTGTGCTTTCCTCCATGCACCCTTTTACAAAAAGCCCATCCACCTTCTAGAATAGCTGGCTTTTTCTAAAAATAAAGCTTTTTCTAACTTTATTTATACACTTAGTCAAGCCACTAATATTCCAAGATTCAAATATGTACATAAGCTTTTGTAATATCAAAAATTATGCATAAGCCTTATTCTTCCCCGCATCACTGGAGTTGCACCTATGCACCCAAAATATGGCAGATCATGCTTGCTAGATGCCATCGCCCAATCAATTACTCTTCCCTTGGATTCACACAATCAATAGTAATGAAATATTTCAAGCATAAGATAACCTTGGAATTAATCACCACAATCAATCAACCTTTTAGTATTATAGCAACGCGAAATCAATAAATCACAAATGAATGGTGCACACATGTGACACATACCATCTCATGGTGCACCTGATGCTACACGTGAATAAAATCGTACGAATGGTGCACACATGCTACACATACCATAATCGCGTAAGTGGTGCACACAATGCTACACACTCATACAGCCACAGCCATATATCTAGCCATGTAGGAGCACACATGCATCACTACGGAACAACGAGCACACATGCATCAGTTGCGCGACAAAAATGATGGATCTCACTAAACTAAATACTGAAGGATTAAATTAATGGGATAATTCCAATTATCGTAACATCCCTCTTGCTTGAAATCGCAATTGCCATCAATTGCACGACAAAAAAAGTAGTTAATAAATCAGGGTACTGGCAAAAATATCACTTAGGCATCCACTTAGCATCCTCAACGGGGTGGTTCTTAAATGTAAGAAGATAAATAGGATACGAGTTTCCATGTCTCGTTTGAGTGATTTGTTGAACAATGATCTGGTCTGGCTCTAAGAGCTGGGTCTCTCCTTGAAGCAATTGTGCATCGTCTAAAATAGGTCAAATTGGTGGGTCTCCATGGAAAGGTTTCAGGAGGTGCACATGAAAAGAATATGAATTTTCCAATTAGGTGGTAATTTGAGCCGATAGGTATTGCCATTAATGCGCTCCAAAACTTTAAAGGGACCATAGGATTTAGGGGCAAACTTAACTACAGGGTGTGTCTCAATACTCTTAAGTCTACGCTTCTCAATACATAACATAACTAGGTCACCTTCAGCAAATACAACTTTCTTTCTACCCTTGTTTGCATGTGCAGTATACACAGCTTGAGCATGCTCGATATTCTTTTTGACAGTAGCCAAAATGCTAGAGAAATCTTCAGTAAATCGATCAACAGCCTCTACTTGGTGCTTAAGGCGAGTCAATGGAGTAGGAATGGTCTTTCCATAGACAATTTGGAATGGAGATTTGCCTGTAGCAAAGTGCTTAGTGTTGTTGTAGGCAAATTGTAATATGTGTATAAATTTGTCCCAGTTGCTTGGCTGACCAGACACGTAAGCACGTAACATGTCACAAATAGTATTTTGTGTGACCTCAGTTTGGCCATTAGACTTGGGATGAAAAGCAGTGGAAAAATCTAACTTCGTACCAAGATTGCCAAAGAGTGCGGTCCACAAGTTACTATAAAATTTACTATCCCGGTCTGACATGATTACTTTTGGAAGGCCATGGTGTATAAAAATGTGCTTGATGAACAAATGAGCAGCTTGAACTACGGTCAAGGTCTTTTTACAAGGAATAAAGTAAGCCTACTTGCTAAATCTACCAATGATAGTCCAAATCATATCAAAACCTGAGCTAGTTGTAGGACATTCAGTAACAAAGTCCATAGAAATCTACTCCCATCGGCCATTAGGAATCGGTAAAGGCATAAGTAAACCTTGATATTTGCCCTTGTAGCTCTTGACTTTTTGACAAATAAGACATTGTGCAGCAAAAGTTGCAACATCAACTTTAAGCTTAGGCCAGAAAAAATCTTGAATTATAGTCTGATATGTAGCAGCGACGCCTCTATGTCCCATGTAGGGTGGTTGATGTACCTCTTCTAGTACCAAGCGTCGAAATGGTGCAATGACACACAAGCACTTTTCGTAGAATAGATAGTCATTATGAATGGAATACGAGGCCATAGGGGTGAGCTTGCTTAATCTTATGCCAAATTTATGAAAAGTCTCGATCAGTAGGATAGTCCGCCTTCATAGACTTGAAAGGGTCTCCCTCGATGACTGAGATATTATTTATGCTAGGTCGACGGATCAGTGAATCGGCAACTACATTGTCTTTCCTTGGTTGATATTGGATCATCGGTTTAGAGCTATCAATATGGGCAGCCCATTTAATGTGCCAATCCAAGGTCTTTGCTTGGTTGATATTGAATCATCAGTTTAAAGCTATCAATAAAGGCAGCCCATTTAATGTGCTAATCCAAGATCATCGGTTGAGTAAGGAGATGTCTAAGACTATGGTGATCAGTCTTAATGAGTAACTCGGAACCCATAAGATAGTGTTTCCAGAGTTTAAGGGCATGCACCACAGCGGCTAATTCTTTATCATACGTGGAATAGTTTAGCTCTGCTGGTTTTAATTTACGTGACTCGAATGTAATTGGATGGTTATCTTGCATGAGCACAGCCCTAAATCCTTGTCCACTAGCATCAGTAACCATGACAAAGAAGGGTCTTGTAAAGTCCAACATGGTTAAAACTGGTGTGTGCATCATTGCACCCTTAAGTCATTCAAAGGCTAAAGTGTGCTGCTCACCCCAAGAGAAAGCACGAGTCTTACGCAGTAGTTCAGTCAATGGATGTGCCTTGTGTGCAAAATTTCTAACAAATCTACGATAGAAACTACATAGACCTAAAAAATATCGTAACTCATGGATATCTTTAGGCTGTGGCCCAGTTTACTATCACTTCTACCTTCTTGGGATCTACTCGAATGCCTTTAGCTAAAACAATGTGTCCAAGATATTCAATTTCAGGCTGGAAAAAAGAACTTTTCTCTGGATTGGCATACAGTTGGTTCTCACATAAGAGAGAGAAAACAAGATCCAAGTGTTTCTCATGTTCCTATCGACTCTTGCTATAAATCATGATATCATCAAAGAAAACTACCACAAAGTCTTGATAGGCTAGGAAGATATGATTCATCATCCGACTAAATGTGGCAGGTGCATTGGTCAATCCAAAAGGCATAACAAGAAATTCATAGTGACCAGTTTGGGTTCTAAAAGCAGTCTTGAAAATATCAAGCTCGATCACTCTTACTTGATGATATCCTGACTTAAGATCAATCTTGCTAAAGATTGTGGATCCTTTCAACTTGTCGAGTAGATCATCAACTCTCGGAATGGAATATCGATTTTTCAAAACGGAAAGCTCCATTTTTCTTCTTGACAAGGAGAACGGGTGCCCCAAATGGTGAGCTACTAGGTTGAATTAGGCCTCTAGCCAAAAGATCTTCTATTTGGAATTGAATTTCTTGCTACTCAATAGGATTGTGTCTATATGGTGATTTACACGGTGGTGCGCTACCTGGAATAAGGTCAATCTTATGATCCTCAGGTCTAGATTGAGGTAGGCCAGGGGGTAAGTTTTCCCATAAAGCAGTCATCATAGGTAGCTAGAAAAGAATCCAAAGGCTCTTGCTTAGTTTTCTTAGTCTCAGGACTAACCTCAATCTTATTGACCATAACCAGATATGTCTTCTCATGTTTGCGCAAAGCTCTTTTAGCTTGGGTATGTGACAATATAGGCCAAGAGAGAAGATTCTTATTGCATTCTAGAGTCATAGTCTCAGTGCCTTGAGTCATAGTAATGGTGCGTTCAAGATAATTAGGTTTGGCATTATGATCGACACACCAAGGCATCCCTAGAATGAGATCTTGCTCACGCAAAGGAGTGACTAAGAAATCACGGCTCTCAATTAATGGCCCTAAAGTCACCTCAAGATCCTTAACCATTTGCAAACAATTATAATTCGATCCTTGAAAAGCTAATTTGACTTTATATTTTGTTTTAATGGTTGCGAGCCCTAACTTTTCAACTAAACATTGTGAAATGAAATCATGGGTGCTTCTATCATCAAATAAGACACTATGTTCTTTTTTGTGCAATAGTGCAGTCATATGTAACAAAAAAGTACGAAAATAAGATGCACTTTTACCTGAATAACACTTACCTGCTGAAGGGGTGTAGTCGGCATCTTCAGTGTTGTTGTCCTCATCCTCACCCTCTTGCTTGAAAGATTTAGCATGGGATCCATCATCAATGTAGTTGATCAGTGCGAAGTTGTTGTGCTGACTATTACTGTTGGTACGTCCATTAGTTCTCCCTCCATTGCCTCCATTGTTATTGGTAGCATTCTTTGCATGGGTACCTGTCTTGTGTGTAGCAAGTGGATTCTTTGGACATTCATAAGAGTATTGTCCCTTCTCTTTGCAATCGTAACATGTGATAAGTTCTTTGGTTCTTCGATTAATACGTGACTTAGCAGGTTTCCAATTAGACTTACCATCATATCTACCAACTTTACCTCTTACACCCTCCTGCTTGAAGTATGAAGTATGCTTCTTTGCTCGAGGGGTGCGAGTAGCAAAGCTTCTTCCTTGCTTTCTTTCTGACTCTAATGCCAAATCCATAGCATCAGAAGCTATAGATGGTCGAAGCATACATACATTAGCATGAATAGTAGGGTGTAAACCCTCAACAAAGGTATGACATTGCTCCTTTAGGGACACTTTCTCAATGGTTTGCAATTGAAGTAGAGAGAAAAGATATTTCTTGGTGTATGCATCCACACTCTCATTATCCAACTGCCTCAATCTTTGCCATTGCCTGCGAGTATCCTCTTCAAACTGTGTAGGTAGGAAGCGCTTCTTGATTTTATCTTTGAATGCTTCCCATGTCTTTGGAACATGAGTGCTTTCGGCAACCACACTGCACCATAATTGTGCATTGCTTGTCATGTGACTTGTAGTAAGTTTTACCTTCTCGATCTCTTCGTACCATTCTCCCAAAAAGTATTGATTGAAAGAACTAATCCATGCAAGTAAAGCTTGTCCATCTCTTTTACCATCATATTTTGGAAAAGAAGTAGTTTTGCGATTAATCTTACCAGACTTATTCTTATCACGAAGTTTGAATGCTTTCAAGATGGACTTTCCCACATTGTCTTCATCGCTGGACTCATGTGAAGGAGTAGTGTCATGATGTCATCGTAGTGAAGTCTTCCATGTCGCTTCTTCTTCCTTTGATGTCTCGTCTTGATTCTTTCATGCTCACTACCACTGGTGTCTGATGATTTGTTGCTTTGACTTTTTTCATCATCTCTATCCTTCATATGCTTCTTTGTGACTTCAGCCATCTCTTTTAACGCTCGATTTGTGCGTTTTTTGTTGGCTTTATGCATGTCGCACATGTTGCGCATGTACTCAAGTTCCTGCTCAAGGTCCCGTGCATGATGTTTGCATGCATCTAGGGAATCTGATGCATGCATAGGTTCCCCATCCTCAATCGATATAGGTGGCTTCCAAGTTATCGTCACTTGGCATAGAGCATCTTCAATTTCTTGACATTGTTGCTTCTTATGCTGATAGTGTTCTCGCCATTCTTCCTTAATAAGTGTCATCGGTGTTAAACTTCTTCTTGATCGATGGTGATCATTCTCCACATCCTCATCATGATGTAGATCTTCAGGATAGCCTATCTCTGATGGAGTATGCCTTCCAAACATAGTTAAGTATGTGCACGGTGCAAAGAAGAAATCACCATGAAAGGAAATACACACAAACACAAGACTTATCTCAATTCGGTTTCCAAGCTTTGAAAGCGGCTATTTGTTGAATAGTATCTCTGTGGGCTCTCGAACTCACACAATTCCAACAAGTGAATCCACGTTGCAAGGTACAAAGCAAAGCTCATGTCCGATAGCACTTGTAGACTACCTCCTACTCGATATCTTTATGACTAGGAACTTCAAAGAATAGAGTAACAAAGTGACTTGATCTAGTGGATAGTCACCAATTGTTAAGTAGACTTGAGCTAGAACAGTACCAGGATGGGGGACCTCCAGAGAAGTTTTAAGAGCAATCTCCCAAGGCTTTCTCGTGCGTAGCCAATGGTGCCAGCTATGCCAAGGACTATGCCTTGGTCACCACCTTTGTTGTACGCTTGGAGGAGCTAGGGCATGGGCGTGCATTGCAAGCTTTAACTTGTTTGTGTACGGCTGACTTCTTTTGCTGCGATTTTATTTCTTCCTCGCATGTTTTTCTACCTCTGATCTGTTCTGCGCTGTTCGCTTCTGCTGCTTCGAACTTCATTGCACTCTTGTATGCAGCGTCTACAATTTGATGCATGTTGCAGTTTCTTGTTCGAGGACACGGGGTGCATGTGCTTCCCGTGCTATGGACGATGAAACCTTGGCTCTGATACCATTGTGACCGGAAACACTCGCGGAATCTGCAAATCCTTGAAAAACACAGCAACACTCTTCGAAAATATGCACAAACTCTCAAAACTCACAAACGAAAGAGACAGAACAAGCGTGCTGGGTACAATCTCCCCCCATAGGAGTGGTGCTCTCCTTCCACCTCCTATGTATTTATGTATATTTCCCCAAAAAGCTTTCGAGCAAAAATCATACAAAAGCCCCTGTGCTTTCCTCCATGCACCCTTTTACAAAAAGTCCATCCACCTTCTAGAATAGCTGGCTTTTTCTAAAAATAAAGCTTTTTCTAACTTTAGTTTATACACTTAGCCAAGCCATTAATATTCCAAGATTCAAATATGTACATAAGCTTTTGTAATATCAAAAATTAGGCATAAGCCTTATTCATCCCTGCATCATTGGAGTTGCACCTACGTGCCCAAAATATGGCCGATCATGCTTGCCAGATGCCATTGCCCGATCAATTACTCTTCCCTTGGATTCACACAATCGATAGTAATGAAATATTTCAAGCATAAGATAACCTTGGAATTAATCACCACAATCAATCATTTCAGTATTATAGCAACGCGAAATCAATAATTCACAGATGAATGGTGCACACATGCGACACATACTATCTCATGGTGCACCTGATGCTACACATGAATAAAATCGTACGGATGGTGCACACATGCTACACATACCATCATCGCATAAGTGGTGCACACAATGCTACACACTCATACAGTCGCAGCTATATATCTAGCCATGTAGGAGCACACATGCATCACTATGGAACAACGAGCACACATGCATCAGCTATGCGACAAAAATGCTGGATCTCACTAAACTAAATATTGAAGGATTAAATTAATGGGATGATTCCAGTTCTCATAACACACTTGCAAGCCCACTTTAAAATGGGTGTCATTAGGTTTATAGTCTTAACTCCACCCATATGCTAAATACGGGTGTATCATTAGCATGTTGTCTCAGAGTGACCCAAGTGAAATGAAACTTAGAATATAAGTAATTTATGTCCTTTTTAGATTTATGTAGCCCCCATTTTTAATGGATGTCCTAATTTCTTTAGTTTTAAACTCACGTGGCACTAAATTGTGATGTTTCATAAGCCTTGTTGGGCTAGAGTGACCTAAAAATTGGTGGAAATGTAGAACATAAGGGGATCCATCCTACTAGATTTGGTCCTATTTAGACCTATGAACACCAAATGTTTTATATATGAATGTTCCTATTTGTAAAGTAACTTTAGAATCTTAACCCCACCTAGCACAAAAATAGGGTGCAGTAATGGCATGCAGGGCTAAAGTGACCCAAGTGGAATGAAACCTAGTGGGGACCATAGAGCATGACAAAACCCAATATTCTACCATGTTTGGCTCTATCTAGACCTGTACAAGCCCATTTTTAAATGGATGTCACGTGTTTTCAAATGACAACAAGATAAAATTAATTTGTAACCACAAATAATATTAAATATTTAAATAATAATAAACAATTAAATAATATTAAACCTATACAAATAATATTTAAATATTTATTATCGCATCATTTATCATATTTTAAAATTGGACCATCATTTTTATCGTAACATTCAGTTATACAAATAATATTTAAACATTAATTTTTGCATTATTTATCATATTTGACAATTGGATCATCATTTTTATCGCATCATTTACTTATATAAACAATATTTAAACATTAATCATCGCATCATTTATCATGTCACTATAAATATACAAACTGTTTGAACAATGGAGTGGATCCAAACTTGGATGATATATAAAATTAAAAATGTTACAAGTTCCATGATCGGTCACTCATGTTACATCTTGGCATCCAAGAAAGACTCAGTCATTGGCTAGTCTAAGTCCTTGGTTTGGATTGAGCTGTATACCACATCTTGGAGCAATGTCAAAAATCCCATAAAAATCTGCAATACTTGGACGTCTATTCGGTTTGGTTGACTTTCCCTGAACCACAAATCATCGTAAACGCTCAATTAGAGCTTTTGTGGGCCCTATTGCGTAGACAAATGAGAAATCAAAGGCATCTAACTAGATGGGTATCTAAAAATAGCAAGTCACCAATTTGTAGATAATACAAATTTAACTCCTCAGGGTTAGAACAGGTCTCTACCTAGGCACTAGAGGCCCCTTACTATGTTGAATTGTGTTTATAAAGTTATGGCAAAAGCTATGGCCAACAAGATTAAGTTCATTCTAAGCAAAAAACTTCATGCTAGGCAGTATGGTTTCATATTTGGTAGAAATATATAGAATGCTATGATGAATGTTGCCCTTGCTATTGATTATGCTATGATGCATAATGAGAGGTTTATTTTTTTGAATTTAGATATTGAAAAGCCTATGATAGAATTAGTTGGAGTTTAATCATCACCACTATTTAGAGATTGGGGTTTGATCAAGCATTTTGTGCAACTATAGTAGTACTATTTTCCAATGCTTTTGCCAGTTTGTAATTTAATGGTTATTTGAAAGGTTCATTTGCTCTTAGGATGTCTATTAGGCAAGGATTCCCTTTGGCTCCTTTGCTATTTTCCATAGTGACTGAACCTCTTCTTTGCAAGCTTGATTAAAGGATGCATTAAAGGATTGCCACTACTAAATGGTTCTAATTTCTATACACAATTTTTTGATGATGATAACTCGAGTCTTTTGGTTGGAAGGGAGGATAATTAAAAAAATTTATTGTCTATCTTTGAGGAATTTTCTTTGGTCTCTGATTCCAAAATTGATCAAGACAAAACCACGGCAGTTTGGTTGTGGTGCGATGCCTTACCTTAATGGTATACAAGGTTTTCTTTTAGATGGATCTGAGCTAATGAAATTATCAGATATTTAGGATGCCCTATTGGATTTGCCATTAAGAAAACCTTGTCAGCCTTAAGAAAGATGTGGCTATGACCAAGCTCACAACAAAGACCTGTAAACCTTTGGTGGAATGTTTTGACGATAACTCAAACTCCCTAGACAAAGAAAAAGACTAGCCTCTCCCACAGGAGGGTGTGGCATAGAAGATCATTGTGGCTCATACAACAATCTCCGGTAGTTGGATAGTTAAATCATCTCAAATTTTCTCTCCTTAATCTATTTTCCCATATTCTGCTTTTGTTGGTGGTGTTATCAACACATCTGGGGCTGGTGTACTATTCGAGGTTATGTCTCCAGGTCATCTAGGTGGAGGTGTGGCCCATGTTTTTTGCAAATGCCTTCTTTCCCCAAACAAGATTCTTACTAGGCTCCTTCTTATTTATCTCCCACAATTACCTCTTAGGTGGTTCCAAGCTCTTCGATCACGCCAGAAGGAAATATGCCATAGGTTCATTACAGAAGATCGAGCATGCATAAGGCTCGGACTTTTCTTCCTCCCAAACCGGTGGGAGCTCAAGCAGTGTATGTGTCCACCCCTCTATGGATGGTGTGTGCCTTAATGGGGGCTACATCACTACCAACTTGCATTCATGCTTAGCACATTGCCAAAGTTACTTCTCCAATCTTAAATGTTGGATAGATCTCCTCTGCTCCTAACACCTTGGTGTTAGTGTGGTCTTTAGGATGAAGTGGTTATGCCTAAGGAGGAGGAGTAGTTTTTTCCTTGAAATGATTAGTTACTTTTGGTGTCTATATCTCCCCGTTTTGTTTCACATGGGCAGAGAAAAAATTTTGTAAAATGGTTGTAGCTTTTGAAATATTAATATAAACCCTCTTTTTCAAGAAAGATAAATAAATTAGGATATAACATTGGCATGTTAGACTAGACTAATCCAACTGGGATGACACTTGCTAGGATTCTAGAACATAGTGGGAACTAACATCCTACCAAGTATGGTCCCATTTAAAAATCAACAATATCCAACCCATGCAATTTCATATATAGTTACGATTGATAGCAAAATAGCTTGAAAGGGATATTCATTCATAGGGTTTGCCTTAATGAGCAAATAATGGTAGGAGTTTTGGGAAGGCACTTAGACACAACAAAAGATAGCCCCTAGCCAAATTTGAACCCATTTATAACTCCATTGGACATCACCTCAATCTAATGAGGGACTATAAAGCATTAAAATGGATAACCATTGGGTAGATTCAACAACAAAGTATGTTCCACCCATGCTGACTAGTTTGGGCATAGTGTTCCTTTTATTGCCACATATCTTTATGAAGATTCCATGCTGAATTAGTTGTTGGTTGAGACACATGCATTGATTGGATTTCTCCATGGCCCATGCCCCATAAGTCTTTTTTGAGAGTCCTATGTATCATCAAGAGCATATACACATCATTGCAATGATGAATACCTCCACTGAGCTGAGATTGGGGCACTTAAAGTCTACTATTGATGAGGCCTATCAAGTTCTTTAGGATGCTTTGTAAAACTTTTCTACAGTAGAGGGAAAGTGACTAAATTACTGGGCCATCATCTTTTCATTTTGGCTTGTAAACTATTATAACTAGAAAAGAAATCAAGGCATGAGGCTAGATGCTAGGCATGGCGATGCTCGAGGGCCATGGGGGAAAGGGAACGAGGGGAGAAGCATTAACATGGGTGGGGAAAAGGGATAAAGAGGGTGGGAATGAAGAGGGAGACTATGGCACAATGGGGGAAGGGAGAGGGGAAAGAGGAGCATGTACATGATGGGAGGTGGAATGTAGAGATGGAGACATCAAGGGAAGAGGGTCATGCTTTATTTGAAAGGAAGGATGGGGGAAATCAAAGTACTAGCTAGGTGGCTTTACAAGAATGAGCATGTCACATCAAGGTAGCCAAGAGAGGGGGTCTCCCCCATTGCTACGTTCCTTAATGACTTTGTATGGACCAGTCCATAGTGGAAGGATTTTTTTATCCATTGGGTGGTCTAATCTATTGTCAAAGCATAGCACAACATCCCCTTCAGCAAAGTGTCTTTCCCATCCCTTGCAAATCTTTGCATCCAAGCGAGGCTTTTCTCGATTCTTTTGGATCTCTGTTTGATGTAGTGCAAGGCGCCGGGTTTCATCTAACTTCTGAAGTTGTACCAACCTGGCCTCTACATGTTCATCTTCTGTCCCCTCCTCTGTTCTTGTGCCAATCTCAAGGCAAGAATCTCTATCTCTAGTGGTAAAATTGCCTCAGTACCGTACACCAACTCCCTCAGTACCGTATAACTCAAAAGGAGTGTGACCTGTAGACATTTTATTGGTGATGTTGTAAGCCCACATGGCTTCAGTGACCTTCTGATCCCACTGGCTCCTATTCCCTGTGGCCATTTTCCCCATGGATTTATAAAGGTGGCTGTTGGTCCATTCCATTTGTCCCATGGATGCTGGATAATAGATGCTAGAAGTGCGATGATCAATACCCATGCGATCCATGAGCAACTCCACTGTTCATTTAAGAATGGACTCCCATGGTCAGATACTATTTCCATGGGTGTCCCAAACCTTGTGTAGATACATTCAAATATGAATTTTGAAATTGCCTTACCATTTGCAGTGGGGAGGGCGATAGCTACAGCCTACTTTGTGACATACTGAGTGGCTACCAAAAGATACTTTTTTTTGTGGGCAGTCATGGGCAGGGGCCTGACAAAATCTATTCCCTACTTCTGAAACATATGGATGGACATCATTGGATGATGTTGCCTAGGACGCAAATCCTTCCTACCAAAGAATTGGCATGGTTCACAAGTTTTGCAATACATAGTGACATCCTTGAACAACGTCGACCAATAGTACCCAACATGTAAAATCTTCTTAGCTGTATAGTCACTGGCATAGTGGCCTCCACAAAATCCATCATGATAGTTCTTCAATACCTTAGGTAATTCATTTGCATCAATGGTCCCCATCTTAGTACCCCATCCATGCCTTAACGGTACAACACCCCATCAAAGAGAGTGTAGCGCCTACTATCTCTACGGATTTTCTTTCTCTCATAGCTAGTACTTTCTGGAGGAAAGGAGAAACCAGTCAGAAACCTATAGATACCACCATACCATGGATCCCCAACTTCTATTGCTGCTACAAGGGTTATAGTGAGGCACTCCTCTAAATCAATCAAAGCATTCTTCAAGTTAGAACAACCACTTTTACAATTTTGAAAGAAAAATCATATTCTTGTAAAACTGCCAACCATTTGGCCAACCGGCCCATGGGATTTGGTGATTGAAGAACCTGCTTTGCAAGACCATTGCTAGAGATTATAATGAAGGACATTCCAACCACATAATGCTTAAATTTCTCAATGCAGAACACCAAAGACAAGGCATGCTTGTTAGCCTCAGAGTAGCGTCGTTCAGTTTCAAACAATTGTCAAGAAGCAAATCGATTGGGATACATGAACCGATCCTCCCCTTGCTGGAGAAGAATACCTGCCAGAGTGTGCTCACCAAACCCAAGATTGATATAGAAAGTCTTTGACCAATTAGGATTGCATAGAATGGGTTCTTAAGCCAAAGCACTCTTGATTTGTATAAACCCATGATCACAATCCTCATCCCAAGAGAAATCAACACCATCTTTTAATAGCGTAGTCATGGGTCACGTCAAAGTAGCATATTGATCAATGAAGCAGTGATAGTATCCTACTAGATTAACAAATGAGCGTACTTGACATTTGGTTGTTGGTAGGGAGAGCTTGAGGATAGTTCTACCTTCTCGAGGTCAGGCTGGATGCCCTCGGATGAGACAATATGTCCCAGTAACCTCCCTTGAGTGGCTCCAATGGTGCATCTATCAGGGTTGAGGTTGCCATTCGCATCATTGACCCTTTGGAAGGCGAACCTAACCTTCATGACGTGCTCCTTACGTGCCGAGAATATACAAAAATCATCTAAAAACACCTTTAAGAAAACCCCCAAATAAGAAGCAAATACCATCTGCATAAATCTTTGAAAGGTAGCAAGAGCATTGGTGAGGCCAAATGGCATTACTTTGAATGCAAACATCCCCCAAGGTGTGGCAAACGTGGTTTTAAGCACATCCTCCTTAGCAATTATAATTTGATAAAACCCGGAGTAACCATCATAGAAAGTATACATCTCATAGCTCTATTCTCCCCATTCCTTATGACTTTTGCCAAGCCCTTCTAGTTGGAGTTTCTAGACTATGGGGTGCTCCTTTAGCCCAGAGAATTTCCCTAGATATGGTGTATTCCACCCGTGCTGATTCAAGCAAGCTGAGATGAAAAAATGCATAATTATGCTCTTCTGCTCAACCATTTCCTGAGCCCTCCTAGCACAAGCTGGTCCATGCCTAGATTCTCCTCTACTGATGAGTTTTGAAGGCCAATGCTTGTTGGAGCAAGGAGAAATCAGAGAAAAGACAATCAAAGAAGGTGCAACTCTCTCAGACAAAAAGGCCCACTATTTCAGCAATGCTCTGTGGTGAACTTACTTGGGTATTCAAGCTTTAGTTTTGCATAGAAAGCCCTCTCAAACTCTTCTTCAATTGTGTGAATTTGCCCTCGAAGTTGAGCTAGTCTATTGCAATGCATTTTTGATAGTTTTGGACTTTTGATGCTAGAGTAAATGCTAGAGTGATGCTTGAGGATTGAAGTAAAGCCAAAATATAGATAAGAGAATTCATTTTCAGTTTGAAATTCAGTTGGGCTGATCTTTTGTCAAAATGTCAAGCTCTAAAGGTTCTTCTAATGCTCATCACTTGAAGAAGACTACAAGAAGGACAAAATTCAAAGTGAAGAAGACCCCAACCAAGAAACTTTGGGAGAAGCCAACAGGGTATGAATATGCTAAACAATTAGGATTCTATGAATTTATCTCTAGCAATCTACATCTGTATGGTGAGGGAGATTTCTTTGTTCCACAAAATTAGTCATTTTGTAAGAGAGTAGACACTGCCTGACAAAGGTAAGACCCTCTCATGGTTACTTATAAAATTGACAAGTTCAATGGCCAAGGATTCCATACTTGGCAGATGAAGATAAAGTTTGTGCTTATGAAGGAAAATCTATGGGACTTAGTCAAGAAAGGAACTCAAACCTCTCAGGAAGGTGAATCAACTACAACAAAAGGCAAGGGAAAAGCCACTGACTCTACTTCTATACCTGTAGATGCAAAGAGAATTGAGAAAGCCTATGCCATCATTGGATTAGGTTTGGGTGATGACTATGTACACCACATTTCAGATTTGGAATCCCCTTTTAAAGCATGGCACAAGTTAGATATATTGTTTGGTGCTAGCTTCCATACTTTTAAATTAAATCTAAAAATGAAGTTATTAAAATGGAGGGAGATAATGTTGTTGCCCATGTCAACACTATGAGAAGTATTATGACACAACTAGCTTCAATTAATTCCCCTATCATTGAGGATGATGGCAGTGCTTTTAAAGAGCATGCCTCATGATTTTGACAATGTGGTTCTTTGAAGAATCTTCCTCAACCCTCATTAGAAGGCATCATTAGTGCCTTACAAGAAGAGGAAAGAAAGAACACTTCAAGAATGGGCGAAATGCATACAAAGGCACTTGCAGTGAAGTTTTTAAAGAGCAAGTGCAAGGCTTGTAAACACTGTGGGAAGAACAAACACCTTGAGAAGGATTGTTATAGAATCAACCCTTGCTCATATTATGGAAAGAATAATCACTCTGAAAAGTTTTGCAATGAGAAAAAGAGGACTATGACAAATCTGGTTGAAGAGAGAACTCCATCAGCAAAAGAAGCATCCAACTTTGTGGTAGAAGACAAGGACTTTGCCTGTTGAGCAACTTGTCTTTGAATTTTTGTTTATCATCACTTGGTCAAATTTTGAGGTTCTCTGCCTGAAGTAGTACTCCAAAAAGAATGTCATGTCTTTTGTAAATCACCTCTGGTCACCATATGATGTAGGCCATGTGATATGTGTTTGGTCTATCCCATTTTTGTAAACCTTAACCCTTGGGCACCTTTGCAAGCATGAGATCCTAGACATAGATTTATCCTTGACCACCATGAGATGGCCATGTGTGACCACCATGAGATGGCATGAGAAACTATGAGACTAAATGTATCCTTGACATTGCAAGAGGCAAACCCTTGAGGGGGGGTATGTTGGGATAACTATGGTCAAGGGCTTGCTCTATGGTGCATGTGTGCATCTAGGGGAGTCACATCTGTGTGTGTGTGTGTGTGTTGTAGAGGCACATCTAGTGCTATGATGTGTCTAGTGTATGACCTAAGTGATGATGTAAGCCAAAGGCCCCCACATGGGAGGTTCCTTTGATTTAGGCTAGTCCCACTGATGTAGGGGCTGATTACCACTAATTTAGGGGAGGTGCCTACACCATCCTCTTTTTCTATAAAATGGAGGTCATTCCTTCATTCTAATACATGGATTTTGCCTCACTTGTGCTCTCACTCTTTGTGCCATGATGCATCTCTTCTACCCCACACTCCTCTACAAGGTTATTGTAAGTGATAAACTTTATGCTATGAAGAGTGTAATCAAGAAGAGCCAATTCATTTCCATTCTTAGGGATCCTTGACAATGTGCATTGTAATTTAAGAAATATGATAGACCTATTAGAAGTTTTTTATGCATATTTGATGTTGTTCTCATGGCTTAAAAAATTCTTAAAATAGGAAATATTGCTATATAAAGCTAATCTTATAGTTACAAACCAAATATATCTCCTATATTATAATTCACACCCACCGTAACTTCATATCCTTCACAATCATGAAAGCTTCATGTCCTTCACAATCATGAAACGTCCTCCTCCATCTCTCTTTCCACCTCTTACATGCTTAGATGGCATGGATGCTAAAAACAAGAAGAGTAATGGTATAGGGGACAATGACATACAAGAATGTGAGAAGCTTCTTAAGCAATGACACAAAATGGAGAAGAATGCACATCTACTAAAGACAAACAAGAAGAAAGTGATTCAAGAACTAATATAGATTCTCTAAAAGGTACACACACAACCCGCAAATTAACACTATCATGTGTTCAATGTCTACCCTCATGCACAATCTATATGGAAGTCCAAAGCAATGAAGGCAAACCGACCATCTCCAAATGTCATCTACTGCAGCGCTCCTCCCCATACCTACCTAAAAACTCACAAAATGCTCCAATGAGATAGCCAACTGAGGTAGAAGACAGTATCCACAACTAAGAGCCTCTGTGATGAGTAAGAGCTACTGTCGTAAGCAAAGTTGCAACGTACGCTGCTGTCGAGCTCTTATGCTATTTCCTCCCTATGCACCTAGTGAGCGCAAGCACACAGTAGGAAGGTTGCTATGACCAAACATAGTGTTAGCGATGATGATGGACCACAAACTGCTCCATACGACTATTGACATCTCTGCACAGAGCCTTATCTCTACACATTTTCTGTAAGGTTCCCATTCATTGACACGTGGCACTTGATAGAAACTCACCATGGTTGAGTTTATTTAACTTTGGTTAACTAGCCTAGTTAAAAGACTGCCACATGGCATTGAACCCCTTGTAAGCACTATTACCCCTTCATAAGCACACTTTGTAAGCTACATTTGAATCCTTGTGCCACATCATCATTCCCCTTTGTCTTCTTTATAAAACTTCGACAAGCTGTAACTTCCAATCCCAGAAGAATTTGCACACGCTCCAAAAAGGAAAAGTGATCGCCTTTTCGAGCTCTATGCATCTGTCAAGTCAAAATCATTGTTAGTAATTAGATACTACCAGATTTGAAATTTTCTTCAACTGGTAAGACATTTGCAATGGCGATACGCACCCCAACTATTGAGAAGTTCACTGGGGAAGGATTTCACACCTGGTCTACACAAATGAGGTATCTCTTAATGCATCAAAAGCTTTGGAAGACTGTAAAAGAAGACATAACCACTGCACAAAATGATGCCTGGAAGGAAAAAGATGAAGCAACACTATCACTCATTGGTTTACGCTTGAGTTCAAACATAATTCATCATATAGACTCCAAGGATCATGCTAAAGATGCATGGGATGAGTTGAACATAGTGTTTGGGGCAAAAGCCAAAAACTAAGAAATTCATCTTAAGATTGAATTCTATGGTTTGCACATGAGCTTCAATAAATCCATGGCACAATTTGTCAACAAAATCAAAAGCATTATGACCCCACTAGAAGGCATAAATGCAAAATCAGGGGAAAACGATGCACTTGCAATCCTCCTTAAAAGCATGCCTACAGAGTACAGTGCATTGACAACCATTTTGAAGAATCTAAAGATCCAAAGTTTGAGGAATGTGTATCCTATCTTCTTGAAAAAGAAAGAGAATTGAAGGCATTGACATCGACATCTACATCAACACACAACAACAATAATGAAGAACAAGCATTGTTCAGTAAAACATCAACGAAGTGTTACCATTGCAGAAGGATGGGTCACTATCAAAGTGACTGCAGACTATAGAACAAAGCAAAGTGTCACCATTGCAAGAAGCTGGGACACAAGGAAGAAGGTTGCAGATTGAAGAACCGGCAAGTCAACTATGTGGTGTCATCATCAAGCCATGAGCAGAATGACAAGAAGAACATGTATTGAGAAGCAAAAGCCTTGCCACCTTTAGCCCACAAGTTTGTAAATCAAACCTGACCACGTGAGAGTAGCCATGTAAGCACCCAAGGGAGGATTTGATCTTGTAACTCACATCTGACCACCTTGCAATAGAGCCAATGGATCATGGCACCAAGGAGAGGTGTTGAGATATGGTGCCGTGAGCACATATTAGAGGCTAAGGTATGGTATAGGAATGTATTAAAGTAGCCACCCTAGGATGTGGACTACATGATGTGAGGATGTGGATCAAGGATATCCACAAGGAGAGATGTGGATCAAAGGATCCCACATGTGTTGACTATTCTAAAGGATCTCTCTAGATAAGAAGCCTATCTTTGTATTGTTCAAGTACACATTGCATTAGATTGAGTGTTGCCTACCTTATGTCTCTCTCATGGTGTTACGATCCTCCTTGATCCCTCACTTTTACATATTCAACACTCCTTTCCCTCATTCAGCCCTCCCCCTTTTGCTTGTGTCTCCCCTCCTTTCTTCTCACTTTTCACCATCTCTCAAACACCTTTCCCTCTTTTATCATTTCCCTCATTCAACCATCCCCCTTCCCCCATTTCTCACCTATTTTCAGCCATTTCTCCATTGCCCTTGCCTCGCTTTTCATTTTTAGCCCCTCTCATAGTCATCTCTCATCTCCTATTCCCTTCATAAATTCAGCCCATCCTTCATATATAGCCCCTCCCATGCATCTATATCCCCCTTTGCATCTCTCATCCATTCCACCCTATCCATCCCCCACTAGGTTCAACCATCCCCTTATTAAATTCATCCCATCCTTCATATTCAACTCCTCTCATATTCATCTCCTCTCTTGCATCCATCCCATCCATCTCATCTCTTATTTCCATGATAAATTCAACCCATCCTTCATATTCAGCCCCTCCCTTATTTCTTCCCTTCTTTCTTACCCCTTTTCCCTCGCCTTTCATGTCTTTGAGGTTGTTTCTATTTGTAGGTATTCATAATTCTTGGGTTTCGTTTCAAAGTTTTTGGTTCCAAAACACATTCACAAAGTTTTTGGGTTTCAAAGTTTTCTATTGGAAACACATCCTGAAATCCTTCCTTACACACTTAGTGTCTCCAAATCAACGAAGCATCCTTGCCCACAAACTAGCTCTTCGAATTTGACCCATGTTGCCAATATCTCTTCCATTATAGAGATGGATTTGTCCTTGCACCATGTTTGAGAGAAACTCAAACATGATAGGATGTGGATTGAATGCAATGTGGTAGCAGATACTTGGTCTATTGAAAGGTAGTTCTTTGAGAATAACTATTTGGAAGAGGCAAGAAATAGCTTCAAAGAAGTGAGGAAGCTATGGAGAAAGTTGAAGGCAATATACATAGATCTCATCATGCATTGTGTTTTTGTTTTCTTGAATCGAGTGTTCATCATTCAAGAAGAGCATAATCTTCTTGAGGAAGAAGTAAATGATGTTATAGATCCATGGTGACCCTATAAATGATAATGATAGTGATAGTGATAGTGAGTGTAGCCAATAAGAAATTTTGTAAACTTTTGAGGGGACTTTAGGTCCTTTACTACTAGAATAAAAAATTTGCATTTTTAGCTTGCATAATGGCCCAATAATTGTATGTTAATTTACTTTTGAACATTGTTACACATTTTTACACAATTCTACACAGTTCTCAAATATTTTTACATAATTTTGAGTTTTTACATAGTTTATTGAGGTGTAAATTTCCCATCCCTTTCTCCTCTCTTTTAGTTATGGATCCAGTGGGAGTGATCATGGTTTTGGTTTTAGCTGCACATATATTCTACATGGCAACTACTGGGTTTGACCATTCCAGTGAGAGCAATCTACATGATATGCAACCCATGGAAGGGATTAGAGGTGTAGCAAAGTAGAAATTTACAATTTTTTATAAAGTGCAAAATATTCTTCAAAAGATCGATCCTCGTGAATTACAAGCATGCATCAGATGGAGCAGGAGCATGAGAGACAGCATGCAGTCTCAGCTTGTGCCCAACAATGGAGGTAGCACAAGCATCAGGCACTAGTTGCTATCTCTCCCTTCATAGTATCACCTCTCATTCACATGGCTTGGGTGCCAATCCAACACTCACATGATGATGATGCCCCATGTAATGATGCCTCGATTCACTATTCCATTGATGGTGATGGGGGCCTCATTATGGATGCAAATGGGAATGCCATACTTTGATGAATGCGGCAATTATGCTACACCAAATTCTAAGAAGTCACGATGGATTAAGATCACAACTAAAGGAAAATAAGACTTATGTCCTTGAAGGTTGCATGAAGAGTTTTTGATGCCTGAGCATTGCACCTTTGACTCGGGATGGATTGTAAACAAAATAGTGGATTGCTTAAAACATCAATAGGAGGTTATTCAAAACATAAAAAGGAGGTGATTCAAAAGGCTGCAAGACATTCATATCTAGTCAAGCTACTTGTTGTCATAAGGATGAATGGAAGAAGGATAGGATGAAGTAAAGACCACCCTCGATAAGCACAATCAATGTAAGAGGACTACAAAAGCTCACATAAAAAAAGTGCTGAAATCCCATTTCAGATCAAGGGAAAAGCACGACTTATGTAATGCTCTATACATGTATCTTTCCTTCCTTTTTTGCTACTTTTTTAAATCTTACATATCGATCTCGTGTGTAATACCATCTAATGTTTCATCTATGCAGAGGCATGTGGCAGGCCAATACTCCACCCCTCATGTGTGGAGAGGCATGTGGCAAGCCAATACTCCACCCCTCATGTGTGGAGAGGCATGTGGGAGGTCAAGACTGCACGCCTCATGTGTGCAGAGGCATGTGGGAGGCCAAGATTGCACCCCTCAAGAATATAGCTATGCACAACCATCGTGCCAACACTCTCATCCAAAGGTTGAGATGTAGGTGTAGTATTTCACTCTTTGAGATAAGAATTTCTCAAACCTTTACTTTAAACTTTAATCTATGCATTCACATTACCCAAAGGGCTTTTAAATATATATCTTTTGTGTCTTCGATGTGTAGGCTCAGGAAGCCAATATTCACACCTGTGAACAATGGTTGGCAAACATGGAGAGCAGTGATGTGAGGGTGGTGGTGCTAACCAACGATGATACATCATAGGAGGGCAACCTATAGGTAGCATGATATGGAAGAGCTACCAAATGACTTTGACAAGGACTTTGAGAAAGGGGGTGACAGTATGGATGAGGGCTTAGAGGAATGTGGAGATGACGGTGGCTCCAACAATGAGAGGAAGGATGGCATGCTATTCAGTGAAGTCTTCTTAGCATGTAGCTGCCATGGTAGGATAGGCCATTTTGTCCTCAATTGTATATGTCAAATGAAAGTCTGTACCTTTGAGCAGTCCTTACACACACACACACACACACACACACACACACACACTTACTATCCTCTTTTTTCCTCTTGAACATACTAATTACCTTTCTTCCCTTGAAAACCCTTGCAAACTACCTTTTCCCCTTTGTCTCTCTATCATGAATTTCTTCCTCACTCTCTCTCTACCCTTCTCGCCCTGCTATTCTCCTAAATTCCCCTAAAAAACCTCTCAATTTATCCCACTCTTGCACCTTTCTTAATTTTTGTAATCTTTCGTAACCTTTTTGGCCCCCTCTCTAATTTCCTTCTCTCCCAAAGTTTTTTGCTAATTTCTACCTAATTATTTCTTAAAATTTCCTAATTCTATCCTATTTTTAAAAATTTCCCATGTTCCCCTGTCTTTCCCTAACTTTCCTTGCTCTCCCAATCTCATAATTCTCCCTAATTATTTCCCATATCTCCCTATTTCTCCTAAATTTTTCCTAAATTATTTCTAATTTCTCTCTATTTCTCCTAATTTTTATTATTTCCCCCTAATCTCTACTTTATTTTTCCTACGTTTCCTCTTTTCCTCATTTCCTAATTCACCCTATTTTTTCCTATTTTTATCCTAATTTTTAAAATTCCCCTAATTACCTCCTCTTTTCTCAAATTTTTCTAAATTATTCCTAGATGAGTCCTAATTTTCGCCTTAATTTTTGCTGCTTAAGTATTCCTAAATCTTTTCATATTTATGTCTTCTCTACTTTGCTAAAGTATTCCTAATTTTTGTTTCTAAGTATTCCTAAAGCTTTTCCTATTTACTACCTTGACTCCCTAAAACTACCCCCACCACTATGACTACCTCCCCTACAAAATACATCGATTAAACAATCAAATTACCTTCCTTTTTTGTTTATTTGCTACCTTATAACCCCCCCCTCCCTGCATTTACTATCCGCCCGCCACTCTCTACTCTTCCCATAGTTTCACATTTCCATATACTATTTCCCCACATTTGCAATTGGCCCGCCTTACACGCTCGACTCCCTAGCTCTTTACATTCCCTCAATTCCATTAGCCTCACACCAGCATGTTTAAGGAGGTACTACCCTGCACCCACATCTAATCCTATCGCGGCTTGCTCCATTGCCCATGCTCACTCCTCTTCTTGACTGTCATGCCTTCCGTGCTCCCTCCCCCAATTGCACTAAGTAGCTCTTCAACATCCATGCTCCAATTGTGTGCTCGTGCGGATGGATCTAATTTCTCTTGTTGGCCTACCCTACTCATCGCGCCTTGACTATGGTTCCTCACTGCCTCCTGCAGAGTCCCGCTCGTCTCTTGTTGATTCTCTCCCACTTCTCTTGGTGCCTTTATTGCCATGCCCCTTCCTCTTCTCTTCTCACATGCTTCTACAATTCTCATGGACTACTCCTTGAGCACTCCTTGAAGCTCGCTCACGATTCGGGCCGCCTTCATTTCACCATCGAACTACGTTATGGTCTCTGAGGTCATGATTCAATCACTTATACCATTCCCCCTCTCATAGCCCTATGCTAACCCCCCAACTTTCTTTCTTATATCCTTGCTTAACTTCTTTCTTATATTAAACCCCCTTTCCCCACTTTCAAATTAACTTTTATCTCCTTAGCCCATTTAATTATCTTTATTTTTTCATTTGCCTTACCTTTAATTAGTTAATTCTTTTTAATCAATTATGTTCTCCTCTTCAACCCACACAACAACCCCCCTCCTATATATGCATTATTTTCATTCTCTCAATAATCCCCCCCCTCCCCCCCCTGTTCTCTATTTATATTATTTTCCCCTCATAGTTAGATTTATTAAAGCCTTGCATTATTTCTTTACTTTTCTTTAATCTATGGTCCTTTAATTTTTATTAATCTCTTTAATTTTCTTTAATCTATGGCCCTTTATTAACTCCTTGCATTATTTTTCCCCCTTTAAACTTTGGTCCTTTAATTTTCATTAATTTCTTCACACTTCTCAAAACCCCACCTCCCCTTAATCTCTTGCCTTGTGGATTGGCATCCACATCCAAATCTCTTTATTTTTGGCTTACCTTTAGTTAGAGTATTTCTTTTTAATCATTTTCCCCCTTTTTTCTTTCTGTTCATTTGTTTCGAATTTCCCTCTGGTGCTTGGATGTTTAATAACTATACCTTCTAGCATCACTATTCCTCCTCCACACTTCTTCCATAAACTCCTCCCCTCCCCCTCCCCTTCCACACTCTTCTCGCCTACCCCCCTTCTATAAAGATTCAATATTCCTCTCCCTATAACCTCTAAACTCATTCTTCTACCCAAGCAATCTTGTTTTTTACATTAAGCTTGATAAGTGTATGGCCAAGTATTAATTTTTATTGTGACTCCGATAACAAGGGAGGGGTGTTTATGACACCTGTCTTCCCAACTAAAGTTAAAACTAGTTCTTACTGTTTTGCTTGTTGGATGGTGGCAAGTAGGCAGACTCCCCTCTTCAATAAAAGTGATGCTTGTCAGAACTTATCCAAGCTCTACTTTTGTACAGTTTCCACAAAGTCATTTCTACAAAATGGCCCACTGCTGGTTTTCTTTATAAACAGGGATTCACCAACTTGTACAAACTTTTTAGTTAATGCAATTCCATTGTCTAGCTTTGCTCTTTTTTCTTTTCACTATGCAAAGGGGTGTTGTAAAATCTTCCACATACACACACACACACACACACACAAATTCAGGGTAGATGGGGGCTAATTTAGCCATAATTTTGCCTAATTTAAAAAAAATCAGTGTCGATAAAACCATAAAAACTGTCTCAGGTTTACCAATAATAATGTCAAATGTAAACAATATTTATATAAGTGTCAAAATATGAATATATAAATTTTTATATTGATAGTTATATTGATGGCTATTATGATGCTCTTTATATGGATAGTTATATTGCTAGTTATTATGATGCTTATATTGGTAGTTATATTAATGAATATTGCGATGCTCCCTTAGTGATACTTATATCCATGCTTATTTTGACGCTTTAGTCTTTCACAATTGGTTTTTGGTGGTTTACATTGAAGTAACCATCCACAATGCTTGTACTAAATCAAGTGGAAATATTTGAATTTTCCCACTGACTCTTACTACCTATACAACTTGAAAAGAAATCCCAATGGCATGAACGCCAGCAGATGCAAAAGAAAATGGAGAAAAAAGCCCCAAATTTCAAAGGGCAATGGTGTCATTTCATACTGGATTACCTCTAGGAAAAAAATAGTCTAATGTGTATAAAATCAACAACAAATTCATGGTGGAAAGATGACAGACAAGCTTCCTAAAATTAGCACAAAGTCAACTTCAAAAAATATGCTCGGTAGTTTATAAGAGGAGACCTGTAATGGACAATAACAAGAATCTATTTTTGCTTGAATCTAGTCAGCCAGATAGAGAGCACAATGTGATTTAGTTATGTGCAAATTGAAGCAAAGTTGATGTTGGGTTTGAATAGTTTGTGATGCCACAGTTTGGGTGACAAATTGTATGCAAGCAAACGACCTTGTAGTGCACACATTTTGTGCTAAAGATGGTGACCAAGATCCAAATAGCCAACACTTGTTTTGGAAAAAATGAGCTTAGAATCCCCTCCAAAATCGGTGTCGACTTACAACAATGCTTGAGTAGATCTCCTCCTTTGAAGACAAGAACAACGCTCACTATAATTGAGGAAACATTGTTGGCACAACAAACATCTAAGAGGTGATCTACATGTTTAGAGGTGGCAAACAAAAGGACATAAATGAGCGGATCCAATAGAATGGTGACCAAAACAATAGACAGAGCCAATCTAGATGATGATGCTTCTACAGCAAGGATAGAAAGGATATGGTCTATCTTTGAAATTGTTACCATTAAAAAAAGATTCTATTTTGAGCAAAAAATAGCACCCTCTAGAGAACTCCTAGCTAGGAAGAACTATTTAACAATCTGCAAAATGGCCAAATAGATGTGTTGAGTCTCCTCCAAAATGGCAAATGGTTGTAGATGATAGTCCAGCTAGGGGTGACCAATTTGAGACAATGTGAGTGCTAGAAAATGTCATCCAATAGTAGGAAAGGGTACAACAATAGGGCAGTGAGATATCCTCAAATAAGTGACTAGATTTGAGTTGGAGGAGGCAGGGTGGATCCAAAGTTGGCTCTTGATACCACTTGTTGGAGTATTTAGGGAAGGACACAGAGAGTAGTGAAGTAGGATACGAAGTATATTAGACGTCACATAGATGGTGTTGGCTAAGCAAAAAATTGGCAAAGGGAAAAAACCTCCAGCAGTTGGAGTAAAAAGTGCCCTAAGGGTCCTACATGGTCACTCGATACTCTTGTAAGATCATGTTACAAAAGTTAGGATTTGTCCTTATGCCCTTTCTCAATAGTGCAATTTACACCATTCTCAACAAAAAGCAATGAAGCATGTTTTGGTTTTGGTTTTCTTTTCATCAAAATTCTTGGGTTTTTAAAAAATATATACTGACAGTATTAAAAATACTGATGTTAGTATAAACGTAGGTAATATTAATGGGTATACTGATGATAATACCAATGAAAATAGAACATATATGCACATAAGTATCTTTTTCTTTTTTTTCTTGCATTTTAGTGAAAGTATAATAGATTTAAGATGAAGGTGGATTGTGTGTAGCTGATTGGACATAGTTCTTCACCATCATAGTGAAGCCCATTGCATGGGAGCTCCAAGTGGCTCCATAAAGAGGATTCCTTGTCTTGCACACAGTGCAAACGTAATTTTGTCTTGCAGCACATCCAAGATTATGGGTATGTTATGAGGGATGACTTTCAAATTCCAGATGGTGATCCACAGGTGAATGTTTGTATAGTCACAAAAAAAATGGTATTTTCATTCTTGATGTAAAATCCTTCAAAGTTATATGTAATGGTCCCAGTACCACAATAAGAAAAGATGCAAGTAGCATGTTTGCCATAGAATCCAAAATTTGGACGAATGAAAGTGATACTTTTGTTCTTCCTAAACAATGTGAACAAGTAAGTATATATGATTTAAGCTCATGACCTCAATTTTAAGCATTTCTCGTATGTTATAAGTTAAGCATTTTCATTTTGAACATAGGTTGTCTTTCATCTATTCTGATCCGAGATGAGGGAAACTAGTCCAAGTTGCTGCTGGAAGCAAAAAGATAGAGATGTCAATATGGAGATTCTAGTACTTCTGCTTAATGCCTCAGATGTTGAAGATAGTGGCGGTGATTGATTATTTTTCAAGGAGATCATCATCGTCAGGTGTGGCTTTGTATAGACCTCAATGATATGAGTGATATATAGATAGAGCTAGAGATAGATTTATTTGGCATGAGATTATGGACCCCCAGAGTGTACATGCCCCTTGACTAATTTATCATGGAGACAACTTTACTATATTGACATTATGGCAATTTATTTGTCCATTTGGTTATTAATATAACCAGTATGGGATGCCACATCTGAGCCTTTTCAACGCAATAGCATGATATGGTGAATATTTGCAAAGTAGAGGCCTTTTAACTAGGTACTTTGGTAATGAAAGAATGCATTTCACAATTGTCATGTGGAATTGTATGATTGCAATCTTTCCATGTCACTACAATTGTGCCCATCTCTATAAGTGAAAGCATGCATTCTACATATGTATGACAATTTATGGTCTAAAACATTATGAGTGGTCTTTCATTACGTGAAGATCCACATGCTCCTCACCACCACACATGGCAGGAGTTGATTTATTGTTTATTTTTTAAATTTTTTGGGCAGACAGGAGTTGATATTATCCTGTCGAAGCTGCTTGCATTATGGAGGAAGTGGCTGGCTAGTTGTCATCGGGTAGGATATACAGCATTGGCTTCAAAAGGTGTAGTTGTATATCATTCCTAGATGGAAGATGGTGTTACCAGGTGATCGAAGCAATCTCAATCTGTACTTGGGTCGTGTGTGGGATTTAGTTGGAGCAGTCTCTTTGCAATATATTTGGAGGGCTTGCAATGCATTGATTTTTCGAGGTGTCCTTTTACGGGAAGTTCTCATTGAAGACCTGAAGCGTGACATTCTAGAGGTTTTGTGTTAACTATAGTTCTAAATGGTATGAGGTGGTTGTAACATATAGAGCGCTTATTGCAACTTTGCAATCTTTCTTACCTTGTATTTTTCTCTCTTTAATTTAATTTCTTTCTTTAAAAAAAAAAATCCACATGCTCAATCTATTATGTTAACATTGTGCGAAATGCTATTGGAAACATTTTGGTTCCCTTAAGGTCAATTTGAAGGACATACTTTGTATTGAGTGAACTTTTGTAAAAGTGAAGTTTTTACATTTATTTCGCTTCTTTCTGTGTATAATCCCTTTTTTGCATCCCCTCAATTCTTTGGCTATGAATTGGCTTCTTTAGATATTTTCAATTAGATAGAAGCAAAAACATAGGATACCCCCAAGTGGCTCTTTTAGGTGGCCTTCATCTTTGGATCAAGACTGAATAACTCAAAACTAATACTTGTATGTGTCTTTCATTCCTTTTGTATACATTTTTTAATGCCGAAAGTTAGCTTTGTGCTGACATGCATGTAGAGTGCATCTCTTTCATGAGATCTTTAGCAAAGAGTTCCAACTATCAAGGTCGAGGTGAGGAATCGCATCCCCACGAAGATGCTCCTACTCCCTACGAGGATTATTTAATATCCGACAATGATTTTCAGAGCTGTTTCACCCAATCACGCTTAGAACAAAGTCTCGAAGCCAATCAAAATCCTTGGGTAGTGCAATGCTGGCCTAGCAAGCCCTCAAAATTGAGATGCTGGGAGAGCATTGCAAGTTCATCATGGGGCTGCTCAATTGCCCTGCTAGTGGAGTTATCTCGGGCCCACTAGCACATGTGAGGAGGCCCTCTAAGAGTAGGAGTTGGCTAGTGATATTGGGGAAAGATGGACACCAAGATGTGTTCACACTGAGATAACATGCTTGACACACTACATGCACCCTTCTAGTCATCAATTCATAAACTCCATGTTCATATGTCAAAGCCCTCTCTTTCTCTCTCTCTCTCTGTCTCTCTCTCACTCACACACACACACACACACTCTTTCTCTCGGCATGTAAACATAGCTTTGATGGCAGCTTGAAGTCCATACATGCATCTTGAAGAGATTGGGCTACGTAGTCAATGAAGCACAGTTTTGTCCTTAAGCGAAAGTGTCATGCATGACAAACAAAACCTTATAACAAAAAGCATTCACCATTGGATGCATCATCAATAAAAGAATGGCCTTGACACAATGTTTATTAATAAACGAATCATGCATGTAGATCGAGTCTAATTCGTCCACCCGCCGTGGGGAGATATATGCACACCCCAAAAATATGAAAGCGAGCAAAGAATCCAGCACTACAACCCCGAAAAAATTCAACCCAAAGGTAAAAGCTTCTACACTAAGTAATCGGAGTGAACTGCAGTGCTCCCTTCCCTCATCCCACTTTGCAGACCCTTGGAATTCTCTGTTCCTATGGTGCTAGCAGCCCCAGCAGGCTTTGGTACGGGAGATCTTTGTTCATTTGAACTCTTGTTGGCACCAGATTCACTCTCATCCGCTGCAGCAGAACTTTTGTCAAATCCTTCTGATTTTAACCCAACCTGTAAGGCTGTACTAAGATCAAGCCTGCTGAAATGTTGCTGTTGTTGTATATCATAAGAAACATCCTGTTGCAGCTGTAACTGTTGTTGATGCTGCTGCTGCTGCTGATACAGCTGTCTTAACATCTGAACTTCTTTTTTTAGAGCATCGTAATGAGCTGCATTGCACACTCTCTGTTAGTGCGTTTTTCAGGCATATGTTCACTTGTTCACTTGGATTGCTTAATCTTTAAGATCAAGTAGTTTCTTTATATTCCAAGCAGAAATTTGTGTCACAGCTGTAATATGATGATGGCGTTGTAGTAATACAAAGCTCAAATTCTTGATGGTCAACAAGAGACGATATCCAGACAGAAGCATGCCATCTAGACAAGTATCCTTGTTATGATGGCATATTGCACGTCAACTCACATGCCAACAAACATAAGAAAAAGCCATTCGATTCTGCTGATGACGTTGCTACCCAATTATGCACGATGGAGCGCTGTGGGTAAACTGCATTTTTCGTCTGTGTGTGTGTGTGTGTGTGTGAGAGAGAGAGAGAGAATGGGATTGAATCAGAAAAATATAGTCGTGTGTGCATGCATGTTAGAGCATGGGATGCCATAGTGCGATCAAAATCGGCATTTGTATGTGGGTACACCTGATATTTGTGACCTTTTCATGTCAAAGTATGAGTTGTATGTGACTGGTAGCTATGGAAAAGACTCTTTACGACAGAAGGTGTTGTGAAAAGACACACCTTTAGATCACGGGTCTTGAACCTCAGATCCATGTAGATCCAGGCAAATAAAAATAATGATGACTGGGGGGGTTCTTCCACATGTTCTAGAAATGTTATGGAAAGGCTTTAAGAACTGTCAACAAGCAACAAGAAAAGCTCCACTTGTAACATCCAAGGCCAAAACGATGTGTTTGAACATCCAACTACAGCAAAACAACAAACCTAAAGCTCAGATTTTCTTTGAAACCAAGGAACCTCTCATATGTCCCTGCCAAAGTCTTACACATGAGGGGTTTTCACGCTCCAAATGTATCTGGGGATATAGCTTGTCTAGCTGCTAGATAAGTTGCTAATGTCAATAAAATCTCTGGGGTTGTGAACTGTGACTGTGGCATGCTCTGAGAGTCTTGAGTGATCAATGCATTTTTGTGAAAAAATTACAGCTTCACAACACCAAACACAATTTTCAACCCTTGGAAGTGGATGCAAAGAGCAAAAAGCAACGACTCTTACCATCTTTAAAAAGCTTTTCTTGTGCTAAGGCAGCTATTCTCTGCTTCAAAGCACTGTTGTCTACATTCAGAACAACTCGCTGATGATCAAGGTAGGCCACCTGGGGAGAGAGTGCTGACACCTCGGCCTGCATTTATGATGATACAGGACCAAGCATAAACCCACGAATCATGATCAGGTTTCATTAAAGATGGTATGATATGGATCGGTATTTGTAAAATTGTCGCTGAGACTGCTTGAAACAGCTGAAGCTCGTTAGAGCTAAATGCTCACCTGAAGTGCATTGACGCTCCTTTCAAGTTCGGCAATGTACTGAAGCTTTCTCACTCTGGAACGTTGTGCAGACTGCCTGTTTGCCAGGATTCTAAAAATGCAGAATTGCCACCAATAAAACATGATTGTCAGATAGAAAACACAGTTTAGAAGCAAATACAACTTCCAGAATCCTTGGAAGACGTAGAATCAAACTTTGATCGTCAGGTTGCTCACCGTTTTGCTCGCTTAGGATCCAGATTTGAGTCGATGGGAGTTGATAAGGACATTGCCTCTCCTTTCACTGCCTGCTGAAATGTAGGGTCATTTTTATGGGAACTCTCAACCTCAGCCTCACCTTGAAAAGAACCCGAACCTCCTGCCCCCTTCTCCTCCAAGGAGGACTCGTTCACACTGTTGTGATCTGATGGTGTAGAGGGATTTTCTAAGGCCAATCTTTTCTCTGCTCCTGGAGTCATCTGAGAGGGCATGTCAGGAGATTGGTTCTGCTGTTTCTGGAAAGGTTCTATGTCTGCAAACATAGACATCAGCTGTTCTTCATCTAGTTTTTCGAAATCTTGAGAGGCTCTTGAAGGTACAGATGATACATTCCTAGAGACAAACTCATCCTCCTCTGCAATTTCGTCAATCTTTGAGAAACCAGCAGGGGCATCCAAAAAGGCAACTGAATCACTGGAAGATCGCCTGTGAGAGCTCTTCTTGACAGGAACTTCGGGGGGATCACTTAATAAATCATCAATCCATGAAGGTGGTGTCTGTGGAAGAAAGCTGGCAGAGGGAGTCCGTTGATGCAGCTTCCGGCCACCAGTAGGGTAAGGAAAGTTAGACCAACTAGAGAAAAGGCTATTATTATTTTCTGGTAGGGTTGGGCCTCCTCCCAAAAAAGGACTTTTAGGAGGAAGATGAGGCTGTTTTGCTGGAAATGACCAATTGATAGGTGTACCTTCTCCACCAACTGGATTAGCCATCCACACTTTTCTTACAGGGAAATGGCCTTCCAAAATGTGTTCCCCTTTATACCTGTCAAGAAAAGAAGAATGATCCGCTCAAATAAAAAAACCCAAGCATTTAATCTCTCCTGTATCTGGCCTAAGAAGATGAGTATGAAATCTAACCCAGTAGTCTTGAAGAAATTTTCTGACCACAATACCTTATGTACAGCACTATGACTATCCCTTGAATGTTGCTGCACTCATCTGAGTAGCTAAATAATTATATGTTTTAGCAAAAGGTCCTCCAGAACCCGTAGGATGCCTTGTAGTCGATCCTGCAACGGGACAATACATAAGACATCACGAGGTTATGAATTATGCGATAACAAGATATACACGTGCACATGAATTGTTAAGAGAAAGTTCAAGAATGAACTGTACAAAGAGATAAGTCCAAAAATACTGGTAGTTCATAGCATCTGGAGGACAACCTGATTTCTAAAGGGTCTCAGTTTTATTGAAATTCATAATATTAATCACCAGTCTTTAATGTCGATTGTGAGTTTTCCATGATGGTTTATCTTCCTCACTTATACAGATATATAATCCAGTGAATCCCAATTACGATCCAAAAACTCGTTGTACCTGAGATGGATCCCGTAACAAGAAGGCATGAGGAGTAGTAGCAATCCAAACCGCTGACTTCTTCAGCTGAAACATGTGAACACAGCATGGAAGAATGCGCCTAACCAGGAAAACAAAACACAATCAACAGCAAAAACAGAATCTCCTCTGTAGGAATCATGACACATATTTTAAAGAAAATGGCGAATCCAAGACGCTTATTTTAATATAGGTGTCTTCCTAAGCAAGTAGGATGCCAATTGGTGAGAAGATTGAGGTTGGTCATAACTCTCGGTGCTAGTCATTCCGTCAATTTTTGGTAATGTTTACAGTGCTAGCTTCTGGGTGGAATCATGGCCGGTATCCTTTGTTAGTGTGATTGTCTTTAAGACGATGCTTCTTATGAAGCCTTCCCGCCTCTCTCAAAACTTTGTGCCCGATAGGACACAACAGAGACGCCACGTCCTAGCGCGTCGACGTCAACTTGTCAGATCCCGTTCCTTCCCCCACGATAACAAGTAAATATTTACAATTAATCTGCAACACTACCCCACGATACTAAGTAAATACTCAGCGCGCGACAATTCGACTTGCGATTCAGCCTTTGGGATGGGAGTGAGCTTAGATCTATTTTTGTAAAGTCACTGACAATAGAGCGGCATGTTGATTGAAGCAGCACCTACGTACATTGTCCGTAACAACGCTATACAGGCAAATCTATCACGAAATCGTGCGCCACCTTGCAACAGTATGCGTACGGATAGAGCAACGCAAGAACATCCAAGATCCTCGACTGATCAAACAAAAGAAGTGGGAGGCACATGCAAACTTCGCGCCGAAAAGGGTGCTCCTGAGCCCAATGACGAGAATGCAGTGACCCAATAACGAAACAGAAAGAGTTTTCATGCGAGGATCAGCTTGTGGGCATTTTCTGCATGAATGCTACATTTTCAGCCTTGGTAAAGAAAATTCCCGGCTTAAAGAGCAGAGGTAAGATCTGTTCATGAGAAGTTCGAACTTGGGTTGGTGATGGTTGAGCAAAAGCGACACCAAAACCGACTTCCTGCAGGCAACAGTTCACGTTTGGACACGGCAGAAATTTCCCAGCGGACTCACGAGACAGGTGAGGAGAGGCAGATCGAATGTAAATGGCAGGGGGGGAGGAGGGGACCTACCGTGAGGAGAGGGTGCGAGGGAGTAGGACTAGCACCAACACGACAGGGACCCAAAATCGAAAAGCAGGAGTGTGAGGGAAGAGAGAAATCAAGCAATGGAAAGCTCAAGGAGAGTTGAAGGGGAGATCAAGGGGAGCTGAAGAAGGAAGAGGTGAAGCAAAGGATGAAGACGAGATGGAAAGCAATGGGGGGGGGGAGAAAGGTAGGTGCTAATAAGATGGGAGGGGCAGCTGATTCAGCTGAAATGGGAAGGAGTTGGGACCCAGGCACTTTGTTGGCTGCAAGTGCAGATCTGAAAGAGGTGATTGTCATCATGTGGAGTGTGAATGGTGGTGATGTGCGAGCTGTGAGAGTTTGTGAGAGGGAGGAGTAAGAGCAGGAGGAGGACGAGGGGGGTGCTTGGGGGATCCAGCTGTTGGCAGGCAACTACCCATCACTGCTGCTCTTCTGCAGAGAAGAACCAATTAAAAAAGCTTGGATAAAGGCTACGGCATTGCACAATGCGCACTACCTTCCAAATTCCAATTCCCCTTGCTCTCTCTTCTCCCTGTCTCTCTCTCTCTCTCCCCCTCGCAAACTGTAACTGCCCTGTTCTCCAGATTGCCCACAAACTGCTCTCTTCAACTCCAAAATGCTCTCTTCAACTTCCAAATTCACACTTCACACACACCCATGCTTTATTAGATTCTGCTCTGCATTGCCTCTCTGTTTCTCACACCCACATCGCTCCTTGCTCCTTGCTTGTCACTCCCCAAATCCCTCCTCTCCTTCCCTTGCTCCTGCAATTCCCAGTCCCCAGATTGCCCACCACAAGCCCTTTCAACTCCCATCCATACCCCTCCCTTGTCTCTCTCTCTCTCCTCAAGATGCGCGTGCCAGTACACCAAGCTCAGCCATGTCCCCCGCCCATCTCTCTCTCTCTCTCTCTCTCTCTCTCTCTCTATCTCTCCCTCTGTGCGGCGAAAAGTTAAGTTCTTTTTCTCTGGGTCTTTATCAAAAGCTTTCTGTGATCTAGCTATGCCAGTTTGCATCCAGTTGCAAACTTGCAACTGGAACTGCTTGTACCGATCACCCACAAAATTCACAGAAGTAGGTGACAGGTCCCCCCCTTCCTCTCGCAGCCTCAGGACTTTGGTATGGATATAGTGCTGCTCTATATGCTTTTGTTGACTTGACTTAACCTCCGTTTTAAAATTATTCACATCTCTCGAAATTTTTTTTCCCCGCCCTCTCACACACCGGCCAACAGCCGATATGCAATAGACGAGTGCCAAAACTAGAACTCGTCCATTCACTCAACCATGGTTTAGGCACACCTTAAATATAGCTCGTCTTAAGCCAACCATACCTTTTCATAGGAGGATAAGAGGGCCTCTTGAATTGAATAACATAAAGTTGTTGAGTAGAATGTTGTGGCTTCCCGCTCATCTTACATTACTCTAGTGTGCTCCAACACCTAAGAGCCTATGGTTTTGTGGAGGGCATGGTGTTGCATTCATGTGAGCAACCCTCGGCCCATCATGTTACTTGCAAGTTGCAATATAGCTTGAAAGAATGTGCACCATGTTTATGCAAAGCAAGCTAAGTGCATAATTATGTAACCAGCTAATCTTTTATAAGAAGAATGCTTGCATTACACTCCAAACGGGCTACTACCCTTGAACACCACCGGTATGTATTGTCTAGGGTTAGATTAGACCCTTTATTGGTAGGTTTTCATTTGCAAAGCGTTCCCATGCATGTTGAAATCTTGTTGATGATGATATAATTTAGTTTGTTATACTAGTTGTTGCCCAAAGGATTGCAACCCCTATAGTTATTCCCTCGGCGAGTCTTTAAAGATGAAAGATACAATAAAGATAGGCACATGGAATTTGAATTACGAAGGAAGCCTGTGGCCTTATTAGTTTATAGGTGATGCATACTGAGTACGAAGCCGTGGGTTGCATCTTGAGTGAGAAGTGCAAGGATAAAACCCCACATTTAATAGACCTGTAGACTGGGCGAGTTATATAATTTGGTTCTAGTTAGAGGTTCCATGAGAGTGAAGATGCACCCTCTTGAGTGCACGGTATGGATGAAAGGTGTTGGTCCATGTCCCTAATTCACAACTGGGGGGGATGAGTTGGCCACCCCCCTCATGCCACTCCTTGCCCATTCTGTGGTGGAGATGAGTGGCCGGTAGACGGTGCAAAGCCACATGCTAGTTCGGGTCACTAAACGTAGGAGGTTTAGGGATACCTGCCAACCATCTTCGCAAGCTGGAATTTATAGCGAAGCAGTGGCGTGGAGGATGCCGTTTGCGAAGCTAGTCTAAGGGAGTGGGTTTTAAAAAAACACCCAAACCACCCACGATTTGGGGCCTCTAGTGGTTGGCCATTGTTTCTTCACAAAGTTCGGCCAATCAATTTCTTTTAGCCTTTGGAAAAGCTGCCCTGCTCGTATGTTTTTTACTGGCGTTAAACAGGCCCAAGGAAAACCGGCTGCTGCCGGTCTCATTACCGCTACGTTCAAGTCGCCTGCACGTCTCTTGCACTCGCCAAGCTGCACAGCTGTCGCCAGAAGCGCCTTTCGCCATTTATCTCGGTTCAGGCCCTCGTCCGACGTGGCATCCACTCCATGGATGCCTTTCGCATTTGCCGCCGCCGTGGACAGACCCCTCCACGTGGTTGGCACATTTAAAATGCAGCTGTCCATTTTTCACCTGAATCTGCGCCCCCTCCGGCGCAAATACGACCATCTGCGAACGTGCCACGTGGACACCACTCCTCGTACGGCCGTAAATGATTCGCCTCTTATTCGAAAATCATGGGGAAGAAAAATTCTCATTCGTCGCTGCTTTCAAGCCTCAACAGATGGGCGCCACGTGCACCAGTCGATAATTTCTATCCGATTTTTTTGGTGTGCCACCCGACATTCCGCAACAGTCTCGGCGTCCGCAGCCATTCCTGATCTGCCACGTAATCCGACCTGCACGCGTGGAAGTGCAGCCGGCCACGTGCGATTGGTTGGTAGCAGCTGAAACAGCCAAAAAAAACTCTGACCTCAGGTAAGTTTTAACTGTGTGGGTCTGAATTTCGAGGTGTCAGCTTACTTTAAATTTAACTTTGGTACTTTGAATTTTGGAGTGGGGGGAACTGTCGGGAGTACAGCAGTTGAAAATGATCAACTGTCATTCGCCAGCCCTCCTCGTTCTGTGTGACCACGTGGCACTATTAGTTCCCTTTCTTGAACACCGCAACTAAAGTAACTACCTTCCTAACTCCTTTTCCAAGTTCCAACTTCCCATTGTTTTATTGACAGAATTAGGTCTTAAACATTGAAGTTTAAGTAGTCCATTATGGGTTACAAGATTTTAAGAAGAAGAAGGTTTTTAGTACCAAAATGCATATAATATAGTCCTTAAAAATAAATGAAGAACCATGATTCTATTCGCTTCTGCCCCATATTCCTACTAATTAATTAACTACTCGTGCCCCCTGCCCACTCCCTTTCGCAATTAAGGTAATGTTAATCTCCCTAATTGACCTCCCTTCTACGAATTAATCTACCTATCTCCTCTGCTCCCTGCTCTTGCTGTCACAAACTACCTTCTTCCGTCGTCTCGCTCCCTCCTCCTCCTTCCCCTCTCACTCCCTCCTCCCTTCATCCCCTTCTCTTCCTGCTTGCCTTTGAGAGACTTTCACAGCCCCCTTCTTTGCCTGCCTGTAATCTACTCCCTCCTCCTTTTATAGTACTGGCAGAACATTCTGGATGTGGAGGCTTCTAGAAGAAGCCCCTCGAAACTTCTTGATGTCAGTCATTACATACCTTAATCAGACATTCCGCCCCCGCCTCTTACATACCTAAATCCACTTCAAACATTCCGCCCCCGCACAAATTAATTAATAGGGCCCCAAATTCAATTTGGGGTCCCTATAAATAAAGGCTGCTCAAAACCTAAATGGTGGTTTTTGACCCATTATAGCCAATTAAAAATACCCTAAAGGTCAGTTTCACTAAGCACTAAAACAAACGAGCTGCATCACCCGTCTATGAACGGGATTAAAGCTTGCCTCCATATCCGTGCCTATTTCGTTGGCTGATCGAACAGCTGTCCTCTCCATCTTGCTGATCTAACGACGTGTAATCTCTCAAATGTCTCGAAGCTCCCCGAGCCTTCCTCGAGACATCCTCTCGTTAATATATATAGAGATGGTAGGATTTGCCCATCTTGAATTGGAAAACTTGCTCGTCCTTTTCTTTGTCTTTTTGTTACGACCTTTGTTGGGCTAAGCATTGCATCCCTCCCCCCCCCCTTATCCCCGCGCCCCTTACATAAGTGCTCATAGCATGATATTTGGGGCCCGGGCTGCAAAACAGATGTCTTCATGTTTTTATGCCAAGCCACTCTCCTTATATAGTTGCACATTACAAATCATATGTGGGTAGCCAATGTTCTTGTCAAAACTATCATGAGATACTACTCAATCGATGGGGGTGCTTATACCCACTAGTCCATCCATTTTTTAGGAGACCTGAGCCACTACAAATTTCTTAAAGCCCAAATCCTTCACATGATACTCAATACCATATTATTTCAAGAATTTATGGTATGTGGCATTCATCACTCTCAAGAATCTAGTTTTTTCCCACTCATTTAATTAATTATGTAAAGTTTTTGCTTCTCTTCCCATGTGCTTTTCTCAAAATTTTCATGTTACTACACCTTTCTCTATTTTTCAAGCTCACCTTTTCTCCTTAGCCTATCCTTCATGATCATGATCACCATGTGGATTCCTCAAACTCAATTCTAATGTTGTCCCTCCCTCCTTTGTTCCAAACCTTAGGCCTTCTAACCTCGTATTGCTATATGATGGTTATCTATCTGTTCATACTCACATGCTTATCTTGGTCCTTCCAAACCAAATGCTAGAAATAATCCAAGCTAGACTACTAACAATAATGACTCATTTGAGCTACCTCTACACTTTAACCAAGCAACAAGTGATGCGCAAAGTTACGATGTTGTGCATATTCAAAATTGCAAATTTAAAGAAACAAAAAGTAGAAGTTCATGGATACATGCTTAGTAAGGTATCATGCTCCTCTAAAAGGTATTACAATAATGCTTTAGTCGACTCAAAGCTCTGCTTATAGTTATGCTTTTCTCTTGTATGAAGGAATACTCTTCATCTGGTATTAAACACATGGAGGCACATGTATAGTGTTCTTTTTTATGCAAAGAAGGCATTATATCCCAACTATATTTAATAATCCACTTGACTTGATCAAAATACCTTAATTCCTTTTCTCAACCATCAGATCTTTTGCACATTTTCTCATGTATAAGGCATTATGATTGAGTTGAAGCAAACTCTAGCATTTCACGAACATGAGATGAAAAAGCACATCAATTCAAGTTAGGAATTGTTAACTTGTGTATATCAATAATGGGTTGTGTATTGATGATGGGAACTGCTAGCTTATGTATATCCATGATGGATGGCTAAGGCTGTGTTAGTAGATTAAAGCATGTCATTTGTTAAAAATGTGGGCGCGGGAAGGGGTAATCCCACAAGGCATAGGGGTGGGAGGGCCAAAGGAGCCTACTTTTTCAAAAGACTTAGTTTTTAAATTATGAAGTGTGATGACTTTCCCATTCTCTATACCATGGTGCCTCCAGCCCACACTGAAGCTCTCAGCAATATCTAACTGTGCCTCAGCTTCTCCTTCTCTGTCGCACAGTCCATAGCTCTCTACACAACCTCAGTCCACACCCCGAGGGTGTAAAAGGACCTGCTTGTCGCTCACGATGATCAATTCTGCCCTTGCACAATCACTCCCATGCATCTATGTCTCTCTCTTGCTCATACAGCACCTGCCTCAGTCTTCATGATGATGACTTCACAACAGCCAAACAACTAATCCCATGTATCACTTGGATCGCCATAGTCCAATACTTTCTTTAAACTATACCATGGCTCTTAATGCCCATATGGTTCTAGTTAGGCATTCACTCACTTGCATGCCTCCAACACTTAGCATTCAGTTGCCCAAACTACCACATATGGTGAGCATTATTCCGACCCCATGGATTTACAAGACAACCACGACAAAAAAAGCTCATGCCCTCATACAAAAGGGATTCGGGACAACCATGAAGAGTGCATGCCATCCCTCAACAAAACTCCGTCACACTCTGGATACCATGCTCTGAATTGTCTGGTGCACCACACTGCATTCAACATCTCCCAGAAGTCCCTGTAGAAGTATCTACCATCTATGCATCAGTGTAGAGTTTTTCTGGGAGTACCTAGAACTCAAACCCACTTCCTACTAGCTATGTACATAGCTATGCACTCACCCATTAACATGCAAGAAGTGAAAAACATTTTTTCTTTTTTATCCACACATCTCTAGCAACCCCTTCTCTTCTGCTGTGACATTCATGTCCAGCAGCTAAAGAAAAACATGAGCAAACCACCTGGATCACAAACAAAGTAAACTTGTACTCTATGCCTGTGCTTTTCTCCTCCCGGATCAAAAGGATAACTTTGAACTCTCCATTGCCAGATATGCATAATCCACCATCCCCCTGGGTCAAAAGGAGTCAACAACACACCAAATCAATATAGCCACTAGCTCCTTCCATATACCCACATCCTCACTAAGCCTCCAAGATCCCATAACTTATCCTGCCAAGACATCACACAAGTCCACTGGCTATTAGCCATCACACTTTTGTCATGAGTCTTGTTCAGCTTCTCATGAGTCACATCTTTTGAGGTCACTACCTCACACATAGATCTCATGGGAGCAACCACCTCATAATTTGTGATTAGGGACTTCTCAGCATACCCTATTGCCTCAACCTTGGAAGCTGCAAAACTTAACCCATCACATGAATTATCAAGATCACCCATGAGCAAATAAACATCCTTCCCACCTGTGGAATGCTCAAACATATCAACACACTCTTTCTTGTCATTGCCAACCACACTTGCAAAATCCACAAGGGTATCATCAAGTAAAGCATCCAGCTGATCATCACCCACACTGTCACTTCCATCCAATTCAACATGCATACTGGTGTTTTCATTCTCTTTCGAAGAGATCAATGCTAACATATCATCCAGTGCATCATCAAGGAAGCAATCCAGCGCGTCCTCTAAATCACCATCATCCTGTAAACACTGAATCTTAACCTCATCATCCACATCAAAGTCCACATGCACACAATCAACACTTGCTGGCCCCACCCAAACTAAGTGTTTTAATTGCAGGTCTTTTACTTTATTAGTAATAGCCACATCAGCTTCATCACTGTTAGACATGATTGAACTCTCATCCTCATTGCTAGTTTCTCCTCTTTCTTCCTCACTTGCTGAACCTGAAATCTCAGCTTCTTCGGTGTGCACAATCACAGTGTCAACCACAAACTGATTGCATTCAGCCATCATATGCACATCATCACCACACAACACTGGAGCATGATCATCATCCACACACACAGACTTATCCTTAGCTGCCTTTAATGGGCTCTCAACCTTTCTGCCATCTATGGCAGCAACCCCTTCTCTCGGGCTCTCCTCTGCCACCTCATCCAACTCAACATGCATACTGGTGTTTTCATTCTCTTTCGAAGAGATCAATGCTAACATATTATCCAGTGCATCATCAAGGAAGCAATCCAGCTCATCCTCTAAATCACAATCATCCTATAAACACTGAATCTTAACCTCATCATCCACATCAAAGTCCACATGCACACAATCAACACTTGCTGGCCCAACCCAAACTAAGTGTTTTAACTGCAGGTCTTTTACTTTATCAGCAATAGCCACATCAGCTTCATCACTATTAGACATGATTGAGCTCTCATCCTCATTGCTAGTTTCTCCTCTTTCTTCCTCACTTGCTGAACCTGAAATCTCAGCTTCTTCGGTATGCACAATCACAGTGTCAACCACAAACTGATTGCATTCAGCCATCATATGCACATCATCACCACACAACACTGGAGCATGATCATCATCCACACACATAGACTTATCCTTAGCTGCCTTTAATGGGCTCTCAACCTTTCTGCCATCTATGGTAGCAACCCCTTCTCTCGGGCTCTCCTCTGCCACCTCACATAGAACTGGTTGAGCAACACCCTCCTCCATAGCAACTAACAAGCCTCCATTCATAAGTGTAATGATTTCCAGCTCCCTTATATCATCAACTCTATATGCATCAGGTTCCTTCAACAGTGAAGACAACTGACTCTCTTCCTCAGATGAGATGCTCTCTTCCTCTGTCTCACTCGAAAAATCTATCTCTTCATCTGTGACTGTCTCCTCAGGTTCCTCTTCCAATTCTAGCCTATAGCTCATCATATAACCTGGTGCTCTCCTTGCACCAGTTGAACTTCCTTCTCCATCCATAGCCTCTCCTCTTCTGTTATTTTGACCTCTGCTTCTTCCTGCAGTCTCCATCCGATTTACGCTGAGTGTTTTCATCAGCTCCATAGCTTCATGCAAATCCTTTCTCAGGGAATCATCCTGCACTGGAACAGACATTGGCTCTCTTTCTACATATGCCTTGATCATTTCTGGGCTTCTAATGAGATTCTTAGGCTCCTCTTGCATGCCAAGCTGCCTCAGTCTCTTGACTTTCCACTCCTTCTCCCTGGCCACTCTGACTGCATCCTCAAAACTATCAATATTCCTCAACTCCACCTTCAAACGGAGTGAAGGCTCCAGACCTGCCACAAACCGGTCTCTCTTTATCACCTGCGGGGTACTTCAGGAATCAAAGCCTCACACCATAGACTCCACAGTCTACCAAACTGAGTCAGATACTGATCCACATCCTGACTATCCTTTTGTTGAATTTTGCACAACTCCTTCCATACTTCATTAGGGTCCCTGGATTGTGCAAATCGTGCAAGAAAAGTTGCTCTCACCACTGTATACTCCGGATTTTGATGTTGAGGATGAGTAGTCCTGAAGGTAGCCACTTGAGTCTGCAACCATGCTTTTGCATCTCCCTGCAAGCAATAATTCATGATCTGAAGCAAAATCTCAGGGGTTGCCCCATCCTTCATAAGTGCTGTAAATTCCATCTTTTCCAAGAATCTTACTGCATTCTCATATGGCATCCCCCAAAAATCTGGGAAGTCCTCTGCCATCTCTCTCAGCTCTTCAACACTACAATTGACTGCACAGCTTCACACTTGTAAACTAAAGTGCACAATCCTCCGTGGAGGCACCAAAACATGGATGGACAATAGCAGTAGAGCCTAATCCACTTCATAGCCAACCTCATCCATGTTTAAAACAACCGAACAACACAATCACAAGGCAAAAGGCATTCATTCCACATCCTTGTCTCTACACATTCAATTCATACACTGGCCACATTTCCTCTAGAAGCTAGAAAACCTCAAAAAAACCCAATGGACCACACAGCCCAACACAAGCTCCTACCAACTGAGCTCAAGCTCAAGAAACACATAGATGACCCATGAGCCATAAAACTCCAGAAAATGACAACTTCAGGACTGCATAACAACCATGAACACATCCTGACAACTCAAGGTACAACAACCATGCTCATATCTCCCCTGACAAAGTCCATGAAGAACAACCTCGGATCTCTTTGACCTTAAGTAGCTAGCTGCCTTGTATGCTCAAACTACCACCCTGTAAGAGAACCCACACTGATAGACACACAAGCACTGCACCTTTGGACTCCATGAAGCTCTCTTTCCATCATTTACATGTTGCCCATAGCCTCATCATCACAAGCAAGGCATCTTCTATAATCAACTATGGACATCTAGCCAGCCACCCGTGGATGTATCTTTAGCAAGATTGACCAGTTCCTCAACAGCTGCTTTTTCCCATCATTGATTCTCTTCACTGTCAAGGTCCCTTGCTAAAGGTCACCCTCATAGTCACGGAGCTCATGGCCTTTTGTCAAGATACTCAAGTGCTGTAGCTTCTCTCTTGCATCCACCCGATAGCTCTCTCTAGCATGCAAAACTCACCGAGCTCTTCCATGGCTCTTCCAACCCACATCTTTGATTACTTACAACCAAGTCTCTTAGACCTCGAGCAAAATCACAACCTCTCCTTCTTGTCGCTCACAAAGCTCATATGCTCTCAGGGCTCCCTAGCTGCATATGAATTTGCCATAACAAGCTACCTCGCATACAAGCTACCTCGCATGCTTTTCTTTATCCAAGACACTCACTCTGGCACATGGTTTGTCAACTTGAAGCACCTGGAGTCCATCTTCTCTGCGCCTTGCAGTTGAACTCCCTCACCTGTCATATAAAGCAGTCACCTATGCAGCGTCTCCTTCTTCACAAGATTCTCTTCGTCACATGCGATGACCTTCATGCAATCAGAGCTTTTGGCTCACGCCACCTCTAGCCCACACTGAAGCTCTTATCAATATCTAACCGTGCCTTAGCTTCTCCTTCTCTGTCGCACAGTCCATAACTCTCTACACAACCTCAGTCCACACCCCGAGGGTGTAAAAGGACCTACTTGTCGCGCACGATGATCAATTCTGCCCTTGCACAATCACTCCCATGCATCTACGTCTCTCTCTTGCTCATAGAGCACTCGCCTCAGTCTTCATGATGATGACTCCACAACAGCCAAACAACTGATCCCACGTATCACTTGGATCACCATAGTCTTCAAGCTTCCTATAGAGACTCCAACTCCTTCAAAACTCCCAACTCTATAGCATGCCCTCACAGAGCTCTCCTCCTCACAGCTTCCTTCAGTAGTGATGCCTCTCCAGCTTTCCAAGCTCTATCAAGAGGAGCCCCCCCTGCAGCAACGCAGTCCCCTTTTTGAAGCTCTCGGCTCTCCATCGATTCTTCCAGCAAGCTCCCCAGACCCGTTTCTAGCAGTCACCTTCACGTAGCTCCAGGTCTGAGTCCAGAAGAATCACGTAGCCACCTTGCATGCTTTCTTTGATTCCAGCCATGTCATCATTTGCCTTTTACCACTCTCTCAATCCTTCCTTCAAACTATACCATGGCTCTTAATGCCCATATGGTTCTAGTTAGGCATTCACTCACTTGCATGCCTCCAATACTTAGCATTTAGTTGCCCAAACTACCACATATGGTGAGCACCATTCCAACCCCATGGATTTACAAGACAACCACGACAAAAAAAGCTCATGCCCTCATACAAAAGGGATTTGGGACAACCATGAAGAGTGCATGCCATCCCTCAACAAAACTTCATCACACTCTCGATACCATGCTCTGAATTGTCTGGTGCACCACACTGCATTCAACATCTCCTAGAAGTCCCTGTAGAAGTATCTACCATCTATGCATCAGTGTAGAGCTTTTTTGGGAGTACCTAGAACTCAAACCCACTTCCAACTAGCTATGTACATAGCTATGCACTCACCCATTAACATGCAACAAGTGAAAAACATTTTTTCTTTTTTATCCACACAATGTCATATGTCTAGAGTATCTCCTCAGTGACCTCGACATCCCAAACATCTTGCCATTGCATAGATATTGTTCTCTCTAGCATGTTTACTATTGTCTCTAGTAGATTCTCGATGCAATGAGGGTTTGTAACTTATAAAGTTAGCTTAGATCACTTTTCAAGTCACTCACCATATCTAGGAGTCAAGGCCACATTAAAAAGCAAAGGGAGTGACAATAAGAAGCAAAATACAACAAGTGATGAAAGTGTATAGGCGAGTGTAGGCAAGCAAGGAGTTACTGCAAAGAAATTTTACACTATGAGGTGTGATTACTAAAAAACTAAAGTAATCCTTGTTTTGGTATGCAACAATGGCATTAGAGAAGATGCACTACTGAACTTAGTGCTCCATGTGATGCCTCAACCAGAACAAACTCATTGTCAATTCCATGTGATGCCTCAGCCAAAACAAACTCATCGTCAATTCCATGTGATGCATCAACTAGAACAAACTCATTGTCAATCCATGCTTATCCTTAGTTAAGGTGAGATAAAAAGACGCTCCATCATGTGGCATCTATCTATGCACATGCATACTGCACAGTGTTACTAAACTTAATGTGGCGATGCAATATAGATTAACTTAGCTTCCATTGATCGTCTTGGGAATTACTTGTCCTTGGAAATCAACCAGCTAGACTGTACTAGTACTATGGGCATCAATTAGACAAGTTCCATTCCATCTAAGTTTGAGATTAGTCTTTAGTGGTATTATCTTTGCATTATACAGGAGTACCAACATTCCCTCTTTCATATGCTTTCAAATACTATGCCAATCATGCTAGGCTTTTCTCCTCCTTTGTATCACCTGCTATGACCACATAACTCAAATGCAGAACTCATCCATCTTGGTTAGTTGCTGCAATTGTCTCTTGATTGCACCTACTTCACGTAGGTGATGATCAACTACAACTTGCAAACTTAGAACTAGAAACTCGATAGGAATGACAACTTCCAAGCCAAAAGCCATACAAAAGGGAGTTAAATTTGTAGTAACTTTATAAGCTATTCGGTAAGTCGATAATGTGGTAGGAAGATTTGTATCCTAGTATTGACGATGTGTGTTGATAGTCTTTGTGAGCACCAATTTGATAGTTTTGTTGGTTGACTCAGCTTGTTTATTACTCTACAGGTAGTAAGTAGTTACTACTCGATGAATTCCTTGGTAAAGAGCTCAAAGACTTCATTCATAAAATGAGTTCCCGGATCATTGACAAATTATACCGAGCATCCATATTTGCAAATGCGATTTTCAAAATAGACTTAATTGTAGTCCGAGATGAGTTTTCCCTTAAGGCTTTAACCTCAACCATTTAGAAGCATAGTTTGTCACTACTAAGATATATTTTATTGACCGGTTTTGTTGAATCGACCCATATAATCTAGAACCCAACATTGAAATGCTTCCCATGGGCATGTAGTTTGGAGGAAGTAACCTACTATGCATTAATTTACATCACACTCAACACTTTGATTATGTGCATCCTTAACAAGAGTACCACCATAGCCCAGCTTCTAAAACTTTCCAAGTATTAAGCTCACCACCAAAATGACCTCTTGCAAGACTAGTATGTGCCTCATTGAGTACCTTGGCCTACTCATGTGGAACAACCCATCTTCTTAGAGATCCATGAGCACCCTCACAATATAGCTGACCACCAATCAAGATATACTTCTAGCTTTCAGGCCAACTGCATGCGCTTATCCTTTGGCATATGCTTGGGAAAGTTTCCTGGGAGCAATAGTGTAGCATCTCATCACACTCAATTTCTATAAAGTCAACAACAAATAAATGGGCATCTACTAATTTAGTAGCAACACCTTTAATGTCATTTGAGGCTAGCAACCATAATAAATAATCAACTCCTCCATGTGAGTTTTCTTGAATTATGATTTTTTTGAAATTGAATTCCTATAATGATAGCATCCATCTCACCAATCGACCTTGGATCATTGTTTTATTAATACCAAGAGCATCTCACTCGTCGATTATGTTGTAATTGCACTCAAGTCTGTCATCAAATGGCTTGCAGAATATACTAGATCATCCAACTTCCCATTTGGTTGGGCCAATTGGGTAGACTATTGCACTAACATCAAGTGATAAAATGGGAATAGGCTTTATTAGCTACAGGCTTATCACAAAGTTTTGTATTATTAAAAAGACATGGTAATAAATACAAAAAATCTAGAGGTGTATCTGGCAAGGAAGATGAGGTAAAATTCCCCTCCTCTTTTTTAGCAATACACTCTCTAATGAAGTGGCCTTTCTCACTACATTTTCCACATTTTTAATGTACTTGAAGTATTGGATACCAAATCAACTTCTCTTACATGCCCTTCCTTTTTATAGCAAGAGCATGTAAGAGAAATTGATGGTATCCAATGCTTCATTAGAGGTAGTTGCACCTGATGCAGATACCCCAATGGATTTTCTTCTCTTCTCCTCATCAAGAAGAGAAGAGGTTACCCCCTCGAGCATTGGATTAAGCACATTATTCAAATGTGTCACCACATTTGAGTATGGTTTAGTCATGGCCTTGAGAAGCATAGCACTTGCATCCGATCTCTTCACTTGCTCATTCTTTACATGTAGAAGAAGGCTCCATCCATTTGGTTTACTTCTACTTACCTTGATTTACTATGCAACGACAATGGTTCCCTTCTACTTCCATTTTAATGCGGAAAAAGCATCCATCCATGTGTTATGTTTGGCCCCTCAATTGATGCCCATCTCATGATCTTTGCTCTTTTCATGCAACAATCAATGATTTAACGTTGGATTGAAGTGCGCAGAGGATTGCAGTACTGATCAATTGTAGTTTTTATTGAAGCTAGTTCTTCCATGAGACCCTTCACGCCCTTCATGCATGAAATAAAAGTGCCAAGATCAGCTTGAGTGAACTCAAGGCTAAAGAATTCAATTTTATGGGTGATTTTTGAATTCTTTCCTTTGGCATCGTCAAACTTCTCCATTTCATCCAATTTCAACTTAGTAGTTTTAAATTCATCTATGTGGTGAACAAGACCTTTATCAATGGTAAGCATTATGTTTCCTATGCTTTCTCATCCTCCTACTCATCATCAGCATTTGTGAGATTTGGAGTCTTCTTTTAGTGTACATGAATCCACAAGTCTTTAAATAGAGCAAGCTCTTGAAACTTTTTGCAAAAATCAAATCTCTCAATGGATGAAATTTCATTGTCCATTTGAACCAACCAAAAATATTCCTCAACTAATGCCCAATTGCCTTATGATCTCAATCACAAATGATACGCTAAGACGTTTTTTAGGGGTTCAACGGATAAGGATGTAGAACAAGAAATGAGCAATAAATGACTGAAAAGATTGATCCTCAAAAAGAGTTCCAAAGGATGAGAAAATGCCAATCAACCTTTTGGTTAACTTGGTATTTAGAGATTTGAAAGGTCTTAAGGGGCCAAATATTAAAAAAGCCTCATATTATTATGTAGAAGGTTTTCACAAGCCTTATCAAAATACTTTGACACAGGAAATGAGTCAGAGAGTTATGCCATGCCAATTCTTGTAACAATTGGGCAAATCACATATACATTTTTAATGAGATAGAATCTTGGTACATCAATATAAGGTAGCCTTAAACTAGTTTGAAGAACCCAAAGAATCTAATGCAAAACATGGAGAATAGCCTAGTGTAGAAGAAATGGGCTTCACTAGAACAACCAAGGTGACTATCAACAAGCTTAAAGCTTTGAGAAGAGATAAGAAGCACCATTGAATAGCACCAAAACATGGAGGGAGATATAGCAATGACTACACAAGCTATTTAAAGAATAGTTGATGACAATCAATGACAAACCAAATGGAATCGATGATATGACAAGTTTTGGGAGAAAAGGAAACCACAAATAGGAAGACAAGTGTCAACTTGGCAATGGAGTAAAGTCTCCCATACTTGTAAACAATTTAAAGAAGAATTGCATCATTTTGAATGCTTGCAACCTACTGCTGTACTAAAAGGATTTAGTGGTACAAACCCCCTTCTCTCAAATTTTCCTAAAAATAAAGCCTTGCAAAATAGGCTTTGAGAAATAAGTGTTGAAACAAAGAAGACTGTTACTTTGAAAGTCAAGGCATCGTGAGAGATTTGAGAGAACTAAATAATACAGACTCGACTCATACTATTTAATCATCATTACAAATTTCTTGGTAACCTCCTTGGTAAACTAAACATTTGCCATAATTGTTTGAGAAAAACATGTGACAAGTTAAAATATAAAAACTGCTTCAAGGATGGTGAACAATGGCATATAAACCTCCTTCAAGCATGGCAAACAATAGCATACAGACCTCCTTGAATATTACTCTTTATCTCTTAGCTCTCCATGAAACCATAGGATAAAGATATGCTCCATAATTAGCTAAGGGTAGCAAGAGGAAAGAGCCTAAGGGTAGGAGAACATGGCTTGGATACCATGTCACAAAGTAAGGAAGAAGGAAGAAGATGAGCTAGAGCTACCACGTGAGATGAAAGATAAGATGACATGACAAATAGAATTCTTTGTCGCTTAACTCTCCAGGAAATCATAGGATAAATATATGCTCCATAATCAACTAAGGGTAGCAAGAGGAAAGAGCTTGAGTGTAAGAGAATATGACTCTGATACCATGTCACAAAGTAAGGAAGAATAAGGAAGAAAATGAGCTGAGCTACCATGTGAGATGAAAGATAAGATGAGGAACACCACACGGTCAAGTAAGCTAAAGCACAAAGTGTTTGCATTGACTATCAGCTGCACAATATAAGGATCCTTGTGATCCACATTAGGTCCCCATAGTACAACCTATCTTATAGGCTCCCAGGCCTCCATCACTACCCAATCCAAATCCTATCCAAAATTGACATTAGCTAATGAAGTCAATTTAGATTTACACCCATGGTCACCTTGATGTATGAATCTCAACAAGTTCTAGTGTTATGGGAGAAGTGTTCATGAAAAAGAATGCTAGAATTTTCTATACATTATCCAAATTTTGATTCAATGACATTGAATATAATCTCAAAGTCAATGCACAAAGTTTTGGAACAATTCACTACAGCTATGGCTCAAGGAGTGTTTGTTGATATTACATGTGTAATTACAAGGGAATACTTGGTCTTATTGAAAAGCTAAATCAAACCATGCCTTTCAATTGGGATAAAAGTAAAGGGCCCAACACCAAAGCTGAAGGATGTTAATAAATCCTTCCATGCTCTCAATTTGGGAGTACTTGAATTAATTGGTGAGCCTTAGCATGTTTGCAGTATAGTAATTGTGAAACTACATGATTGAAACATGGAGAAGTTTGATCTAGCAAAGAATAAAAACTTTATGATGAAGGTCCAAAGATTATTGCAAGCCTATTGCAAGCCATGGTCAATTCTTAGGACACAGTTATGGAAGAATGAAATGAAAAACTAAAGATTGTCTTGAAACTTGATGAAAGAAAGGTGGTCAAAGGTAAAAAATTAGAAAGAGTCAATTTAACACTCCTACATAGTATTTTGAACATGGAGCTTGCCCTTGTGAGACCAAAGCATTTTAATATTCAATTAGAACAAGATATTTGGTAATAACTAGCTACATTTTAGGTAACATGGATTCTTCCAGTAATCTATTGTATTATTTTCAAATCCTTAAAGAACCACATGAATCTGAAGTGGTTCTTTGGCAAAATAGATATTTGTGATGTGATAATTGGACGATAGAAGAAGCCAAAATGGTCTTTTGACCAAATAGATATTTAAAATATGATAAATGTACAAAAAAATTTCCAAAAAGATAGTCCTAATCATAACAATGGTGAGGTACTTCCGAGCAAGTATAATGGGGTCTAGTCACTACTATTGATGTAAAAACATAAAATATAGTTTCACATGGAGTGTTTGCAAAGCACCCTTGCTCATTGCGCATGGGAGAAAGAGTAAAATATGGAAAAGGTAAGGATGCAAAGAGAGCATGGGTTACTAGACTTAGAGGCATTGACCAAATAATGGTGCATGCTATCAAACTATGAAATAATTTGTTTGATGGTGTAGTGGATACCTTTTTAGCTTCACATCTAGTGACATGAATTGGTTCCCTCGTGGGATCTTGGCTACCTTGCATTGAGTTGCTAGCTTCCTCTAAGCTCGAAGCAAAGATGTAGGATTACAATGCCTAGAAGCCTTCTTCAATCATCTGGTACTATAGAACTACACCTTCAATTACTTGTTGAGTAGCCAAGATTGCCTCAATGTTAGTGAGGCTAGTGTCATGAAAGAGTGCAATATCATTATGATTTGGATCAATATCTGCAATTATAAAGTTAATGAGATCCATGGATACATTGTTGCTCATGTGGTAAAAGGCCTCGTCATCTTGTAGACCAATAGTCTCATTGCACAAGGTGAGACACTACTCATGCCCTCTCTTGCAATCGTAAGGTTGTTCTAACAGGCTTCCTAAATCACTTGGAGTGCAAAGATAGTTATCAATAGGAAGAACACTAAAAATCATTTGTGCTACATGGGCAAATCATATGAAGATGAGTGAAGTAAAAAGTCGAGCAAAATACAAGTAATTCACAAAGCGGAAGAAGTAATAATTCAATAACACCACCACACACCTTTATTACTTAAAGAAGCCTATTTGTATTACAAATAGCTCATAGCCATAGAACTAGTTCACAGATAGTTACACTCTGGCTCACCTTGGATTGAGGCATGAGAATCTATGAGAATCAGCAACCTGACTCAATCCTTCTAGCCCATGAAATACAAACTAGACCTAGAACTAACATGGAAGAGAGCTTGTTACAATCTACATTAATTCCTAGATTTTAGACATTAGACTCACACTCAGGCACTTGAGCTATGCCGCCTTTTAAACTTGGTTCTTCTAATCTATCTTCTAGAAGCATTACAACATGCATTAATTCCTATATTCTAGACATTAGACTCACACTTAGGCCGTTGAGCTGTGTTGCCTTCTAAATGCATTTCTTCTAATCTGTTAAATTTCTAACTCGGATTGGCTTGTCAATGGTCCTTGCCTTCTGCCTTTCCTAGGAACCTAGGAGTGCACCACTTGGCTATTGGTGTTGGCCAAACCTGACTACTGCTTATTGCATGGTCTCGATGAGCTAGCCCAACCTAAGTCATTGTAATCAGACCCAAGTCACAGTGTTAACCAAGGGTTAACTTTTGCCTAGCTTTGCTTGTACTGTTGTGTCCTCATAGTGCTCTAAGTACTTGCTCTAAACACTCCTTGAAGAGTAGAGGTCCACTAGTAGAGTGTCATCTGTGTTGGCTAGAATTGAGTCTTCTTCATTTAGGTGGTAGGCTTTCCTACTTCGCACCAAGGGTTGTCTAAAGAGAGTAGGGGTAGATGATCTATGCAAAGCTTCCGAGGTACTGACAAGCACTACTTATCCTTATGGATCATGGTCCCTAGATAGAGGCTCTATTGACAAAGGAGAGAGCCAAACAATTTTCCATTCTTGGGTCTATAGGACGGTTGGTGAGGCTGGTGCCCAAGGATAGAGCCCACTAATGTGGATTAGATCTCTTTGCGGGGGTATCCCTACCATGTTGTCCATTCTCTGATGGCTTGGCCAAGGTGTGGACTAGACCAGCCTTTATTTTTAAAATATGAATTAAAGCAGTAGAAAACATTAGAGGGATATTCCAGCCACTTCTCAATCGAGGGCCCACACACTGTTAAAACATGATAGTCCTTAGTGAGAGTGACACTAAGCAATTGTTCTACTAATAATATCTCTACAAAGTAAGAAAGAAGGTCTACCATTGTGGGGCATGGCATTGTCATGAGTCACTTGGCTATTCCCCATGCTTGGCTTCAAAAGCTTCCTAGTGTTTAGTGGCCTTGTCCTTCACTGCTAAGTCAAAGGTGCTTTTGGCCCACTAATATTCTGATACTTGCCTACACCTTAAAATGGAGCAACCAAACATCGTTGTGAAGAACTTTGGCTTGACGTCTTGGCATTTGGTGTTCTCTTTTCCCCTTTTGATCTCCTAGAATACTATCAACTATAAATCATCCGGTACATCTTGGTTGCTCAAGTCTCTTGGATTTGTACCTTTCAAGCTCAACCCATACTCATTTTTAAAGTCCTCTTTTGTCACACAAAGTCACTTGAGAGAGAGAAAATTCACTCATCACACACACCATCTTGAGCCATTTTGAGTCTTTGACATTAGCTTAGAAGGAGAGAGTGATGGAGAGAGAAAAAAAAGAAGTATTCGGAAGGAGGGAGTGATGAAGGATAGAATCTACACTAAAAGAAGGACACACCCAATTATTTGGTCACAAGAACAAAGAATGATAAAACAAACTAATTGACTCAACTTCTCACATGTCCAAGGAATACTCATGATTCATGCATGTGTTGTAACTTAAGTTTGAAACTATATAAAAAAGGTTTCCCCTTAATATCAATTATTCCATCTGGGCCCCTAATGTGAAGCTAAATTGAGAGAAATAAATAGTCCCAAAATTGTACCATGTTAACATCCATCCACCCCTCTACATCATCCACTAGCTTCTTTGACCACCTCATCATTTTCTTGAATGATGTGGCTTCTTGGTCAAGTTAACCATGAGACACATTCTCTATCTAAGAATTTGCAAAATGGGTAGGAGATGATCCCCCATTTAATTTACTGCTCCTACTGACTCTATGTAGAATGTCATCAAATATTCCACATTCTATGCATGTCTACAAATTCGCATCTCTAGCGTTGTCAATGCCTTATTGTGTTCTTTTCCTTCTAATTCTGCTTAACTATGATGCCAAGTAGCTTGCTTTACGTTCTCATCAATCACCATATCATAAGAAGAAAACATTTTTTGAGTTGTAGGCTCACTACAAGATTGTACATCTTATAAGCTTTATGTTTCTCTACATACCCAACCAAAATATATTTTTCACTCTTGGAATCAACTTACCCCTCTTGTCTTGAGACATATGCATAGAAATAGTGGATCCAAACACTCTAAGATTTTGGACATTTGGCTTATGTCCTTTCCATGCTTCCTTTGTTGTCATATTATGTAAAAAATTAGCAATAGAGTGGTTCAACAAATAAAGTAATGTGCATAATTCAACAATGGTGCAGTTCTTCCTTTTTGCTACTCCATTTTGTTGGTATGATTTAGGCAAAGACAATTATTTTTGTATTCCCAGTTTCTTACAAAATTGTGTAAAGTATTTAGACGCATATTCTGCCCCATTGTTAGATCTAAGAAGTTGAATGAAACCAGATTGAGTTTTTGCAATAGCCTTGACACTTTGAACTTTGTAAGTAGTTCAAACCTTTCCTTTATTATGTAGACAAATAAATTATTCATTAATCAATGCAACAAAATATTTGGTACCACCAAGTGATGGCATATTGGTCATGTACCCTACAATATCAACATGCACTAATTCTAATGGTCTTTCGACTCTTGTGGCCTAACCCTTGGGGTAAAAATTACTATGGTTTTTTCCATAAAGGAATCCTTCACAAAAATCTCCCTCTTTGAGTGATGGGAGTTTGTTGACAATATTCTTGCATTCAAGCAACTGCATGGATCTAAAGTTAAGATGCCCATATGTTTTGTGCCATAATTGAGAGTTTGTATATGAAATCATGTATGCTCTTTGACCAAAGGTTGTGACCACCAACTTGTAAAAACAACCATCTCTCAATCCATGTCCAACAATCTCTTTCCAAGTGAACAAGATCAGCTTCTTGTCATTGAAGAGAACTGAAATCTTAGGCTCAAGACATTGTATAATAGACAATAGATTCACGACAAGTTCTGCCATAGAAAGAATGTACCACAAATGAATTTTACTTACCATTTGGAGGCTATGAATTGGTATGTTACCAATTCCTTTCACTGAAAGTGGATGATTGACTCCTAGATGAACATCTAGAGCTCCCTTGACTGGATCAAGTGTCTTTTTATGTCCTTGAGATTGCCAAGGTCCCTACATGACTTCTATATGATAATCAAGATGTGTGTGATTGCACCATGCATCCTACATGTGACCGCCATTGTTTCTTGCCATTTTTGCTATGTCTAGCTTTGGACTTGCTACAACATTCTCTAGCAAATCATTCTCAATTATCCTATCCTTATTTATTTTCATTTTTTTGGGGTGATCCATATGTAGTAGAAAAGCATGCAACACAAATAAGGTGTCATCATCCCTGTCATCTAAAATGTAGAAATGGTATGTGCATTGCATTGACTTGGACTCTTCTGATTCGGCAAAAGCAGATTGGCATCAGTCATCGTAGAAGAATCAAGCAAATGGTTGTACGTGATATGCATAAGAATTGTTATCTGCTTGTTGTACCGGTGAGCACTTTGTATCTCATCTTGTTCTTGAAATGAATAATTTTCAGCAAAATCTATGACTAAGACAATGGGGAAAATTGGTAAGGCACGTCCTGAACTGCTTATCCTACCAGCTGGCCATGAAATTGTGAAGCACATATTTTGGGATGGATTGAACCACGTGAGCTGTAAGCTCCCTGGGCTGATTGCTCTTATGTGATAGTAGCCATCTCTTTTTATCAGATCCTTCAACATTGACATTTTCAAATCTCCTCCATTTTAGAGCAACATGGTTGTCTTCCCTCATTTCATTTGGATAGACATGAAATGTCTTCTTCTTTAGCTTTAGACTGCAATGCTTGCATATGCCATGAATACATTCAATGCGATGCCACTCACAGTCTCCCTTTGGACAAACCACTGGCTCCCACAGAGACCTTTGGCTATAAAACTTGCTCTCCCTTGCAACACATGATGAGGATCCAGGTGGCTTATAGACTGCGCATTCATTGGGGAGACATGGGCATGGATCCCCATGGAGATATGCTCCAACACGACCAGATCTCAAGTTATTCATAGCTTGCTGGGCCAGGTCAAAGTCTAAGTGTGTTTTGCAACAACAAACATTCATGTCTTTGAGTTTCCTGACATACCAAATCTTACAATGCTCAAAGCTGCTCTACTCAATTGAAATGTCAGGATTCTGATCCATAAACTTGAGATACAAATTTGTCTACTGACCCAACATGCAGGAACAACAGTACAGTGAGCCCATAGTGAGCCCTCCTTTAAATGGAACAACAGTACAATGAGCCCCCTTTTTGTACTACTAAAATGCCACTGGGTTAGTCAACAACTAATGTCTGTTTAACCACACTGGTTCATGACAATCACAAAACTGGTGATTGAGTTGAACCAGCGTCGTACGGTTGCATGATGTTCCAAATAGCAGGCTGGTTTAGGACAATCACATTTAGTCCAAGCCTGGTTTAAGAAATGAAACAAGTAAACTATCCCAAAGCTCAATCACAAACAACCACCGGACTAGTTTAGGCACCAATGACCTGTGTTGTATCAAGCATGTGTATAATGCGCTCCTCAAACAACTTGCATCCCATCCACTTTTTATAAATGTCCTTTCTATTTGGAGAAACTCTTGTATTTTTGTGCCAAAACATCATCACTATAGCAACGACTTCTGCACTTAGGCTATCTCTCCTTCTCTTACATTTTGTTGAAGCCAATAAACTTCTCGAATCAGGATGATTGTGCATTGCTTCTACTGTACGTTCAACCGCTTGAGCCACGTTGGTCCTTATGATTGACAACATCTTCGACATTGTTCACCCAAGTCATTTCTCCTTTGTTTCAAGGGACACCAACACAGCTAAAGTCATCATCTTTGCAGCTAGTTGATGCAAGCTGTGCACCCCTTTCACTTTTTGTAGGCCATTTCTCAAGTTAGAAAGCATCGCCTCTTGGGCGTGCATCTCCCGAGGTGCTAGTAGGGTTGTTACTCTATGAACTTTAGGATGCAAGATAAAGCTTGTGAAGACTCAAGATTGACAGTAACCTGAATAGCCTGATGTTGCTGCCTCGAATGCTCCAACCAATCGTGACACCACAGCTCGTGTTCTTTGCTCTAATGGCAATGATCGAATGCGTGCATCTGCAACCGCTTCCTACTTCTTCCTACTTCTTCTCTGCAAGGAGTCTTCTTTCTTCTCGTTGTTTCTCCCTTCGCAAATGTTGCAAAAGTGTCTTCTGTTGCCATTTCGAGGCTATGCCATTGCTTTTCTCGATTCGCAATCTGTTCCTTGTGCCTTGACCAGGTTTTTTGCATTCCTGTCTTGTAGTCTCTATCTGCTTCTCTTGTAAGCCATGGTGGGCTACATGTTGCCATTGATGCCATGGCCATGATCAGTCCAGAATAGACCCAGAGAAGCTAGCTGGTGAGGAAAGCAAAGAGTAGAAAACTTACCCAAAATAAGACAATGCCAAACCAAAGTCTATGCAAGGTCACGTCAAGGTTTGTGTGGGTTATAGGGCATTTGTAGGGTGGGGGTAGGTTGTAGGTACTTAATCTTCTAAGATTTGATGGGCAAGAGGTGTGAGAATTCAAAATTCATGGGAGTAGCAAAATTTTCACCTGTTATTTTTCCCCCTCCAGCGATACACGCTTGTAGAAATGGATATCCCAAACAAGTGTAATGTAGCCTGATGGAAAAAGAAATAATTCAAAATGTAAATAGTGTTGGATTTATTAAAAGATCTTTGCACATGCACAAACTGCACATTTTCAACTTCTTCCATTTTAGGGTGAATCTAGATACCAATAGCAACAACTATCAGTGTTTTAAGACCACCATGCAATAGTCCCACTAGTTTGGATTCCAAATTTTCAATTCATTTTGGTTTTCAACAAATCAAAAAAAAGTTATGGAGCGTGCCCTCAAATGGGTGTGCATCACTTTAGCACAACATTGGAGGCTCGTCAATCCATGCCTAAAGCTCTCATTTAGGTGTGTTATTGGTTTGAGGAGAAGCTTACATGATGTACTTTTGAATGATTACTTGGTTGCATGTATGTACATAATAAAATTTTAATGTTTTTGAATAAATTTCTATATCCTCTAGTCTTTAGGAATCATGCTTTACATGCAACATAGCACTTGTAATGTTTTAACGGTCTCATTCCAAATTCTTATTCCATAATTTTTTGGTTGCATGTTCAAATTTGGAATTTGTACTAGAACTTGAAGACAAAGTTTGTCGAATTTCGTTGAGCAATGCATAATTATGGGTCATGCAATATACCTATATACAGAAAATTCCCTTAACCTTACTAAAAATGGCTACACCCAAGCAAACAATGACCCTACAAGCATCATTGGAAGAGGAATTGGATAGATCCAATGATTTCAAAGCACAATGATAGATAAAATGGCACATAACACTATCACCACTCTGCATGAAAAGTTAACAAGCTTGGAAAATAGGAACACACGTGTAAAAGAGTGCATGGAGCCAAAGGGAACATTGCAAGGGGAATAGGTAGTGGACATAGAGGTGGTCATATTTATCCATCCTTCACACCAGCAGTGATGATGGACTCTTCTTTCCTATGCGTTAGAGAGTTTTTGACCTGGACATATTTCACCATCCTTCACATCAACCTCGTCCAGTGGAAGTGCTTCGTGTAGCTAGGTAGTGGTGATGAATTCTTATCTCCTATTTGTTAAAGAGTTTTTTATGCATCTAATGAATTTCACACCACATCTTGTGGTCATTTTATTTGTTTGCTATGAGCCATTTATAGTAAGTAGGAAGAGCCCTACTTGTGCCCTATTTGTCAATGTGCGAGCAAGTAGGTTGTTCGCTCTTTATCTTCATAACTTTTTACCAATTTTCATGGTTTTGGGACTTCGCAATTTATTGCTACAATGCTCATGAGTTGTGTAAATTGAACATCTTCAAATATTCTAATATATGTCATCTATATACTCTTTGAGGGATTATATACCATGTAATGTTATATGCCATCTATATACCATGTAATATTGTAATATATACTATCTTTATGTTCTTTGAGGAATTAGGATAATGTCTTGATGCTTGATTTTTTAATCTTGAATCCTCTACATAATGTATTCCAAGTTTTATATGATTTTGTATTAAAACAACCCGTTGAAGCAAACCCATTCAAGCTAGCATGTAGACATTACCTAAAAGAGAAAAGCATTAACAAATACATGTTGTGAATTAGACCAATGCACATGCAATCTTGTACTTATGGAAGTCATTCATGACTTCCATAAGTTGGAAGTCATTAAACTATTAATAAATACATGTTGTGCACTAAACCAATGAGCACACAATGCTATGCTTGAACCACCTTATGGAAGTCATTTATCACTCTAGGAATCTCTTTAGGATTCATGCTCCACTACTCTAGATCAAGAGTTAACTCAACGCTATGGACTAGAGTTTTTTGTATTGAAGGACATTCTCCCATTGCTTTCTAAATAAATTCCATGTCTCCCTCCACCTGTGTGTATTGAAGGATATTATCGCATTTTCATCGTTTGGACACGTTGATGGATTTCTAGCAATGAGTGCTTACTCTATTCTCTAAAAGTTCATCCAAGATTTTCCAATAATTAGGCCTTTAATCTAGAGCTCTTAGTGTAATCACAGCAGTGTAATCAAATTTTTTGTATTGAAGGATATTATCACATTTTGCTCATCTGGACACATTGATGGATTTCTAGTGAGTTCTTGCTCTATTCTCCAAAAGTTCATCCAAGCTTTTCCAATGGTTAGTCCTTTGAATCTAGAGCTCTTGGCATAATCATAGTAGGAAGTGTTATTCTCATGGCATCCTCAAAATACTTCCATAATGCTCGTGATCCTATCTTTTCTTTCATGTCATTGCATTCACCCCTAACCTCTGTAATCCTCATCGCAAGCACCCATCTTTGAAAAATATCACAATGGAATGTCTCAATCAAAAAAGTCTTATTCTCTATAATATTGCAATGTGTAAATGTGTGTAAAATATTTTTCCTGTAGGTGATTGTAACATTGTGGACCCAACCCATGAACTTTATATTGTCTTGGTCAATTGATGCAACTGTACAAACTTAACAATCTCACGAGCATCATGTATAATCTCCTTAAACCATGGTAGATTATTGTACCAATATTTCAACACCAAGTTCAAGGTGTGTGTTTGAGCATAGCATGCTAATGCATACAAATGTTGAAACTCTCTTTATTATGATTTACTAAACTTTTTACAACTCTTTGCATTGTGCATGATGATTTGCACAGCTTTATTGGGGCCTATCTCCCTTATGGTTCCAAAATACTTGCGATGTAAACCCTAGACCTTATTTCATTTTCTTAATCAATGAAATTATGAAAGTACTCTCCTCTCTATTATATAATCATCATGTTAAAATAACATAAATTATTCTATATTTGTCCATTCATCAAGAACAAGTGCACATCTTGTGTTATGCAAGAGTTGAAAATACTATCGATAATATGATATTTTTGATTGGCATATGATTTGTATAGTATAAACGTTTGTAATGTTGGAATATGGGCCTTTGGGGCATTGGAGTGGACTTAAGCCCCCTCATGTCACCCGGAACAATGTGATGGTGAATGGCTCCTCATTCATGCTGCTAACACGTGGAATTGGGGGATTAAATTCGATGTATAAAGGTGGCTTGTATGGATCCTTGATGTATTGAATGTGTGAAGATCCTCTCCTTGGTCTTGCTAGCTTTTTAGAATGGAGAGAGGTTTTGTGGTGTGGCTAGGAGGTACAGGCTTGGGATCCTCCCACACTTACAACTTTCTAAGATGTGTGATCTACCAAATTTCTAACAGTGATATCAAAGCAGGGGGATCTCTATGGATTTTGTGGATTATGACTTCTACATTCATGCATGCAATGAACTATGTGGACCACTATGTGTTCTGACACAACAACTATTGGACCTTGATAAAGAAAGGTAATTGTGTAACACGTGCAAAGTGATGACCCATATGTGTAGTTTGACTGCACTTGTACATTGAGATGGTAGTAAATGACTACTCTATGGCCTAGGCAATATGCTCGTGAGAGGTGGCAGACTCCATGTGCTTTGACTGTAGTGCCTGTCTAAAATTTAACGATGGTACTTGGTGGCTTAGTGCTAGTGAATGGTCACACGATGCTATTGACTCTCACCTATCCTATGGCACTTGTTTGATTGGACTAGCTCTACATGTGTAGTATGGTCAATGTTGATTTGCTTATTTGATGGATGTTTAGCATTGATTGGTGCCTTGGCTGGTCTAATTCTCAACTCATGATATTTGGACCATGGGGGGGCATTGGTAATATGAGGACTTTGGGGAACCCCCCTCATGGCACCTTCGAACAGTGCGAGTAACATGAAAAATGGATGGCTGAATGGCTCCTCATTTGTACAGCTAACATGTTGAATTGGGGGATTAAAATCCCATATAGAAAGGTGGCTTATATGGATTCTTGGAAATATTGAAGTTGTGAAGTCCTACTAGCTTTTTGGACTATGGAGAGGATTTGATGTGGCTAGGAGGTGGGGCTTGGGACATCTCAGCGTCTTTTGAAACAAGTGGTGGCTTGTCACAATTCTAACATATAAGTCATTATAAGTAAGAGGTTTGCAACCTACACCATACCACATGATGCAATGCATGCATCGCACATGTCTATGTTATCAAACATACGCAATGGATAATGACAAAAGAAAAGGGGAAAATCTTTTGGTGAGCTTTTTTGAGACGCCCCAAATTTTGGTGAGCTTTTCAACCAAACATATAAACTATATACATTTTCTAACAAGCCATATAAAAATTTGTTTGAATGGGGATTTGAAACTTCCATTCTAAGACACCAGAAGTTAACATCAAAGAAATTATAATAAATCAATTGTGATGCTTAGAAGTTACTCGAGAACTTTCAGGTTTTCCTTATTCAACTTTTAGGTTTTTCTTTGAGATAATGTGATTAGAGTTGTGGATTACAGACTAACAAATTTTGGTGGTGAGGTCTTTTAACCAAAATATATGGGCAAAAGCATGTTAATGTGCATAAAATAGTAGGTAGTAGTATTTTCTTTGAGATGGTGTGATTAGAGTTGTGGATTACAAACCAACAAAACATTAACCAATAATGTTTGGTGAGGTTTTTCAACCAAAATACATGGGCACAAGCATGTTAATGTGCAAAAAATTGCATGTTGATGGATATACTAACAAGCATCTTTGCTTAGCACATTTTGTCTTTATTTCAAAATGAGCCAATTGTTGATCTTGGTGATTATAACCTACGTATGAGTTATATTTGCAAAATTTTTAAAATAGGTAGGTAGTAGCTACAAACCACTCTTGTGTGGACTCTCTCTCTCTCTCTCTCTCTCTCTCTCTCTCTGCTTCCCCATCAAGTTTTGTAAAACCCGCGTGGGTCGTGGTGGTTGAGGCTCTGGTTCATGTCGTTGTGTGTGTGTGTTCGATCCTTGTGGTCGATTCGAATACGCCTACTGTGTGTGTCTTGGGATTGTTCCTATGAAGTAAAAACTCTCTCTCTCTCTCTCTCTCTCTCCATCAGAGACATAGAGGTAAGCTCTCCTACTAGCTTATCCATCATCAAGATTCATAGCACAATTGTTTTTTGTTCCTACATCATGGTGATTTGGATTGTGGGAGTGATTAATGCATTCAAGCCAAAGCCTTCTAACCAAATGGATTGTGAAAATATTAGATAAGCACAATGAGACAACCTCTTAGGTGCACCAAAATGAAGTTTAGTTTGTTAGGACCAATATATTTCCAAATGGACCAATTATCCACAATTTTTAAACACATTTAAACTATGAATCGATTAAAACCAAGGGCAATGCTATATGGAAAGCCATATAGGCAAGATGGGAGGAGCTCAAATATCACATTAGATTGAACAATCAAGGTAAGCTCATGGAACTTGACTCCATCTTATTTACATATATTCCCAAACCCCCAATTTTCAAATGATTCTCACACTAATGTATGGGATCTATGACAAAAAGGAATCAACACATGGGGGATGTCTAGGACAAAACATCATCTCATTAGCTACATGGAGGGATGAACAATAAATAGTAAATACCAAGCTCTTGTAAAAATTTAGCATTCGCATAGCTATCTTGGCCTAACATTCATGTAAGTTCCCTCCTCATGCTAGGAAAGCAAATATCAAAAAGTCATTCAAGATTGTGCACCCTTTGACTACTCCACATAAACATATCCAGCCATCAAATAGCCCACTGAATAATTTCTGCATTAGCCAAAAAACGTGGACATTTTGGTCTCCTTCCCTAAAAATTCTTACTTGCTTTTAAGATATATGCCATCTTGGAAAAAACAAGTGCTCCTTGGACGATGTTTTTTCCAAAATTTATTCCATCTTGGAAAAAACAAGTCCTCCTTGCATTTGAGAATATGCACTAGTATGCCATTAATATCCATTACCAATGCTAACCTCTCCCTAGAGTACATCATGGGGCTTGTAACTATAAGGTGATGACAAAAAACTAGTTGGCCAAGTAGCCTTCAACGCTTTCACAGGGTCTATAGTGTTGACTATAGCACTCTCACCTACACACATGGTACCTTTGTAGTAGACATGGAGATTATTATTACTTATAATCATGTACAATGTACATGCTTATAAGATTAATATTCATAACATGGAAAGCCTTAGCCATCTTCACCTACATGGAGATTAATATTACATATAACCATTCAAAATGAACATAAGTAACACATTCGAAGCTATTTTTCCCACTGTTCATGTCTAAGAGTCTTTACATAAATGTCACGTTGGGTTCACCATGGTAAGACATAGTATGCACATGCAACAGACTTGAATGCACATATATAACAAGCTTGAATAGGCATATAGGCTAGAATATACCCGAATTTGAAATACATAATTTAAGTACATGAAGATATTCCTTTACAAAAATTTGTGCAAGATCTTAGTTCTCCCATGCACCCCATAGTATTATAAGGTTCTTTTGTGGGATCTCAGATAAAAATTAGCGAGACACATTACAATGTCTTGCATACACATGGTTTAAGTACATTCTTAACACTTGATGCATACTCCTTTGTGTTGGATGAGAGCTTTTTTTTAAAAGAAGATGGAAGTAGAGAAGTAGCATGTTGGCCTTCTTATTCTTACCCATCATTTGAGCCACATTTTCCAAAAGACTATCACCACCCATGTTTATTTGAATATTATTTGGTCCCCCCCCCCCCCTCCTTGCTTCTCATTAAGCTTACACAAATGATTGAAGCTTTTAACTATAGAATCATTTGTAGTCACATCTTTAGGCATGGAGAAAGTAACATCCATGTCTTCATGCTGTGGCTATGTGTTAAGCACCCCTTCTGACGCATCACCCAACTCTTCACTATGGACTATCTTCGTAGTAGCTAGGTGCAAGATGTCCTCTTCACTTGATTTGTTTCTTCCTTTTGGAGCTTTGGAGGAGAAAGCTCCTCTCTTACAGCCAACTCCTCGTTCCCATGGTGTTTCAACTTTGACTTGTCCTCTTCATCATTTATGCTTGCGCAAGAAAGAGAAAGTGTTAGAAAGATAAGAAAGGTCAATAAGCAAGGAAATAGAGAATATTATGTGGATTTAACCATACGATACTATACTAATATACAAAATTGCTAATTAGCACCTTGATAATATTAGCAAGCACATATGAGTAGTGCTAATTTAGCATAGTCAATATCACCTATTGTTATCGTGTGTAATAGATTCATGGAGCAAGTAGCCTTCACACTCAATTTCAATCTTTGGTTAATGAAATATATAGAAGGGCTTCAATGTTAGAGGCTTGGAATCAGCATTTGGTGTCATATATATGAGATACAAGTGTTTAGATGGATGAGAAAGAAACATGGTATGCTGGCATAGAGAAGGAAAATTAGGAATTATATGTAAAAATTCAAACATTAGATGCTCAATTGGGAGAGAGAATTATAAATGCAATTCACTTACAAATGCAAAACACATCTTTGAATGATGAGGTTGAGAAATTGCAAAAAATATTATTGTTCATGAAAGGTACTCCTATGGGGTCCAAGACTTTGTAAGAGGAAATTCAGTGCAATTGATGAAATATCCAACAGAAGTGGTCACTAGAAGCATTGAGTGAGACCTTATAGGACTATTTAGAACTCATGTCCATCATGATCAGCACTTTGGTGCTATGGGGAAAGTGTTTATATGAAAAAAGTTGTGGAATAATTCAATGACACTAATGCACATGGAGTCATTGATACTATATAAGGGCATATTGGCTCATGTTTGAAAGATTTCAGAAAGCATGCCTTTTTGTGGGAACAAAAGTTAAATCCTCGCTTCCAAAACCAACTAATGTAAATAAGGCTCATCATGCTCACATTTTGAGTGTTCTTCATTTCATTGGTTAGCCTTTGCATGTAACTAGTAACTAACTATGAAAGGTAAGGTCAAAGAGTGTAAAGATTTCGAACTCACAATCAACAACTTTGTAATGGTGTTCAAAAGGTTGTTCACACCATGGTCAAGTTTTATGATATCCCTATGGAAGAATGTAGTGGTCAACTAAAGATTGTTTTAAACCTTGATGAATGTGAGGTGGCCAAAGTTAAAACAATTAGAAAGAGTCAATTTGACATTGATAAATAAGACACTGGACCTTGGAGTTAACATTAATGATGCAAGGCAATTTAGTGTGCAATCAATACAAGAGATTTGGTGGTTGGCCACATTTGAGGTAACATAGATATTTGAGTTTGTATTTGGTAATGGAAAAATGCTTAGAATATTCTAGAATAAAATGTGAGTTCATTTTGTAGGTGCTAAAAGACTCACATTCAATTTTTGAGTGGTTCTTTGACCAAGAAAAATCCAAGTTTATTCAAAGGTCACAACAATGGTGAGCTTCTTGAAGTTGAGGGCTACTAATGCTATCACATAGAATGGCATGCAATGCTAATCTCAAGACTATCAAATGTATGCATAATGTATCACATGGAACAAAATACATGCTATCATTGTCCATTGTGCATGAAAAAGAGAGTATCACAAGGGTAGGTAAAAGGAAAGAAAAGCAATGGGCTTGTGAACTTGTAGAGAGTAAACAAACAAAGGCATATGATCATGATGTTCTAAGGAAAATCATCTTGGATTCCAATTCTCGAAATTCCTCTTGAGAGAGTACACATTTGTGCCTTGAGAGTAATTGTAAAGCTAGCACACTTGTCAATTATTGATGCATATAACTTGAAGCCTTAAGAAGAGAGTGATAAGATGAAGAGAGGAATAGGATGATAGTGAGAATTTAGAAGGTTCTTTCAGATATGGGCAGTCCGATGGCTTTTCAAAAAGAGTAGTAATTGCAGGTTTGTCTGCCATGTAGCAAACCTACTTCTACAAAATTTTGCCAGCAAGAAGACATGAAAAGAGAGAGAAAATAGTGAAACAAACAAGTTAGTCCTTACTACAATATTAACGTGATGAGATTATCAATGTGTCCAACCCTAGATTTTAGAAAAGCAGCCATGGAAAGCCAATGCTGGAGTTCAGCTGCCTGCTGCAAGGCTTTCTAGTAAAACCATAAAACTTCCAAAGTCTTTATTGGACTTTCCTGTAAGCAGCTGTACCACAATTTGCTATAGAATGCCCCAGACTATGAAAAAAGTGTGAAACTTTATAGCACCAAGTACACTGGCACTCCATAGGTAGAAAACCATTGAAATAACTACACACAAGTTTTCCTCTAAGCTCTTTTGATTGAAAGGTGGTGACGATAGGATGGGTACAATGTTTTGTATTTAAAATGGAAGAACTAGGAGAGAGGAAATTGTACTAAAATGCATATAATATAGTCCTTAAAATACTACTCAAAATCTCAATGGTGGTTTATGGCTTAGAACTACAACATTATCTCAACTACTTTGTGGTTACAATCAACCTTGTCACACAGGAAAATATGAATTTGCAGTCAGAGAGCCCATGTTTCAGTTTCTTTCTTGACATATTATTCTCATTTCTCTGTGGCAAAGGAACCTAGTGTCCAATGTATTATATCTATTTTGAAATTTTCTTTCGTATCGATCAATCAGTTTGCCAAAACGAAGCAAAAATCTATCCCAAGCTATAAACACATTCCTTTAGTTGAGAGTATGGACATAACAGAGTTCGAAGATCTCTTAAGACAACAAACCATACTCTAGCATTCCTGAAGCCTAATTTCAACATATGGAAACAACGAAGGGATGAAAATAAAAGAATCACATAATAGAGTTGTAAATCACTCAGCATTGACTATAGGATACACAGTCAAGTATATCCGTCTCAATTATCAAATTACTTGGAATATCAAAGACGATCCTTGTGTCAGGGAGTGGTTCAAAGGGTTCAATCAACTAGATAGCCTACTCCGTCAGAATTGCACGAGTTTAATGGAGGAGCTAGAATGGATTAGCCATGGCTTGAAATACTTCAAGAGAATCGGAAGGGAGATTTAATGGAGGTAGCTAAAGTAACCAAAAGGGGAGAACAATGAGAGATTTAATGGAGGGGGCTAAAGTAGCTGAAATGGGAAATGGATGAGAAAAGAAGTTAATGAATGACGACCTCTTTTCACCCACCATCTACATTGGAAGTCAACTGACACTGTGAACCTACACATAAAGAGGGACGAAAAGAGTAACACTGAAACCATATACAGGCATAATTACTAAAGTAACCCACTATAACTTGCCGCAGTATACAGTACACATGAAGAGAGGAAAAGGGCAACACAAGAAACACATTCAATTCAAATGAGGGCCTCACGTGTACACTTTGATAGCATAACAACTTACCATATCCATCTCGCAAGCACTAGCCATGACTAACGAACAATTTGTGTTACATCTACAGATACTTCGACATTGCACTCACAATGTCAGAACAGTCTACTAACTCAAACCCACATTTACGATTCCATTGTGTGCATTTGTCCTTTTACTAATGCTAATAGTACATACTTTAATCGACCACCCTTCCATATAATTCTGGAAACAACTCCATCACCTCCCCTCCATGCAAAAAAGCAAAGACCACATCATGTCGGCACACCATACAGCACACAACACATGACACCATGGTGCTCTAGAAGGCCCATTCACTATTTCCATCAACACCGACACGCAACAATAGCAAGTTGCATGTCGACAAATCTTGGGGATAGAAACGCAGAGAACTACAATAGTAAGGCCAAAAAAGCAGACGACCAACACAATCATAGAAAAGCGGCTACCACGCCGACAAAAATGAATAGTAGAAGGCGATGGCCATGCAACATCGAAATCGATAGGCAACATCGACCGTCTTCCTTGCATCCTTCTTTAGAATCGAACTATTCTGAAGCTTGATGGCCGCACCCAAGAGCATTGCACATCATCACACAACAACTGCCTCCCTATAGATAGGCACTAGCGATGCTAGAGAGGCAGATGGGGTAAGGAATCAGAGAGGAACTAGCAAGGCAAAAAGGGGGGCTAGAGAGGTGAAGAGGTTATAACAAGCAAAAAAGGACGTAGAGAGCCAGAGAGGAGCTAGAGAGGGGATGGGGAGATGGAGAGGGGGTAGGGAGACGAAGACAAAGGAGGGTTCAAAAACCCTAATATTGTGCATCCTAACCTTCCACCTAACCATCTAGGGCCAATGGGGGGTTCCACTAACCTCGTCAACTTGACCACCTACAAAGAAAGCCACCTTTTCCCAACCCAAGGACTAAAAATTTACCCTTTCCTAAGACCCTTATAGGGCCAAAAACATCCAAAGTAGTCATATGGCTGTAAATATCATCTTTCCCTATCTCCCCCTCCTCCTTGGTTTTTGCAACAACCATATCGAGAACAAAGAGACACATTGCAAAGCGAAATCACTTCATTAGTATGTGTCGTTGTTGTGATGTTGATATTGTATATTCCAATAACACAGAGAAGGTACAAAAATGATAACACACTCATTGTTCTTACTTCTTTCAAGTAGAGTTAGGTCGGAACCTTGGCCTAAGAGAGAGAGAGAGGCAAGTGGAGAATGAATGAACTTGATAGTGAAATAAAAGAGAAAAGGGATGAAGCACTTGGGCAAATTTTTTCTTTAAGAGATTTTTGCGAGTGGAAAAAAAATGTGAACAAAGAGGAGGAAAAATGATTAATCAAAAGTGGATTAAAGATAGTTTGAAACAAGATACTAGATTGTAGCGAGAATGCATTTTTTGAGTGCATGGAAGAGGTGAAACATTTTAGAAGAGAGAGAAATTGGGACAATTGGTTTGAACATCAATGGGACTAGAAGGAAAATGTGAGCATAGTTCTAGTTAGGGGATAGTTTGGATGGGAGGAAAACAAGGACCGCTACCTTGTTCAGCCTAGTCCTACGAAAAGGTTTTTTTAAATTATGAAGCACTAATTAACATTTTTTATGTATCTTGGGGAAAACATGGAATTTCCCTTAAAGTTATAGAGAAATCCACATGGCATATGGATTTCACATTTCCTTATTCATGCCTTTAATATTTTTGGTAATTCTCTAAAGGCCCCCTTTTTGAGTCCAAATTTTTTGTAATGTGGAGTAAAGCAAATTTACACAACCCTCTTTACCTTTGTGCATGTGTGTGTGTGTGTGTGAGAGAGAGAGAGAGAGAGAGAGAGAGAGAGAGAGAGAGAGAGAGAGAGAGGCCTTATCAAAATAGTAAACAAGAATAAATAAAATCAAGCAAAAGTGCAACACTCAAGAAAACTTATGAAAACCAGGCCTTCTCCAAGTAGGCAAAAGTATAAATACTGGGGGCATCGATAGCTCATCTCCTCTATCAAGAAGCCTTAGAGACATATTTTCTAAATGTTTAAATTAGATTGACTCACCTACCACCATCCCACATAACAAAAAGTTAGAACTTACCTACAATAGTGAGGAAGATAGGTTTCATAAGTGATTTGCAGTTATTATTCCTTTCTCAAAGAAGCGCCAAGTTTATCTATAGATGGAAGTAATAATTTATCACTTGATCTAACATTTGGACTTATATGTGTATGTTCATCTTTGGTTTATAAATATCCTGGCTCGTGGCAACCCATTATAAAACAAATATGAAGATCCTCAAAGAGTCACATCAATTGTAGCTCGAGAGTAGCAAAAAACTAATATAGACTAGCTATTTTTGCTTTAAACTAAATTAAAACTTTAAAACTCCCCCCATGTTCCCCCCTCTTACCCCTCCCTCCATGTTTGTGCTAGGCACATGTCTATGGTCACAACATGTACGTTTTTTAATAGCTAAGAGAAGTTAAATATGAAAACTAAAAAGATATATGATTTTATTAATACAAGGTGAATCCATTACATTAGGAGGCTTTTAGCCACTTCCCTCAGTGCTTCTTGCATGGCTTCTATCAAATTGCCTCTTACTTGCAAGAGACATTTGGATTTTAACTAGAAAACTAGACTCCGATTGCACTTGACCCTATTATGTTATGTGCTTTCTAGTAAAGAAGACCCATTATATATGCAAACCAAACCTAGAGCAACCCCTGAAAACTGACGTCTTGCAAGGCCAAAAATGATGGACTCTAGAAATTTAAAAAAACATAAGTGTACAAAGCCACCCAACTCCCATCTCAAATTTCATAGAATTCAACTTTCTTACATAAGCAAGTAGATTACCTTTCATTATGAGAAGTGACCATTGATTGAAGACTTTTTGACGATCAAAGTCTCTCTTTATACCCACATTATTATCACCCCTAATCCGTAAAACATTGTTATTCATATTCATTAGATGGGTGAGAGGGAGTGAAAAGGAGAGGTAAGGTGTCATTAACATACTACTCTGAGCTAAGGCACTATCCTTTTGGACAAAATCTTGGGATTAAATAAAATATTACTATTAAGGGAAAGACCCATAATGTGATCATTATAGGAATTGGTGGATGACAACAATGAGAAACTTCCTCAACCACAACAAGTGGAATGGGGAGTTACCGTTTCACTAGCCAAAAAACAACAAGTGGAATGGGTGACCCTTCCCCAACCTAGTCACATCCATAGGTTTACGTACATTTTGAAAGAGATGATAAAGCTCTATAGTGGGGCTTATTACACATGCCTTTCTCCATGAGGTGGCTTTTGATATGGTTGGTAATGTGGTGGGATAGGAATGCCCTTTGTCACTTTTCATAAATCTATTCCAACTAATTAGTAGGATATTAAATAAAAAGTTCATATAAGGGTGTTTAATGGCTCTCCCTAGAAATATGTACACAAATGGGGTATCTAATCATCACTTTAGGGGGTTCTTAAGCCACCTCTACAATATATAAATGAGTTTTTAAATAGGGTCTTTAACACAAGAGATAGCAAAGTTTCATGTGTTGAGATATCATATGAGCACTAGAGTTCCATGCGCTTGGAGTTGACACGGTTAGCCATTAGAGGCTATGGAAGAGTGGCATACGATATGAGCACCATTAGAGCTAGGTTAAGTTCACTCAAGTGTAGAGCACTAGGGAGATGATATTGATGGGCTACCGTTTTACACACCCCATGTGTGGCAAAAAACATCTATGGTGTAGTATCATTATTATGTCTATGTAGGAGGGGAGAGTTTGGATTGCAAGAAAGGAGGGAGAGTGACCAAGTGACCCATGTAGTGCAAGTTAGGGTTAGGGTGTAGGCCTATATGTGGGAGGATTTATTTTGCAAGATACACATTCTTTAGGCTGGTTGTTGGAGGTGGAGTGAGCATCAACAACAACAACAACAAGAGCTACTCTGCCAGGTGCTTCATCTTCTTCAGCTTGGTTGAGCTCTCTGTAGTTTCTATTGCTCTGTGACATTGGTTCAAGCTTCTTGGAGCTTAATCTTCTGTTAGTTCCTTCACTGCGTCTTTCATTCATTCATGCATTGTGCACCTTAACTTCCTTTCTTGCTTCCTTCCTGCAAAGAGCTTTCTCATGCTTCCCCCAAATCACTGACTCTACAAAGAAGCTCTCTTTCAGCTCTCCTTTGCAGGTGCCTGGACTTTTCCAACACTGCCCATCTAAGGTTTTGTTTCATGCCTGGCTCCTCTCTGTTTCTCTCACATCTGAGATCCAGCTTTTCCTCCTTTGCCCACATCACTTTCACAACCTTTTTCTCAGACTGTCCATCAAGCTCAAGCTCATCAGCTCAGCTCAGCTCTCCATGCAAGGCTCGCCTTTTTATGCTTGGGACTGTCTCTTCTTTTTGTGTCGTGTCCATTGCTCTCATCTTTTTCTCTTCTCGATCCACCTCCCTTTCTCTGGATCAAGATTAAGTTTAGGATCCACTTCACGTGCACTTCTGAACAGGCCTAACTTTAGCTCTGTTTGGCTTTGCACCGACCTAACAGTATTCACTCCAGTATCTGTGCTTTGGACGGTTTCTGCTTTAGGTTCTGTTTCTCTTATTGCATGCATTGCTCTCATTCTTGCTGAAGCTTCTCAGATCTGCCTTTCGTCTCCTCACCGAGCTCAATCTTAGATCTGCTTGCAAGTCCTGCTTTATACAGATCAAGTATCTTTTTGCTGTTTCTCGCATTGTTTGCATTTTGGGTCGAGCTTTAGTTGCCTGCCTCACCGCCTCTCCTCGCTCTCAGTATGTCTGCATTAGATCTTGCTTCAATTGTTCCGTCAGTCCAGTGTCTCTACATTGTTGAACGTTGGGTGCCTCCGGTTGCAGGTCCTTGCATTTCAGGGGGGCAGAATGAGAGAGATTTTGCACATTCAAGGTGGGCAGTGCGGCAACCAGATCGGCGCCAAGTTCTGGGAGGTGATCTGTGACGAGCATGGAATCGACTCCACGGGCAGCTACCAGGGCGATTCTGACCTCCAGCTCGAGAGGATCAATGTCTATTACAACGAGGCGAGCGGAGGCCGCTACGTCCCAAGAGCTGTGCTCATGGATCTGGAGCCTGGAACCATGGACAGTGTGCGGACAGGTCCATTCGGGCAGATTTTCCGCCCTGATAACTTCGTGTTTGGTCAAACTGGAGCCGGAAACAACTGGGCGAAGGGGCACTACACGGAGGGAGCTGAGCTGATCGACTCCGTGCTCGATGTGGTTCGCAAAGAGGCCGAGAATTGCGATTGTCTTCAGGGTGTGCTGTAGATCTCTGGCATTGTTTCTTTCAACTCGTATCCTTCGTTTCGTCGACGAATTTTTGTTGCTGAAACGATGCATTGTGCGTATTTCCCTCCAGGATTTCAGGTTTGCCACTCTCTCGGAGGAGGCACTGGCTCCGGCATGGGTACTCTCTTGATCTCTAAGATCAGAGAGGAATACCCGGATCGAATGATGCTCACGTTCTCCGTCTTCCCCTCTCCAAAGGTTTCCGACACAGTGGTTGAGCCTTACAATGCGACTTTGTCTGTTCATCAACTCGTCGAGAACGCAGATGAGTGCATGGTGCTGGACAACGAGGCCTTGTACGACATCTGCTTCCGCACTTTGAAGCTGACTACTCCTACATGTAGTCCCTCGCGATCGACTGTGTTGCATATGCTTTCTGCCTTGATAAGCTGTTATCTTCCATTGAGAGTTTGTCTGATAGCTGAAGTTAAACTTCTTATGCAGTCGGAGATCTGAACCACCTTATTTCAGAAACCATGAGTGGAGTCACATGCTGTTTAAGATTCCCTGGGCAGTTGAACTCCGACCTGCGTAAACTGGCCGTCAATCTGATTCCCTTTCCAAGGCTCCACTTCTTTATGGTGGGTTTCGCTCCTCTCACTTCAAGAGGATCGCAGCAGTACCGAGCTCTTACCGTACCTGAACTCACCCAACAGATGTGGGATGCCAAAAACATGATGTGCGCTGCAGATCCTCGCCATGGACGGTATCTGACTGCCTCAGCCATGTTCAGAGGGCGTATGAGCACTAAGGAAGTTGATGAGCAAATGATCAATGTGCAGAACAAGAATTCATCATACTTTGTGGAGTGGATACCAAATAATGTGAAGTCCAGCGTATGTGATATTCCTCCGACGGGCTTGAAGATGGCTTCAACATTTGTGGGCAACTCCACCTCCATTCAAGAGATGTTCAGACGTGTGTCGGAACAATTCACAGCCATGTTTAGGAGAAAGGCTTTCTTGCACTGGTATACAGGGGAGGGAATGGATGAGATGGAGTTTACCGAAGCAGAGAGCAACATGAATGACTTGGTTTCCGAGTATCAGCAGTATCAAGATGCCAGTGCAGATGATGAAGGTGAATATGAGGACGAGGATGAAGCGCTGGGCGCTTAGAACAAGACTGCTCAAGATTTATCAGTTACGGTTATTTGCTTTACATTCTTGAGTACCAAAATGTTCAGCTTTGGATAATGACAAGCTTTTGCCACTCTTCCAAGTCTGGCAATTTCAAGCTTGGCAGGTTTTCTGGCCTCTTCTTTGAAGAAGGCTTCCCAAGACTTTCAGCCCGTAGATTCCAGTTTCCCTAATGAGTATCATAATTTGAGCTTTGGATATTGGATATTTGCAAGCTTTTCCCTCTAACTTAACAGGCTGTACTGTATTGCTTCGCAGTTTGCAATAGATAAGCACTTCTATGAACCAAATTTTTTGTCCATCTTCAGAGGATTATGTTATCATGGGTAGCCACTGCTACTCTTTTAACGATTGTATGCTTTCTGAAATCATGCCTCATGCTAATTTTGGTTTTGTGGGTAGTGTAAGATTGCAGTAGGTAACAGAGTTGTTCCATTGTCGTTGGGCTAAGAGTGCATGGGTAAGATCGGCCCTTGTAACGAACAAGGGTAGCTGCCTTACATAGAATTTGCCAAAGGTATGATACTGCATGGAATTATTGGATAACAAAGGATAATCGGAATGTGATGATGCTTGTAGTTTTACTTACATAGGACAAGGGGCATTACATTACTTTCTCACTAACTGAGCTGGTACTATTAACCACTGCATGCAGAATCGTGAGTGCTAACTGAAAAGAGAGAGACAGAGAGAGGGAGAGAGATTGTTGGGATACATAAATCTCATCACGTTAGACTCATAACCGATAACATAGCGGAAGATTGGGAGAATGGTAATTATTATCTTTATTTTTGGTTTGGCTTTGGCAATCACAACTGAGCCACTAAGACTGAAGGATTTCCTCAGTGAGAAGGGGCTTGAGTACAACATCTGGATAACGTAGCTGCAGGGGCTGCTTGGGGGAAGCTTCTGAGTGAGGAGCTACTCTGAAAGACGAGGTTGAAGGGGCTAAAGAGCTGCTCTTGTATGCTGAGCTTGAAACAGGGCCTGATTGGACTCGATCTATGAAAGTTTGCTGTAGACTGAGTATGCTGTTTTTGCTCGACAATCTACCCATCCCTGAGGATTTGGCAGTTACGTTGACTAGCCTCGCTGTATAGCTACCTATTTCTCATGAGGATGTGACTCATCGTTTCCAGTATGGCTACCCATGTGGTGGCTCTTATGTTCACCTATGCCCTCATGTGTTGGCTTGACATACCTTAACTTGAGTCTTGATCGCCGTGCAGTCGGATGGCTATGGGTTGGTAGCATGGCTATGACATCCCCTTTTGGTGAAGGCAGATATCTTTAGTCCCGAGCTCAATGGTTTGACGTACAAAAATGGTAGAGTGGACTAGGGCAGATCTCTAGACCCTTCCCATTGTAGACACCTAACTGAATGGCTCCAATTTGGTTGGCTATACCACCAGGCGGACCTACTCTTAGCTTTTTGTGGTTAAGCTTTGGCACATTTTGAAGTATTCAAGGCTCTTCGTCTACATTTTGTATTGTGTAATAGTATCTATAGCCTTGCAAACTCAATATGGCTTTGTGAATGCAAGCCACGGTGTATCTAAGTTGATGTTTGTTGTGCCTATTATGTGCGATGAAGGTTTGCCACTTTGTCATTCCATTGATGTGGAGATTGACACCCCACGTTATTGTTTTGGTAGATTGGTTGAAGAGTGTTTCCAAAGGGATGCACACATGTTGTGAAGTTCGAGCACCTTGGTTGATAGCCCTTGTTTGGAGATTGAGCTTGGCAATTTGGTTGGCGAGTACAATATTCGGAATTGCCATTGTAATAAGAATAGTGCTAAGGTGAATGAATACAAATGCACACATGATAAAGCGCTAAACTAAATAATGAGTCTCAAGTTCAATTAGGTTACAAGATCTAGACTTGGTCTCGTTGAAACCCCAAAGCTTGTTCATATTATTATATGAAAGTGACTCTTTTGTAGGAGTATAGTATATACCTACATTGCTTGCCTACATGTGGGATAAAGCCTCCTTGCCATGTGTCATCATGCTCTTGCTTTATACATTTACTCATACCTTGCCTCTATTGTGTCCTCAATGTACCACAACTCTCAACACTTGCTCTTGGTTGCATGATGTATAGACTACTGCAAGGTGGTAAAATGTGAGTTACATAAGAAACCTCCATCACTTTTTCTTTTTGCATAAATTGCTCTCAAGGTGGTACATTGTGGTATTATAAATGTTAATCTCTTCCCTTATGCTTGAATAGCCACTCAAATGATAGGTTTGATAAAAGAAAGCTAGGTCTACTCATGTGATGACCTTTTATAACCATGGTAAACTTTATCTTTGTAGCTCTTAAACATTGTGTCATTCTTCTTCTCTGCTTTGCTTGATGAAGTCTCCACATAGTTGGCCTTTGGTTCTTGAATATGCAATTTTCTTCTTGTGTCCTAGCTTCTTGTAATGGGTATCCTTTGCGTTGGTTCTTCAATCTACATTCACTTTGATAGTGACCCATAATTTGGCAATGGTAACACTTCTTTAGTTGCTTTGATGAAGAGTGCTTGTTCTTAATGGTTCCTACTTGTTGTAGTTGTTTTTTGTTCCCTTTCTTTTCCAAGTAGAAATTATGTACATCCTTTAAATGTTAAATTAAGAAGACTCATCAAAGTTGTTGTCAATGCATTGTATTCTTTAGGCATATTCTTTAGGAGAATGCAAGCGCATCCTTTTTTCCTATCTTTTTTCCTATCTATGCATTAAAAAGACTCATCAAAGTTGTCGTCAATGCATTGTATTCTTTAGGAGAATTGCAAGTGCATCCTTTTGTCCTATCTATGCCTTCCAATTGCATCATAATGCTTTTTATTTTGTTTACAAAATGTGCCAAGGACTCACTGAAGTCCATTTGAAGTCCATAAAACTCAATTTTAAGAGGTATTTCTTCATTCTTTGCTTTAGCTCCAAACACAATGTTTAACTCATCCCATGCATCTCTAGCATGTTCCTTGGAGTCTAGGTGATGGATTAGAGTAGTACAGAAGTATAGCCCAATGAATAATAATGCTTGTTGATCTTTCTCTTCCCAAATTTCACTTGGTGCATTAGGTATTTCTTCCTTGATAGCTTTCATAGCCTTTTGTGTATCAAGATGTACTTCCTTCATTGTCTGTTCGTTTCACCACATTAGTGTATTGTGCTCCACCATAATCCTGTACTTAGGATCTTTCGACTTGTGACTTTGGTGGAGAAGTGTCCATCGACAACCACTTGATGGGATTCTTCCATGATAATTGTCCTTTCATGATGCAAAAAGATGCATCGCCAAAGGATCATTTCCCCTCCTTTTTAGTACATTTAGCCACCTGAGAGCGAGTACTTGCATGATTTCAGTGCGATTCTTTGTCGCATTCATCCTTGCATTGTTGGAGAATGTCCCCATCAAGAGATACTAGATGATCTCTTCGTGCTTATCTTCCTACATCAACACTACAAACAGGTTGGTGTCGGGAAGACAATCTTTATTCGATCTCATATCTTTGGTATGAGAAGTAGTTGCCTTCATAGTGTGAGGTAAATGGCTTATGGATGATCTTAAAATCAAATGCTTGGAGGCCTTGTTGATCAAGTACAGTAGCGCTTGATGATCCACATACAAGATGAATGTGTTGCCCAAGAGGTAGTCTTGAAATTTTTGTATACTGTACACCATCCCTAGGGTGTTCTGCTTGGGTGTGAATAGTTCATCTCTGCCAATGAGAATATTTGGCTCACATAGTCAAACCGTTTTGACCTTCATCCCATCGATTCATTTTGGTAGTCTGTTTCCTTGCAAGAAAATGAACCAGCATTTTTGCTAAAAGAGCTAATAGATTCAACCTACCCATACCCAATAGAGGTTTTGCTTCACTGCCCCTAGTGGGGCACTGTCCAATAACAGGAGCATCGGGCCTTATCTTTCTCTCCCATTGGATTAGGATTTGCATCCAGGCTACCATCAACCACAATTTGTTGATTATGGACAATTTGTCCAATCTTTTTTTTGTTGGGCTTCCTCTTGGCCATTCGTATGTTGGACGACCACCCTTAGGCTTGGCACAAGGAATTTCATAGGTACGACTGCTTCAAGACCCAATGCTAGTTGGAATGCAGTGTGCTTTGTTGTGACCTTGAATGTCATTTTGGAGGCCCATAACACTATTTGAATCTTGTGATCCAATCATTTCGGCTACTCATTCATCGTCTCATGAAGAATAGTTCAAAGCAATTTGTTTGTTGCTTCAGCTTGACCATTCACATGTTGGTAATATGTTTTTGATTTCTTGTGATGAATTACGAATTCCTTTGTCATGATTTCAATCACCAAATGATGATGAATTCCTTGTTTGGACATCATTTCAATGGGGCACCTGTATCTTTAGAAGAAGAATCTTGTGGTGCTTTGTGCTCTATTGTCCCTCAGGGCATTTGCCTCAGTTTACTCGATCACTATCACGATGTATTTGTCTTTGCCAAGGTGCATGGCCACCTTGAATGAGCTGTTGAAATCCAATTCCTATTCCTAGAATGGTTCTCATGTGTAGGCCGGCCATAATGGCATCTGATCTTGAAGGTTTGCCTTCCATCTCATTGACATGCATTAGAGTTCTTGTAGTGTTTTGCAACATCTATGCATATTATGTTGCTCCACCATAGTCCTACACTTAGGATCTTTCTTATTATGACTTTGATGAAGAAATGATCCCTGGCCGACCTTGATGGGCTTCATCCATGATGATAGCTCTTTTTGTAGGTGGAAAGATGCATTGCCGAAGGACCATGTCCCCTCCTTTTTCATACAAGTAGTTGTCTATCATTGTGTTACTTCTAAGGCGTTCATCTATGGATGCCTCTTCATGAAATGTATACATTGAGAGATCTCTTCATGCTCGTCTTCATACATCAACTCCCTCAACAAGCTAGCATCAGAGAGGCTATCATCTATGCCTTTGTTGGATTTCTTGTCTTCAATGTGAGACCAATAATCGTCTTCATAGTGAGACAAGCCGAGTTTGTGGGTGATCTTGAGCTTGAACTCTTACAACAGTAGTATCCACTTGATCGATTGTAGCTTCATGCTTATTTTTTGGTCAAGTAGAGAAATGCTTGATGGTCTACATAAAAGATGAATGAGTTTCTCAAAAGGTAGTGCCATAATTTTTGGACACTGGACACCATCCCGAGGGCTTTCCTTTCTGTGGTTGACTAGATAGTCTCCGCAATTGAGAACAATTGGTTGATGTAATAGACGTGGAAATCCAAATTCCCATCTGGTTGAGACAAGGTGGACCAATCACCATCTCAAATGGATCCACCTTCACATGGAAGATAAATTCCAGTCTGGATAGGGGCTTTTATGGACATATGTTTTACAAGATCTGGAACTTTCTGGCTCAAGCTTCATTCCACTCAAACTTCATGTCGACCTTGTTAGCTAATGAAGTCATTCAACTACGCATGAACTTCTTGATGAATCATTTGTAGAACCTAAGGAGCCCATGAATGAGCACACTTGCTTGACATTGTTTGGCTTCTTCATCCTTTGTACAACATTTATTTTTGAATTTTTGATCATGTGCCATTAAGTGGAATCATGTGCCCTAGCAACACTCCTGAGACCACACATAACATACTCTTATACAGAATGAGGGAAGTTCTTGTCTTCTAGTATTTTTAGAAAAACTTTTGTAGATATTCTAGTTTGTCAAGCGTAAAGAAAGCATCCAAGAATTCTATAAGAAACTACTTCATGTACTCTTGGAAGGTTTCCACCAACAAGTGATTAAACGTGGCCAATGCATTTTTTAAACCGAAAGGCATCACTTTACTTAAATATGCTCCCTTGGTGATGAAGATTGTAATGTATTGACCTTCCTTGGCAATGTGATTTTATTATACCCATTGTATCCATCCATGAATGAATACATCTCGTGCCTTGCTACTTTGTCTAGGATGGTATCCGTGAATGGGGTCTTTGAGGGTATGTTTGTTGAGCTTCTGGTAGTCAGTGGAGACCCAAATCTTACCATTTTTCTTAGAAAAATTACAATTGGAAACAACTAATCACTTTGATTAACCTAGTAGATGAATCCTACCTTAATAAGCAATTGGTTGATCTCCACCTTTATGAATCCACTAACCCCCTCATTAGGAAAGAAGGGAACTCATTTTGGGACCCTCTAAGAACTCAAAATATGGGAAATGCCATAAAATACAGATACTTACTACAAAAATGTCAGTCTGGTACTCAAGCTTCAAATTAAATGCATACAAAAGATCCTTGATTTTTTGTGCAGTAGTTGATGATTTTGATATCGCCAGCACGTCCGGAGCAGGCCAAAACCCTCAATCGACCCTGGAGACACCGAAAACCGATGCTCGGAGGCCCAAAAAAGGGCAAAAATGCTCGGAATGGGGGATTTGCACAGAAACGCGATTTGGGAATAGCTGGCCAAATCACGTTTTTATGCAAATCCCCCATTCTGAGCATTTTTGCTCTTTTTCGGGCCTCCGGGCGTCGGTTTTTGGTGTCTCCAGGGTCGATTTGGGGGTTTTGGCCCCGCTCCACGCTGGAGATGTCAGAATCATCAAATACTGCACAAAAAATCATCTTTTGAAGATCACATATGTCAGACAATAAAAGAAAAAGATTTTGAATATGACTTATTTTATATTTTTACATGGTTTTTGGTATTTTTCCAATGTTACGTTGGCCCTCTTCTGATTGATCGAGAGCCTTTTTTTCTAAACCCTAAAAGGCCCCAAAATGAGCTCCCTTTTTTCCTAATGTCAACTTTGTGTATTCCCATGCAAATACATTTGTATACTCCATGAAGAGTCCTCAAGCTTTCTTGAGAAATTCATCTGAGTGTTCTTCATCGATTTGGATTAAATTTGGTACTTCTCATGAACCCACATTTGATTTCTTTGATGGTCTAGCCTTGCCTATCACTAATTCAGCTAATTTGGTTTTCTAGCTCCTCTTGGTCTACTATTTGTCCCTTTTTTCTATTGTGAATCCTTTTGGGAAGCCCATGTTGATCTTTGTCTTCCCCTAGCCTTTTGGTGACTACCCGCATTGCATCTATCATTGTCATGGGAACATTGATAAGCGCATGTTGCTTTCATCATATGCCTCTTGCTTGCATTTCTTTTGGATTGTGCTTTTGTCCATTGACATCTACATGTCTTTCTTATCATATGTGATGGTGAGGTTCCTCGCTGCTAACAATGTTTCTATTTTGTCCAAATGTCAAATTGTTCTAGAAACAAAAGTGTCGCATTCAGGGAAAGGAAAACGATACAAAACTCACATAAAAGACAAGTCGAAACAATAAACAATAAAATACTTAATATGTACATAAGAGCAATTCTCTGATCATTTTATTTCAATTACCAAAACAACTAACATAGAATACAATAGAATGGTCACTTTACAAAGCACAGATGGGAATACTCACAACTAAGCATCATGCTCCTTTTAAAGATATCCTCTCATGCTCAACCAATGGTCAGCCGTTTGAACTAGAGTGTTGAGTATACAAAGCCGAAAGCCTATATGGTTAATTACATTGAAGATTACAATGGTAATTTGACTTAATGACCCGTGAGGTTAGGTCGTTCTAAAGATGGCCTCTCTTGCACTAGAACTATCTGGTGGTCCAACGGATGGTTAGTCCGTGTATGGATCCACCCAATACTTGGCACTCACAATGGAATGAGAACTCGTTGACTTGAACCCAAATGAGTTGAAAGAGGTTTCTTTGAAGTTATGTAGAAGGTGGTAGAGCAGATGGTTTGAAATTTTGAGTATACCTTCCTAACTCATCTTACCTTACTGCTAGCTTATTGCACTAAGGAAGTGCTAGAGGTTGAAAAGGTGTTCTCCTAAACTGCTTGTCTGATTGCCAAAACTTTTTGTCAATACAAATCCTTAGGTATAGGCATCAAGCACCTATCAAACATACACAAAAAAATAGCATTGTATATCCATCAAGCATCAACGTTGTGGAATTTAGAAATATAGAAATGAAATTCCTTGATAATTTGGTCATCCACAAAGTTGTGGCAATAAGTAATATGAACAAGGATTGTACACTGATCTGAATGCCAATGCATGGATTGAATTTCATTTTGGACTTTGAACGAGTAATTCTTTGCAAAATCTATAACAGACACAATGACATCTGAAGGGAAATTACTCAAACACTCCCTAAACTGGTCCGCCTGCCATTTGTATGTGAAGTTGTGTTTGATAAAAGTGGTTGTGTGTTTCTTTAACATGGAGAACATGACATCGACTGGCATCTCCTTGACTGATAAAACTTTGTGCTTTTTTTTCCCCCTTTCTTGTTTAGCCCAGCATTAACGTCCTCAAAAACTTGAACCATCATGTTTTTTCGCTCATGTGCTACTTCAATTTGGCAAATTGCAAGTTTTTGTACACCTTTCACATTCTCCCATGAGCATGGAATGTTGAGTCTTTGCCTTTAGCACAGATACAAGATTCCCACAATTGTGTGACCCCACTAAAGGCATGCTCCTTTGCACCACATTTGCCTACTCTTGCTGATGAAAAGCATATATTCCAAAGACAAAAACATGACACCCCATGGAAACCAAATGCAGTCGTGCAAACACGGTTAAGAGCTTCCTTCAAGTATATCATTTGAATGTGATATACACAGCAACATGTGTTTCTATCCTTAAGCTTGCGTAAAAAGTAAGGTTTTAGCTTCTCAAAGGACCTCAGCCCTATACAAATACTTGGATATGCAACTTTGAATGCCCTGAAGAAGTCTATCTGCATGGACAAGAAAAGAGCAAACTACGTATGTTATGTGGCACACTACAGCAACATAGTAGACAATTTCAATACACAAAGATGGGGCACAACATGTATGCACTATACAACATTATTTGTGCTATACAAGGCTACACACCCCACAAAATCTACTACATAGCTCACAATTTGAGTGCACACATGGATGTGGAGCTAGGTATACTATATAGCCCACTATTTGTGCTGTTCAAACGTATATAGCAAACAATTTCGATATACATAAATATGGCACACTATGTATGCTATATAGCACACACTTCGTGCTATTCAACCTACAAGTCCTACCTCACAAGGCTTCAACTTTCATTGTTCCCACTGTCAATTGCTTATTAGTAAAGCTAATAGACTAGCCTTTCCTACTTGTGACTTTGAATGATGTACATATAATTAACTTGGAGAGGGTAGTACTTGGGGCCAAAAGCCTTTGATATGATGCTTGTTTTCAAGGACTTCAAAATCAAGTCACTAGCATCATACTTTAGGTCCTAACTAGCATTAAGAAGGATATCACAGTCCACATCTTCAACACATGAAAAGAAACCCCCTATATAGCCTTCCATGAAATTATGGATATCTCCCATACACTTAGGGGATTGAAGGAACATGGTAGAGAGAGGGAGAGAGAGAGGGTAGGCTAGGGAGAGAGGAAGTGATACTCAAAAGGAGACATAATGAAATGGAAATGAAATGACGAGCAATGAAAAAAATTGAGAGTACTCACATGTAGACCAAAGAGCTTGTAGCTTGATACTTGATTGATTTGACACTAGACAAGTACATCTCTTATATAAGAGCACACACAAACATATGAACACCTATGCATATGGGATAACTCCCAATATGACACATGACATCCATAGGACACACTAGACTAGAACTCACACTAGAACACACATTTTTGACTCACTTTGGCTTCATATTCCAACACCCCCCCATGAAGGCAAGGTGAGAGACTACTAGAATGGAACCAAGAATAGAACATGACAATGATGGTCTAAGGTGAGGCACTATTGGAATGGAACCAAGAACAAAACATGACAATGACGGTCATCAAACTGTTCACCCTATGTAACTCAGAGGCTAAAGTCTGAGCGTGTTCAGAGGTGATCCAAGCACTCTCATGGCTTGAGACTCAACATGCTCAGAGGCTCATGTTATAGCATGGCTACATGACCAGCTCATAGGTCTAGGAATATACCAACATCCTGGAACTCTGCGAGCAGGCCTGATAACGAGACGTATCAAAGACAATACATGGCTCCCACAATACATGCCCCTATAAACCTATCAAAGCCAATACATGGCTCCCACAGTACATCCCCTCCTAACTCCAAGGGCTAATGAGAGACATGGAGCCACACACTAAAACAAAATAGGAAAATACATCTTTTTAGGAGGACTATCCAAGGTAGAGAACCTTTGACTCAACACATGATTTATTTGCATTCATTTTGGGGGACAACCTAGGCAAGAGTACCCTTGACTCAAACAAGAAAGTAGTAAATATATATTTCATTTATTTTATGCATGTCAAGGGCAGAGAATCCATGAGCCTGAAGTAGCTACCGCACAAGAGTGTGCACATCCTGATGCAAAGAGGTATGTCGGTGAAGAACCAGGCGAGAATGCCCTCGAATGATGTGTCGATAAAGGCGATAGGAGCAGCTATACAAAGGGAGATCACGTCATGACTCTCAATGTGCCTATTGGAGAGTCACCAATTGCACAAAAGAGGCTAAAAAATGAACGAAAGTGCTCAAAGGACTTGTCCAAATCACTGCTGGAGGTCACGGGAGTCTAAATTTGAGCAAAAAATGCCAAAAAATAGCCTAAAACAGCTCGGAATCGCCTTCTGACAAGTTGTACAGACTCTTGGCATTGTCGCGCATCCGCCTGCAGAGGTTGGTACAAACGTATGGATAAAAAAGTTGATTTTTTTTTCTCGAAAAGCTGCGGTACAGGGTCGTTTATGTTTGGGAAGTGCCAAAATTTCAAAAAAGGTAGAAATTGGACCTCAAAAGGTCAAAAAACAACCCGCTAGACTGCTCCAAAATAGGTTTCTAGCGACCACAACTGACGAGGAATGTCTGCCAATGCTGAGGGAGAACCACGAATTGATGCAGGAGTGAGTTGAACTCACAAACAAGGACTGCGGAGTACTTGATGGTGAGGAACCATGGCAAGGCTAAGGGAAGGGAGGCTCTACCTTAGAGGAGAGGGGAGCTTCCATTTGCGAGCTTCTCTCATCCTCTAGATAGAGCAAGAAGAAGGGGAAGGTAGGAAGGGAGGCTCTGATACCACATGAAGGAACATGGTAGAGAGAGGGAGAGAGAGAGGGTAGGCTAGGGAGAGAGGAAGTGATACTCAAAAGGAGACATACTGAAATGGAAATGAAATGACAAGCAATGAACAAAAATCAAAGTACTCACATGTAGGCCAAAGAGCTTGTAGCTTGATACTTGATTGATTTGACACTAGACAAGTACAGCTCTTATATAAGAGCACACACACACACATATGAACACCTATGCATATGGGATAACTCCCAATATGACACGTGGCATCCATAGGACACACTGGACTAGAACTCACACTAGAACACACATTTTTTACTCACTTTGGCTTCATATTCCAACAGAGATAGTAATATTCTTTGTAATCCTCTCTTCCTCTTCATCTTGTTCCACTAGCTATTGAAGTATACTTGGAAAGATCTATAATTTCATCAAAGGCTAGCACACAACGCATGCTTCCATGAAATTATAGATCTCCTATACACTTAGGAGATAGTAATATTCTTTGTAATCCTCTCTTCCTCTTGATCTTGTTCCACTGGCTGCAGAAGTGTACTTGGAAAGATTTATAATTTCATCAAAGGCTAGCACATAACATAGGCTTCCATGAAATTATAGATCTCCCATACTCTTAGGAGATAGTAATATTCTTTGTAATCCTCTCTTCCTCTTGATCTTGTTCCACTGGCTGCCGAAGTGTACTTGGAAAGATCTACAATTTCATAAAAGATTAGCACACAACATAGACAATTCGCCATTGTGGCTAGCTTGGGGGTTTCTTTTCATGTGCCATGAGGATTGGCAACAGGGCAAATGAGGAATATGCTATGTAGCACACAAACAAAAATGTGGAACTATGCATGCTATGTAGCTCACTGTTTGTGCTATTCCAAGCACGAAATCAACTATATAGCACATAGTTTTAGTATATATAGTCGTGGCACACTATGAATGCTATACAACACATTTTGTCTGCTCTACAACCAACAGAATATGATATGTAGCACATAGACATAGATGTGGAACTATGCATACTATATAGTTCACTGTTTGTGCTATTCCAAGCATGGGATCAACTATATAGCACATAGTTTGAGTATATATAGTCATGGCACACCATGAATGCTATATAGCACATTGTGTGTGCTATACAACCAATAGATTATGCTATGTAGCACACATGCATAGATGTGGAACTATGCATGCTATATAGCTCATTGTTTGTGCTATTCCAAGCATGGGATCAACTATATAGCTCACAGTTTCAATATATATAGTCGTGGCACACCATGAATGATATATAACACATTGTGTGTGCCACACATCCCACAGAATGTGCTATGTAGCTATATAGTAGATAGTTTGAGTATACATAGTCGTGGCACATGAGGTATACTATATAGCACATTGTATGCTATACAACCCACAAAATGTGGAACTTTGCATGCTATATAGCTCAATGTTTCTTCTATTCAAACCACAAAATCAGCTATATAGCACATAGTTTGAGTATACATAGTCGTGGCACACCAGGTATACTATATAGCACATTGTGTGTGCTATACAACCCATAGAATACGCTATGTGGTACATAGATAAAGATGTGGAACTTTGCATGCTATATAGCTCACTGTTTGTGCTATTCAAACCACAATAACAACTATATAGCACATAGTTTAAGTATACATAGTCGTGGCACACTAGGTATTCTATATAGCAAATTGTGTGTGCTATACAACCCATAGAATATGCTATGTAGCACATAGACAAAGCTGTGGAACTTTTCATGCCATATAGCTCAAACAGTGAGCTATTCAAACCACAAAATCAGCTATATAGCATACATTTTTAATAGTATACATAGTCGTGGCACACCAGGTTGTTGAAATATGGAAGCAAGAGCTAGAAACTAGAAAACTAGAAGTAAAATAAGAACAAGATTGGAAGACAAAGAGTTACCTTGTAGATGAGTGTAGACAAGACACAAGCTAGATAGATAGATTGCAATGATGTGACCCATGAATATATGGGCCAAAGTACAAGACATAAAGCAAGAGTGCTTATGGGATAATTGTAGAGGTGCCACATGATGGCACACACTCAAGACACAAAGACTAGACTAGACTTAGACTAGGGAAATAGTACACTTAGTGTGCACTTATCTCCAACACCCTCCTTAAGTGGACACTAGGAGTAAGACAGAAAGACAAGACTAGAAGACATACATAAAGACTGATAGACTGAGAGACAAGACAAAAGACATGACAGACAAAGATCCTGAGACACCCCTCCTCAAGTGATATCCTCATATGGGTCCACAAGGGTAGGGACAAGAGTGGATCATAGACAGATAGAGAGAGGGACAATCAGCCAGTAGAGTGGTCCCACAGAGAGAGAGGCTGTCAGATAGACATGAGAGAGTCTGACAAATAGAAGATAAATGGGGACATAGACTGAAAATGCCAAGAGAATGTGGTTAGCTAGGTCACAAAAGAGAGGCATATAGACTGATAGACAGAGTGTCAGAGACATATGACTGTAAGATCACACAAGATAGACACATAGATAGAGAGACTGACTGATTGTAGATAGACAGAGAGATGGACCTTAACAGATAATCCCTCCTCAAGGGCAATCCTCCTGGTAGAGTGGGTAATGCAGGGGTGCCTCTTGGATAGGGACAAAGATAAGTCCAAATAGACATGACATTACCCCATGATCTACATCATTGGTGATCAATGGTGGTAGATAGCATGAAAGCATAGACAAACATGAGAGAGATGGGAAGGTCTTACCATATTTGGCAGTGTCTAATCCTGTACAAAATAGAGTTCAGTTTTGAAAATTAATTTTGAAGAGTAAAATAGAACTGAGAATATTGCAGCACACAAACATACCATAGCCAGATTTTTACAGGACTGGATCAGTTGAAACAGGCTTGTGAGATGAAGTACAAAGCCATGATATCCAGAGAGATGATGGAGAATACGAGAGCTTTCATGTCGCTGTATCGGGTAGGAGAAGCCAGCGATGGGCTAGACGCAGTGTAGGCCTTGCTGGAAATGAAGAGACAGATTCAGGGCAAACTTGGTAGAGCAATGGTGCATAGATTTCATCAAGTTTTGGGCAGAAGTTGGCACATATTTGCAGCAGAGAATGACGAGCTGAATCGTGGGTAAACGCTAAGGCAGATGGCTGGAAATGTGGCGCAGATGTGGGGCAGATTTCCAGTGGAGAATGGCACAGATCTGGAGAAGAAAATGGCACAGATCTGGGGCAGCTTATGGCAGGTAGAATGCGGGCAAAGATGACGAGGCTAATGGCGAGGCAAGGAGAAGAGAATCAGGGCAGCATCAAGGCTAGAAGGAGGAAGATGAGGCAACGTGACGACGAGGGTGGCATGGATTTTTTGCAGCAAGCTGGAGCAGAAGCAGCACGTGGGCGAAAAAGGAGCGGCCTGATGCAGGTTGGGCAGAGATAGAACAGCTTCAGCTCCTCCATTGTTTCGAACAGAAACGGCATGGGTAGCAGCTTCAAAAAGTCGTGGGCAGCTCCTTCAGCTCACAAAATCGGGGCAAAAATTGCGGGCAGATCTGCAGCAGTAGAGGCAACCTGAACAGGAACGACAGTAGCTGGAGGTGATGGTCTAAATAGTAGCAACGTGGAGAAGATGGGTAGAAGATGGAGATGGCGGGCAACAACTTGGAGCGGCCTCCTCTTCAAGATGTCGCTTCTCCACGTAGGTAGTAGAGGTCCTCAAGAGGAAAGAGAGCATACTCTCTTGCACTTAGAAAAAGAGAGAGAGGGCATGGCTTCTCTTTCTGGCCTCCTTCTCCTCAATCTCTAGGAGCAAGGGAGAAGTGGCTCTGATACCATGTTGAAATATGGAAGCAAGAGCTAGAAACGAGAAAACTAGAAGTAAAATAAGAACAAGATTGAAAGACAAAGAGTTACCTTGTAGATGAGTGTAGACAAGACACAAGCTAGATAGATAGATTGCAATGATGTGACCCATGAATATATGGGCCAAAGTACAAGACATAAAGCAAGAGTGCTTATGGGATAATTGTAGAGGTGCCACATGGCACACACTCAGGACACAAAGACTAGACTAGACTTAGACTAGGGAAATAGTACACTTAGTGTGCACTTATCTCCAACACAGGTCTGCTATATAGCACTTTGTGTGTGCTATACACCCACAAAATATGCTATGTAGAACAGAGACAAAGATGTGGAACTTTGCATGCTATATAGCTCACTATTTGTGCTATTCAAACCACAGTAGCAACTATATAGCACATAGTTTGAGTATACATAGTCGTGGTACACCAGGTATTCTATATAGCAAATTGTGTATGCTATACAGCCCACAAAATATGCTATGTAGCACACAAACAATGCTGTGGAACTTTTCATGCCATAGAGTGCAAACAATGAGCCCATAGAATATGCTATGTAGCACACTGTTTGAGTGTACACATAGATGTGGAACTATGTATGCTATATAGTGCACTGTTTGTGCTATTTAAACAATGAAATCAACTATAAAGCAGACAATTTCATTACACATAGACGTGGCATATAGCACACCATGTATAATGTTTGGCATATAGCACACCATGTATGCTATGTGCCTCACATTGTCTGTGCTATGAATAGTACACTGATTGTATAGTGCCCTAGTATGCTAAACAACACACTATGCATGCTATGTGGTAGATTGTGCATGCTATGAATTATTTATTCATCACAACCCATTTTATTGCTATGTAGCAAACCTATATACATGCTATCCATATAACACATTAATGCACCATTTCTTCCCAAGATGCATTTTAAAAACTGCTATAGAGTACACAGCCACAACTCATAGAAATCAATATGCATAGAAACTGATCTTACCTGGGAATCATCAAGGAAATGTTTTGGGTGCTTCTCATATTCATTTTTTGCAATTCGATAACAACAAATGTCCTTGTTTGGTGTCACCCTTCTTTGTTCTGTCCAAAATTTGACACTTCTCATATTCATTTTTTGCAATTCGATGACAACAAATGTCCTTGTTTGGTGTCACCCTTGTTTGTTTTGTCCAAAATTTGACAACGAGTTCCCTTACTTCAAATCTCAACACATCATTACGGGATTTTCATTTGCAAAGATCGAAAGACAACTTTCTTCCATCCTCATCATTTGAAAACCTGTTAAGTGGTGAGTATAAAATCCTAGGGTCTATGTTCAGCACTCTTAAAGCTCTTGGAATAGAAATTTGATCCTCATTTAATGATGCCACTACCATGGTTTGTATGCTTTGCTTGACAAACAGTTCTATGTCTGATTTGAGATTCTTCAATTCTTGTAAGGACCGCCTTAATGCTAATACAACTGTGAAATTATCGACGTGTTGGTCACCAAGACATTTTAGAATGTGTTCGTCATTCATCGCTGATTGAATGATTTTTGACCTGTCTCTCCTACTAAAAGCAAGTGAAAACTGTAAAATTCTATTGACTATTCTGCTGCCTGGAGTCTCTTTCTTCTTTGCTTCAACGTCCATTGAAAGGTCATTGGTTTGTGCTGCTAGTTTTCTTTTCCTTTGCTTCTGTCTCCTATTAGCTTCATATTTTCCTATAATCTGTGATTCTAGCGAGATATCTTCGACAACTTGGGCTTTGATTGCCATGAACAATATACGTTAGAACGTTTCCAGGTTCCATAAACCATGTGAGTTACAGATGCGTAGGCAAGAATAGATGTAGAAGACTGGGAGAGAGGGGAAGATACCGTAAAATCTTCCACATTACATATTAGAAACTATGCATACCTCTTCAAGGAGGCCATGGTTGCAAGGAAGATTGACGGGTGGTTCCATATTGTGCTTGGGCAGAGAAGAGGATGTGCAAACAAGAAGTCTAGAAGGCTAACATCGAGGTTTAGAGAGACAACAAGAGAGATAAGATTTAAGATTGTAACATATTCAAATTGTGAGACAAACCAAAACACCACAGGAGAACTGAGAAAAGACTGGGTGGGTCCCATCAACACGGTTTACAGATACAGTAGATGCCCATGTTCTGGTTGCACATAATAGAACTTCTTTTAAAAAATATCTATGCTTTTTTGCTTTCATAGCTCGTTTTCGGGACACAACTATTTTGGACACCTTACCTTGCTCCAACCCAAAAGACAAGAGATGAGAAGGGGAAATCCAAAATACAAGAGAAGAGGAGATTCAAGGTAAGCAATCTCCCGCTTTCTCTATCTCTATTTTCCTAAGTGCTATCCCTCTTTCTCCCTCTTCTTCTTTCATTCTTCCATGAGAAGAGGAGAGGAGAGAAGCATTGAAAGAGAAAGGAGAGGACTTGCTAAACTAGTTTGCATGAGGAGAGGAGGAGAGGCAGGGGATATGAAAAATTAGACATCACCTCATCTACAAAACGTCTACATTCTCTTTTGAGAAGAAACCATGGAAAAACTTCATGAAACTTAGAAAATCTCAAACCAAAACCCAAAGCCTCTTGAATAGAAAGTAGAAACTACTTCAAAAAAATCTATGATGATGTTTTAACATACCCAATTGAAAAAAGTGAAGGCCCAGGGGAGAAGGGGATTTTTTATTTTGAATCTCCTTTTTTGCCAAGCTCAAGCTCCTTTCATCTTAAAGGGAAGTGGAAGAGGGTAGGAAATTGAAGATGATAGAAAGGAGTGATGGGTAAAAGGGGGAGAAGTATCTAAGGGTGGGGAAAAGTAAAGAAAGCAAGGGAATAGCACTCTCAAATTGAAAAAGTGAAAAGTAAAACACATGGTTTTGGGTTTTAGATCCAAATTTTGTTGGTACTCCCATTAGGAATTCTCAATAGATCCATCAGTATTTTCTTTGGTATTCCCATTGTGAAGAAAAGTAGTATACTGACGAACATACCAATGAAACATAGCATTTGTTCTATTTTTGGCGTTTTAAGGTAATTTATTTCAAAGATTGACATATTGTGGTGGATTGTGCCCAAATGGATAGAAAAATATCATCATCATTAGACAAAGAGCTATTGCATAGCAAATCAGAGCAACCTCATTAGAGGATTGCATGTCTGTGCACATGATGTAGACTAAACTCGATGTGAGTGTTGTTTTTTCATGCATCATTTTGAAATTTTAGATGGTACTTTAGTGGTGAGTGAGTTTTGAATTTTCATTTAGATGCATACCTATTTTCATCCTATCTTTGACATGATATATTGTGTATGATCCTCATTGTGTAGGTCAAGAGATTTGTGGACCTAACATTGGCACTCAATACAGCCATGCAATTGCATAGGTGTAAGAGAGCTTCTAGGATGCCAAAGATGGAGGGAGATGACACTTGGAAACAAATGATGGAGCTAACCTCCAGACATTTTGGGGGTCATTTGTTTGCTTGGGTGTAGCCATTTTTGGTGAGGTTCAAGGACTTTTCTGTATATAGGTATCTTGCATGACTCATAACTTATGCATTGCTCAACGGAATTCAACAAACTTTCTCTTCAAGTTGTAGTACACATTCCAAACTTGACCATTAAAGCATTGCAAATGCTATGTTGCATGTGAACCATGCATCCTGAAGACTATAGGATATAGCAATTTATTCAAAAACATCAAAATTTTATTCTATACATACATGCAGCCAAGTAATCATTCAATAGTACACTACGTGAGCTTCTCATCAACCCAAGGACACACCTAAATGAGAACATCAGGCACTCGGGGCGTTCACCTCCAAAACATTTACTATACCATGTGCATTCAAAAGGAGTGGTATTTTAATCCCACTTTTGGAAAAAATTTAACAGTTACAATAAAAAGAGAGATTTTTAAACTCAATTTTAGAAATAAATCCATTAGTTCATAAGTAAAGAGGGTTGGTTTTATTGAGGAATAAATTTTAGTTGAGGGGTTTTTAAAATACCCCTTGAATGCACATGATACCTAAGATTTCTTAGTAGTGAGCCCCCCGAGATTAGGCATGGGTTAACGGGCCTCCAATGTTGTGCTAAAGTGATGCATACCCATTTGAGAGCACGCTCCATAACTTTTTTTTGATTTGTGGGAAACCAAAACAGATTGGAAATTTGGAATCCAAACTAGTGGGACTAGTGCATGGTGGTCTTAGAACATTGATAGTTGTTGGTATTGATATCTAGATTCACCCTAAAATGGAAGAAGTTGGAAAAGTGCAATTTATGTATGTGAAAAGATAATTTAATAAATCCAACACTATTTGCAATTTTGAATTATTTCTTTTTCCATCCACTTGCTTGCTATATGGCTCATAAGCATTCTAAAGGTCATTGCATTTAATAATACATAGCATCAAACCTGATAGAGTGCCCTTTGGCCTATTTGTGTTTTGAAGCATTTTAGGCCACATTGCACTTGTTTGGGATATCCAATTCTGTTGACATGTATCGCCAGAAGGGGGGGAAACTGGCGGTTGAAATTTTGCTACTCCCACAAATTTTGAATTTTCACACCTCCCATACATCAAATCTTGGAAGATTAAGTACCTACAACTTGCCTCCGCCCTGCAAACACCTTGCAATATGCACCTCGATGTGACCTTGTGCAACTTTGGTGCACAACTTAGATCAACTAGTTGCAAAGAGGCGACATTAGCTATGTTGGTGTCCCCTGAAACTAAGGAGAAATGGCTTGGGTGCACAATATCGAAGATGTTGTCAATTAGAAGGACCAACGTGGCTCCAACGGTTGAACATAGAGCAGAAGCAATGCACAATCATCCCAATCCGAGAAGTCTGTGGGATTCAATAGAACGCAAGAAAAGGAGAGACAACCTAAGTGTGGAAGTCATTGCTATAGTGATGACATTTGGCACGAAAATATGAGAGTTTCTCCAAATAGAAAGGACATTTGTAAGAAGTAGATGGGATGCAAGGTGTTTGAGGAGCACATCATACACATGCTAGATACAATGCAAGTCAACGGTGCCTCTAAACCAGCTCGATGGTTGCTTGTGATTGAGCTTTGGGATAGTTTACTTGTTTCATTTCTTAAACCAAGCTTGGACTAAATGTGATTTTCCTAAACCAACCTGGTGGTTGGAACATCATACAACTGTAGGCTGGTTCAGCTCAATCACCAGTTATGTGATTGTCCTGAACCAGCGTGGTTAAATAGACATTAGTTGTTGTCAAGCCCGGTGGCATGGTTGAGCAAAAATTAACAGTAACATATTTCGCAATATATTGTTATCTTACTAAACCAACCTGATGGTTGGAACATCACACAACCGTGGCTACTTTAGCTCAATCACCAGTTATGTGCTTGTCTTGAACCATCGTGGTTGAACAAACATTAGTTACTGACTAGCCCGGTGGTTGAAATTATTGTGTTTCTTAGTACTTAAATTCATTAAATGTAATTTCTTGCTATTCGGGTTATATACCACTGTTAAATTGTGAAATTCAGAAATGAAAAGCAATATATTGTTATTTTCTAATGGTGGAATTCAGAAATGAAAAGCAATAACTTGTTATTGTCTAATATGTGAAGTTGAGACCGTACTTGTTATTGCCTAATATGTGAAGTTGAGACCGTCAAGCTAAACCATCCGATGTTTTAAATTGTGACAGTGTCATAAACCATCCTGGTGGTTGAAATTGTGACTATCCTAAACATGTCCTAAACCAACCGGGTGGTTGAATGTCTTAAACATGAGCCCGGTGATTGAAATTATGACTATCCTAAACCAGCGCGGTGGTTGGAAAATTATTTTTCTTCATTATATACTTTAATTAGATTGTGTTTTGTCTTCTTTTTTTTAGTAGTAGCAAAAAGATCCTTGATCTATTGTTCCCGCATGTTGGGCCAACAAACGGAGTTATATCTCAAGTTTATGGATCAAAATTCGGACATTTCAATTGGGCAGAGGAGATTTGATCATTGTAAGCCCTGGTACATCAGGAAACTTAAAGATAGGAATGTTTGTTGTTGCAAAACACACATAGACTTTGACCTAGTTCAGCAAGCTGTGAATGACTTGAGATCTAGTCATGTTGGAGCATTGCTCCATGGGGATCGATGCCCATGCCTCCTCGATGAATGCGTAGTCTGTAGGCCACCTGAATCCTCATCATGTGTTTCAAGGTAGGGTAGGTTTTGTAGCCTAAGGTCTCAGTGGGAGCTAGTGGTTTGTCCAAAGGGAGACCATGAGTAGCACAAGATTGAATGCATTCGCAGCACATGCAAGCATTGCCATTTGAAGATGAAGAAGAAAACATTCAATGTCTGTCCAAATGAAATGAGGGAAGACAACCATGTTGCTCTAAAATGGAGGAGATTTGAAATGGTCAATGTTGAAGGATCCAATAAAAAGAGATGGCTACTGTCATATAAGAGCACCCAACCAAGGGAGCTTGTAGGTCATGTGGTTCAATCCATCCCAAAATATGTGCTTCATAATTTCACGGCCAGCTCTATCAGGATAAGCAGTTTAGGATGTGCCTTACCAATTTTCCCCATGACACTATTGTATCTGTCATAGATTTTGCAAGAACTTATTCATTTCAAGAACAAGATGAGATACAAAGTACTCATCACTGGTACAACAAGCAGATAACAATTCTTATGCATATCACATATACTCATTTGCTTGATTCTTCCATGCCTGATGCCAATCTACTTGCTGACTCATAGGAGTCTAGGTCAGTGCAACACACGTGCCATTTCTATATTTCAGATGATAGGGAACATGACACCTTATTTGTGCAACATGCCTTTCTACTGCATTGGGAATGGTTGAAAAAGGAAAATCCCCATACAGAAAATATAAACAACATTGGGTGTGGTCAGATGGTGTTGCCTCTCAATTTAAATCAACCCGTGGATTCTACTTCGTTTCAAGGTTCAAATCCCTAACCGGTCTAGACATGGTGTGGAATTTCTTTGGGTCTAGCCATGGCAAGAGTGAACATGATGGATGTGGTGCTGTTATTAAGAAAGCTCTATTTAAACACCAATTAGCATGCCCTCAAGAAAAACTCAATGATGCCCATGATGCTGTAACATGGCTTACAACCAACCTCTCCACAAGCGTGCATTCAACATACAGTAAACAAAGCCTTAAGAATACTGTAGTACGTAGAGTGTTCCATGAAGTGATAGTGGATGAAGTGCAAAGGAGAATCTGGCACAATTGCAAAGAAAATTAAAGGAGTTTGCGGTCTGCACAGCATATGGGGCTTTTCAAACAACCAACTGATTAAAACAAGGAAACTTTCTTGTTTCTACAATGCGTGCATCATAGGGGATCATGACAATTGTGAGAACATTGCAACTGTGAAGACATGGGAGCGAGTTCAAGTTTTCCCTCTATGTTCAGATGGAGTGACAAACAATGAAGAGACAAATGACTCGCCACGATTTGGGGAGAGTTTCGATGACCTCGCTGACTGTTTGGAAGAGGGGGAGAACTTTTCAGTTGTCATAGATTCTGGGGAGAATGAGGAAGATGACCCATACTTTATGTTGTGCAATTCACAAAACCTGAGCACAAGGTTGAGAAAACATTTAAGGATAATTGGGGAACAACCTATGAGAAGTGGGATATAGTTATGGGAGCTTTTTGGTACAAAAAAACACCCAAGAGAGGCCACAATTACGAACTGCTACATAAGAGTCCACAAACATGGGTGTACTCTCATCTAGTAAGATCTATTAAGTTCCAGATGCAACCTGTGCCACAACGAAAGAAGGGCAAGAGTGTCTTCAAATCAGATTTAGACATGCATGAGCACATCTTGGGGTGTCTTGGAGTGATGGACAAGGACGACTGAGATAGTACTAAGAAAATGTATGTAGTCTCATTGCAAGGAAACAATATTTCCACTTGTCCTAGAAAATGGAATTTGTATTTGAGACTATGGTTCTTTTTAGTATATCCCAAACAACCACCGTGTTGGTTTTATTAAATTATTTTTGTAAATCCCATGCTTGTTGTTTTTAGTACTACTACCGTGCTATCCTAAAATTTATTGCAGAATGCTATACTAAAACAGTGCCTTTTAGATTGTTTATAATTTCGTCAACCGTCAGATTTCATCCCATGCTTGTTTTTAGTATATCCCAATAACCACCGCGCTGGTTTCCCATAACGAATCCAAACATCCTATAAATCCATTCATCTTTTAATAATAGAAGCAAGCCACCGTGCTGGTGGCTGTTAATATCCTAGTGCAACCAACCACCGCACTGGCGACTTATCCTGCACAACTACCGTGCTATCCTAAAATTTATTGGATAGTGCTATACTAAAACACTGCCCTTTAGATTGTTTATCGTTTTGTTAACCATCAGATTTTATCCCATGCTTGTTTTTAGTATATCCCAACAACCACTATGCTAGTTTTCCATAACGAATCCACACATCCTACAAATCCATTCATCTTGTAATAATAGAAGCAAACCACCGCGCTGGTGGCTATTAATATCCTAGTGTAACCAACCATCGCGCTGGTGAAAACTTATCCTGCAAATTACTACCGTGCTATCCCTGCACTATTACCATGCTATCTAAAAATTTGTTGCACAGTGCTATACTAAAACAATGCCCTTTAGATTATTTATCGTTAACCATCAAATTTCAACCATCGAGCTACTTAAAACATTTAAGTACTAACATGGAAGTAGGTCGATACAAAATCAGATATTACGAGCATCATGCGAAAGTCCACAAGTCCAAGAAATGTCTACAAGATTTTTATTTTTTCAAAATACAATGACATTTTGCAGCTCAAGGAAATTCCATACTCCCAACTATCTTATCAGCCTCTCTATAGAAAGCATCTCCCAGCTCTTTAGGCTAGTCTGATGCACAATGGAAGACCTCTTCACACACTTGGATTACACTTTGCTTGCTTGACTCTGCCAACTTATACGCCCATAGTAACTCCTCCTTTCACTATGGGTCCTCTTTATCTTGGTCTTTGTGCTCTATACATCTTTGCGCCTCTATCATGTCATGCCAAGAGAAACCTACATCATGAGCTTGACAAGTACTTTAAAGGAGTAGAAAAAACAATAGCCAGGGAAACTAATATTCACAGTCTCTACCAACTTCAATTAATACACCCACCACCAAAGCATGTCCTCAACTATTTTCCTCCTTCTCTGGGTCTATTTCTGCGGAGGATGCCATCCAACATCGTTTTCAGATAGAACAACATCATTCCAAAGTTATTTGGATATGCCATATATTCACTATAGGTGGATCAGTAGTAGGTGGATTGGTGTACAAAGTTTTGGGGCTAGATTTCATAATGGGCTCTTAGCTGTGTCTGCACTACACTTAAATAGGGAGAGAGTTCATTGATCTTGACCTTCTCAAACTTCAGTCTCATGTTAGTTTGGTAATCGAAATCTTTGAGTTTATTGAGCCCGACCTTCTAATTCTTCAATCTCATGTTAGTTGCCTAATTGAAATCTTTTGTCTTACATTAGTTGTCTAATCGAAATCTTTTGTCTCACATTAGCTGACTAATTGAAATCTTTCAGTCTCACATTAGTGTTCTAATCAAAATCTTTCATCTCACATTACTTGTCAAATCTAAATCTTTCATCTCATTATTATCACAACGCTGGCGTGGATCAAAGGACACTATCTAGTCACATAGCTAAGAAAACATTGCCCAAGTAAACTCTGAAGAAGATTAACAATTCAATAGATTGCACATAGATTACATAGATTACATTTCAAAGACTCCTTTACTTCAGATTACATCTCAAGGAATCCTTGTTGAGCTCCCTAATTGTAGGCTCGACCCTCCTTGCTCCTTTCCAGAATGGGGTTGGTTTGTTCTTGCAGGGACCCGGCCCCTCCCTTCATGCCACTTCCTCTTTCCTTGATTTGAGCTTCCTGGTTGCAGGCTCGGCCCTTCTTTCTCCTTTCTTGAAGGGGGCTGAGGTTCCTCCCTTCAGGCTCCTTTTCCTCGCAGTTAGGCTCGATCTTGGCCTTCTTCAATTTGAGCTCCTTGTCTTTTGTATCTTTTTTCCAAATGGCAAATTGAGCTGCAACATCTACTTTCTTGTCATAGATAGTTGTAGCAGGTAGGCACATTTGATCTGTCCATGACCTGGGAAATGGCAAATGGCATTCTCTACATAGCGATTTTGTATGCACAAATGCCCCAAAGCAAAAAGCGTGCACAGGGTGGTAGCACACAAGCCATCAGATATAACAGTCATCTATGATGGGGTTAGGGCAGACCATGCATTTTGGACCCTACTGCATAGCAGGATAGGCATTCGATTTAGCTATTGTGGCTATCAATACCATAGTCTTGCTCTGTATATGACGAAGTTGCTTCTTGATTCCTTCCTCCCTCATCCTAAGGCTACGGATGTTCTCCTTCATCTCCTCCACTTTTTGCTCACTCTGTGCAACAGCTTCATCTAAATCCCTCAGCATATGTTGAAGCTGCTTAAATTGCTCAAAAACATCTTCATGGGCCGTTTCCAAGACTTCCACTCTAGTTTGGAAATCTCTCAGGACGATGGACTGCTTTTCATAACTATCGAAAGCCACAGCAAGCTCGTGCACACATCTATCGTGATCTTCTTGCAGGGTCTTGTAGCTTCCTCTTTGGACTTCCAACAATGAACTTTTGAAAAAACAATCCTCACCGTGGCTGCTGCAAATTGCTCCACCGTGATTGTTGCAACTTGCTCCGCTGTGGCTGCTCTCTGCATCCTTCCTAGCTTGGCGAGCTACCTCTTTGTCTTCTCCACCCCGGCTGCTCTCTGCCCCATCCCTCTTGATCTTGAAGCTTGCTCGTAGTTCTTGCATCACCTTTCTAGTTTTTGAATTGAATTCCCTTTTCAGCTCCTTTATCATCTTATCTTTTTCAATGTTCAATGCATTCTGCATGTTGCAGAGCCGTTTGTAAAGACCCTCCTTTTTGGCTCTTTGATCTTCAAGATCCTTTTGCATCTTTTATAGCTCCTTGTCCACCATGTCCCCATCATTTCTCACTTCTTCGAGCCTATCTCAAAGCTCCTTCATGCGCTTCTCTAATTCTTCTCTTCTATGCCTTTCCATGCTAACCATTTTTGTAGCGGCCTTAGCTTGCTCTTGTGCCTCCTCTACCTTGGCTTCTGCACCTTCCTTGAGACTTTTCTCAAGTTGCATTGCCTTTGCTACATCGGTGGCTTTCTCTTGTAAAAAAAGCCACCTTCTGAGACATCTGCTTATCGTATTGCTCAAAAGTCCCTTTGAGGGTAGATGCCATCAGGTGCATTGCAACTCCAGTAGACTGAGATGACAATTGGGATTTTCCATCCACGCAATTCTTTAGGTTGGTTAACACGCTCTTGGAGATTGCCCTTGAGAAAGATACATCACGTCCTTTCAGCTGCTCTACTGTTGCTTGAACTTGCCAGAACTTGCAGCTCCTCTCGTATCAGGAAAGAAGTGAATGGTCTTCTTTAGCACATCTTGGAGGTCTGTTGGCAAGCTCAAAATCTTGACTCCACCATCTTTACTAATTTGACCATTGGGGTATACATCTAGAATATCCTATCTCTTTCACTGCTTCTCAAAAAAGTGTGCTTGCAAACTACCTTCAGAAATTCCTGAGCATTTTCAATCATGCTTTCATTGATGGTAATCTTCTAACCTTGACAGACTAGTTGCCCCTCCTTCACGTTCACCTCTTGTACCAACCTGGTGAAGTTTTGGAGAGCATCCAAATTGGGATTTTGAAGAGCGAGAGAGGAGCTCCTGTATGTCATAATTTCAAGATCAAGGGAAGAGGGGCTCTCGCACTGTGCTGTAGACGGGGAGGAAAGATTGTGTAAGGAGCTCCCGGATGGTGCAGGGTCCATTACGAGAGGGGATGGAAGTTGTAAGAAGAGTGCAAGGGAGATAGAAATGGTTGAGAGGGATAAAAGATGAAACAGTGAAAGAAATGGAATAGTAGAGGGTTGGCTTGAGTTTGCAGTCCAATTGCAAGGGAGAAAGAAATGGTCGAGAGGGATAGAAGATGAAACAGTGAAGAAAATAAAATAGTGGAGGCTTGAGTTTGCAGTCCAATTGCAAGGAAGAACGAAACGGTCGAGAGGGATAGAAGACGAAATGGTTAAGAGAATAGAATTAAATGATAGCATGACTACACTATTAAGGTGAGAGCCACCATGGTGGTTGGCCCAAATTTTGATTAATTCAAGGCTACAATACTGACTTGCATGGTAATGAGTGATTAGAGGTGGTGGCATCTAAGATTCCTAGTCACGCCTGTGGTGGCGGCTAAGACCCACCGGGCTGACACTTAATTACCAGCCACACTATAGTGGCCCGTAATTAATCAACTTCTAGTTATCACCATCGGGCTTGCATGCATGATCACTATGAGTGCAATTACTAGTCATCGGGCTTGCATGCTCAAGAGAGTACTAGAGTGCATGGTAATGAGGGATTAGAGGTGATTAGGTTTCATAATTTACTTTTGTGGGAATTATTGCTCGGTGGTGGTGGCTGTCATCAGCCACGTCTGTCGTGGCTACGATTCCACTGGGCTGGCAGTTAAAATTAGTAGCCACCGCTCACCCACCACCGGGCTTAAGCATGCATGATCACTACGAGTGCAATAAAAATTACCAGTCATCAGGCTCGCATGCTCAGTAGAGTATTAGAGTGCATGGTAATGAGTGATTATAGCCACGTCTGTCGTGGCTACGATTCCACCAGGGTGATAGTTAAAATTACTAGCCACTACTGACCCACCACCGAGCTTAAGCATGCATGATCACTATGAGTGCAGTAAAAATTACCAGTCATCGGGCTCGCATGCTCAGTAGAGAACTAGAGTACATGGTAATGAGTGATTAGAGCTTCATGATTTACCTTTGTGGGAATTACTGCCCAGTGGTGTGGCTCTTATCAGCCACATCTATCGTGGCTAAGATTCCACCAAGCTGGCAGTTAATTACCAGCCACCGGAGTGGCCTGCTCACCCACCACATAGCATCTACTTCATGATTACCAACCCCGTCTGGGGTGGCGCCTAAGATTCCACCGTGGTGGCCTGCAATTAATATGGATGGAACCCCGGGCTCCAGCCACCATGGTGCCTCAAACTTTATAATATATATAAGATTCGTGGCATTTGGCATTTTACTACATTGCTCTCATCCACCCCTACTCTGCTACACACACACTCTGCTACTTTGCTCCACACCCCTCCTCCAGCTCTTTTCTGCCCCTGCTCCACTTTGCTCCATGAACGCTCCTCCAACTCTCATCAGTCATCTGCTCCCCTGCTCATCTGCTACTCACCCACTTATCTTCACCATGCCTACTACCACCACCCCTTGATGCTCTGTGATCCCAATGTTATCTGCCTTCTCATATAAGGTGATTACATTGGACTCACCTGGAGTAGAAATGCTAGCACTAGTGGAGACCCTCCTTTCCCACAGTCAATTCCCCACACATATGCATGTCTCCACCTTAGATGACATGCTCACAGAGGCCCTCTTTATGGTTGTGCTATATGGGTTCTCCCTAGATGTCGACGAATGCTTTAGTATTTTCAAAGCAGAGTACTCTTGACTTGTTGGGGGTGCCGTAATCTGAGTCCTGGCAATGTGCATGGTCTTCGGCCTCTCCATCGTATCCTACTTTGGCTCCCTAAAATTTTTTAATGCAACAAGCTAGACTAGAAGAAACTGAGTTGTACAAATGAACCCTCTTACTCAAACAAGGCTCTCATTAGACGTAGATGTACATTGTAATCTCTTTTGCTCAATTTTCACTCGATAAATTATACTTATGTCCTCATTTATATTTACTGCAACAAGGACTAAAATACCAAGAAAAAAGGACTAGAATTTCCTTGGTCTATGCCTAAAATAGCGTTGAAATAACTCCAACGATCCACCATTGTGGTTGCATGGAGATACATCTAGAAAAATACAATTAACTTTCAAAAAATGCAATTGATGATATGGCCCTTGAGGGGTCCCCTCTGGGAGCAAGGGCCATATCGACATGCATTATACAATATCCAAGATGCCACTGGACAGAAATGGCATGTCGATATGGCCCTTGCCCCTAGAGGGGACCCCTCAAGCGCCATATCATCATTTGCATTTTGCTTGGTTTAACAATGGAATACATTTTCCTTCGTGCACAAATCTATAACTCCAAGAACTAGTGCGATGGCTATCATAGATGTTCTTATGTTTGCCAGTATGCTGGTCGTCATAGACCTCCTCCCGTAATACGTAAAAATAGGTAACGGAGCTATAGCTCCAAGAACTAGCGTGCTGGCCTCTCCAAGACAACCTTGAATTTTGAGCGATGACAGGTCATCAAGCTAGAAGATTGCGCTGAGGCAGATGCTCAAAATGATAGATTGCATCTCATTATTATGCCAAAAATCACCGTGGTGGTCTCTCCAAGCTAACCTATGATTTGCATGGACTGTGGGCAAAGATGCGGCAAAAGGCTGCACGATGACAGGTAGTCAGGCCAAAGACTGCACTGTAGTGGTGTTCAGAATGATAGTTTGCATCTAATTATTATGCCAAGAACCAGTGCGGTGGTCTCTCCAACCAACCTATTTTTAATTTGATATGCATGGGTGCATGCCCAGTGATAGGTGGCAAAGCTACAGCAGAAGGCTGCATGATGATAAGTGGTCAGGTGGCTTAGGCCAGAGACTGCGCTGTGCGAAGTGCAGAGATGCCATGTGTCGAGCTATGCGGTGTTCAAACAAGTAGATTGCGTCTCATTATTATGCCAGTACATCTTCATGACGTCAAAAAAACTTTTGACGAGAGCGCAGGTTTGCGCAAAATTCAAATATTCACCCAGAAGCCCATCGTGTCGCGGCCTCAAAATGGCCCCAAAAATAGTTTTATGATTGGCTACAACCAAGCAAACGTGACCCTTTTTTGATGTGAGAGATGAGGGGTTTGAAGACATGCTAGATGCAATCCTTAGAGGTATGCTCGAGCATGTACATGTCATGTCTAAGTCTAAGGCCATGATGAGAGAGTTGTGATCAATCCCCTTTTTGACAGCTTGCTTTTCAATCCTAAATTTGCAAGCAACTTATGGATGGTCAAACACCAATGTTCTCATCTTTATTGAGGTAAGTTTAGAGTTTGGGATTTAGGCTCTATTAACATTGTGTCAGATTATCATTTGGTATAGGTTGCTCCAAAAGATGTTGTGAGAACCAAATACAATGTTGCCAACAAGAGGCAAAGCAAAGAAGATGTTGACAAGTGTTGGCATGTACTACAATACTATCCATGCTGGTCCTAATGATTGCATACTCTTCCGGCATGAGTATGGGGATTTGATTATTTGCCTAGATTGTGGGGCTCTTTGTTATAGATAGCACCTATAGAGCCAAACCACTCATGTAAAGCTATTGAGACACATTTTTATTATTGAGAAGATTTGACAAGTGTTCAAGTAGCAAAATTGATGACATGGCACGCTACACAACATTACACCCATACTTTGAGGATTATGCTACATGAAAGCACATAAAAAGCAAATGGGTGGACTTTGTAGAGAAGTCATGTAGCTTGCATCTGGGTTTAAAATGATGTCACCCGTCGCTTTCAATCTTGTTAAACACTTTATTTTGGGATTTTTTCACTTTTTCGATAAATTTTACATTGGTTAAGGCCGTGAATCAAACAATGGAGATCTCTCTTTCCCCGACCTAGGCCCTTGATAGTTCTGTGAAAGCCCTTCATAATTTACTCCAATAATCTAGAAACAACAAAGTTAAATGGATAAAGTTGAAACAAATCCGAGAAAGCTATTTCTTCTTTGCAACCTCTTGGGAATCTTCTAGTTGCTTAGTCCATTAAGGCTTTGTTTAATAGCCACAAGGAAGGGCTGTCATGGGGTCATGAGACGTGCATCCTAGAGATCGAACTCAACACACTCAATAACAAGACTCATTCCGGTAACCAAAACAAGTCTGCTCACCAAGAGAAGAATCATCCCGTAACCAAAACTAGAATGCTTGGCTAGCTGCTAAGTATATGGGCCAGCTACTAACGATATGGACTATTGTAAGTAGCTAATAATAGGCCAGTTGATGTAACGGCTTCGAATGTGCCACATGGCTTCGCAGGATTTTAGAGTTTCATAAAACGCTATAGTGGTGGCCAAGTAACAAGTGTGCTCACCAAGAGATATGATATAGGAGAATTCAAGCCAAGTAACAAGTGTGCTCACCAAGAGATAGGATATAGGAGAATTCAAGCTCACACATGAGCTCAATCAAAGTGTGAATTGCTCAATACTCATCCGCTTCTCATCTCTAGACACACATCCATGAAGGCTTCCTTGATGACCGGATGATTCTCCGGACAATTCAAGCTTAGATAGCAGTAGATGAGATCCTCAAGGTCTCTTGATTCCTTCAGTTGCATCTCTGTGACCATCGCATGCATAGACTGTCTGAAATCTTCATAAGGACTGCGAGACAGCTTCACCAACGCTACGCTCTCGCGCACTGGCGCTGTTCTCCTAAGATCAGATAATAGCAACGAAGGAATGCTTGAACGACCCGGTCCGTTGCCATGATTAGTTGCGTTCCTCAGCACCTCGTTATGCAGCTGCCATATGCTCCCCGCGCTCTGGTCGTAGCGGAGCTTGGAGCTCACTGTATTAGTGGCATTGAGAGCCTTCGACTCTGAACAAGAAGAGGAAGCTCTGATGCTGTCATCTGTACAAAATGTCTCAGAGTCTGTTGGCGTTGGTGCAGGTGGATATTGTCCGTGGAATCGATGACGACCACAGGTACTGGCATTGCATCCGTCCAAATTTTGAGAAACTGCTAAGCTATGTTCCGGTTGGAAGCAGCTGCGATCAGTCCAGGCAAAAGGGCGGTAAAGAGCTTCAATGCTTTTAGAAAAGAAACCGGCGTGAGCAGCACAAGGACCGGTTATGAAGTTCAATTTGGCCCGATCGTTCGCTCGCCTAAGGCTAATAGATCTGGCAAGTTTCAATGCAGGCAGCGTCTGCTGATCAGAAGACTTCTTTCGATCCAGCTTGAGTTTCGAGAACCAAGATGGCAGCAGGATTGTTGAGGTGCTCGATGATGCAACATCATCTCTGCAAACACCTTCATGAAGGTGGATTCCATCGAAGCTCATGTCTACCTCATCCGGTCGTAACATCTTGGAGAAATCAGTAGCACATCGCCTCATTAGCTGTAGGACATCGCCTCAGCCCTAGCTCCACCACATCGTCATCGCCAATCCTGCCTTTCGAGCTTCTTTGAGCTCAGTCTGTTTGTTGCATAGCTCTGGAAAGTTCTGGACTGACGACCCGAGATCTCGGTCCTTTGTTTTCTTACGTATTAGCGCACAACATGAGTCATATGTGTTGCAGCATTCTGGCATGGATGAAGGACCTGAAACTGTATAGATTTCATTCGTGCTCGACGTTCTTGCAGTCGACGGCTGTCAGCAGCTTCTCATCCTCAGATAGCTGACGCAACTGCACATCACGATTCTCTCTTTCTCTCTCTCTCTCTCTCTCTCTCTCTCTCTTCTCTCGCTCATATGAGAAGAACCTGCAAGAGGATTTATTCAGGAACAATTTGATTCGGGCTGTTGTGCACTGTGCGCACCGATTAAGGACAGTACCAACAGCGCTCGCTCGCGCTCTCTCTCTCTCTCTCTCTGTCTCCCAGGTCAGAATGCAGCACCTCGTGAAGCACCATATTTGTAAAGCATGCAAGCTTCTAATGGATCATGATGGTGCCTTGATGAAGCGAACTCCGATCGAACTCCGATCGGCATGCCATCGTGGGCGCCTGCCCTCAACTTCTGAAGTGGCTGGCCAGCCAAACGTGCAGATGATCAAGAAGCTTGGACAAGTACAAGATCAACTGAAGTTGATCGTGCAGATGCAACCGTGATGGCCTTTCGAGCTCTTGATTCACCGTACATTCTCATCGGACCGCTCTTCTTGAAGCTCAAGTATCTACTCCAAAATACAATTTTGGGTTTTTCGCTCTTTCATCGGTGAATCTGATTAATTTTTCCTAATCAGGTCCATCCATGTTTTCCTTTGTTGTTTCCTTTGTTGTTGACGTTGCTTGTTAGTCGGAGTTTATGGCTTCTAATTCTCACTTAAGGGTTGCTCTTTTGTCTTTATATTGAGATCTTTAGTGAGTTTGTCCTTTGGTGGCTGCTCCTCGTCTACAACGCTTCATGGTTTGCTCGCTAGAGAATCAATTGCCTACTGTGGGTTATTGAAGTGTTTTTGTCACGCGACTTGTACCTACTCACGCAATTAAGAAGATGGGATAAACAACCGCCTCTTTACTGAGGGGAGCTATTCTTGGCTTTCCTCTATATGTGAGGCTATAAAGAAGACATAATGGGGGTCGTCGTATTAGGTAGATTCGTATTTGCTCTAATACAACTTAGAAGAGACATGGTTCTTGTTTGTGCATGATTTTTGTGTCAATAAAACAGGTGAGGGGTGAGGTGGGTTTTCAATTCTAGTTGCGAGTGCTTTCCTTATGTCTATTGTTGAAGATCATGCTTATCATATCGATACTGAGATGGCTAAGTGTGAAGGTCAGTTCTTTGGATTTTTTAGTTGAGTACATGCTAATTTTGAAAGCTTGTGTGCATGTGTGTGATAGTTTTGATGATCACTGGCTCACTAAGTGGTTAAGTCCATTCTGATATGCGATGCTTGTGTGCATGCTTCACACATATTCGTTTTCGTTTACCTGTTAGATGTGCTAGCTAAGTGTGTATTGAGCATATCATGTTTTAATTAATCGTTGTGCTTTCGTTTTGGCTTGGAGTATACTGATACTCTCTATTTCGGTGTGAGTAGAGCGCTCTCCATCTTCATAATAGTAAAAAAATTATAAAATTTTTAAATATAACCCATATGGAATGTAAGTGGTGAGCTATTGTGCAGAGGCTTTGGCGATCTGTGCATCCTACCAAAGCATTGATGATTTCAAGTTCATTTTGTTACAAATAGCATCATTCAAGATTCATGAGTATTTTTATTAAGCCTTTGTTCTTTGTATTGATTTGAGGATGAGTGTTTGTGATGTGTAGAATTGTGAACAGCATAAAGGCTTTCACAATTCGTGCATGCATGTTGCATTCTGTTACGAATTGTGCATTAGTGGTTTCCTGAGTCCTGCTTCTCTGTAACAGTGAGGTAATAGTATTAGGTAGGGCATTAGGGGAATTTTGGACTCAAAAAGGGCCTCTTGGATTAGTCCCTTAAGATTTTGATTAGTAAACCAGCCAAGGGGAAGGCTTGGGCATTAAAAGAATGGAGGATTCCATATTGGCGTCTCATTGGTGGAGAGAAGTCCCTTGGTCCGCACTAGGCTCCCACTTGCCTCCTCTTTCCCCCACCACCTCTTGGGGCATTTACTCCCCCCCTTGACTTTTTCATGGTCCCCCTACCCTCCTCCCTCACTCTGTGGGCCCCCAAAATCGTGAGATTTTTTCCCTCCAAAAAATCAAAAATTTTCAAAAGTATCCCCAACTCCCCAAACACCTCCCAAGAGGCCCCCCAAACTATCCCCATTGACTCCCGACCTTCCTCCTAGTCTCTTTCTCCTCTCAGCCTCCTCCTACTCCTCTCAACCTCTTCTCAGCCCCCTCCTCCTCCTCCTCCTCTCAACCTCCCCTTAACCTCCTCCTCTCAACCTCCCCTTAACCTCCTCCTCTCAACCTCTTCCTCCTCTCAGCCTCCCCTCAGCCTCTACTCATCCTCCCCCTCTCAATATCCTTAGCCTCCTCTCAACATCCTCACAACCTCTTCTTGCTCTTAGCCTTGTCCTCTCAATCTTTTCCTCTTTTCTTTCTCCCATTCTTTCCATATTTATGAAGCGCTCTCTTCCCCTAGACCAGATGTAAGACACATTTTGAAGGAGTACTCCATTTTGGGATTGCTCAAAAGGGCTTGTATGGGAGCGAGGGTAAGAGGACTATGTTGTGGAGAGAGAGAGAGAGAGAGAGAGAGATGGATTCCCATGCATTGTGTGTGTGTGTGTGTGTGTGTGTGATTTCACTATAAAAAATGTGTGTGTGTGTGTGTGTGTGTGAGAGAGAGAGAGAGAAAGAGAGAGAGAGAGAGAGAGAGAGAGAGAGAGAGAGAGAGAGAGAGAGAGATGGATTCCCATGCTCTATGTGTGTGTGTGTGTGTGTGTGTGTGTGAGAGAGAGAGAGAGAGAGAGAGAGAAGCAAATGGATTCCTATGGATCATGATGTGGACACAATAAAGATTTGATTTAATCTAGGCTTTGTTTGATTTGAAGTTATTTTGTAGATATTCTGATTTCTATTAGTAAGTTTATGATTTTAAAGAAATACTAATGATTTACTTATTGCAATTGTCAGGATACATCAAAAGTGATCATTTAGGGATGTGCCAAGCACTGCTACTACAATATCTATGAGAAGTGAATTCATGACCACGATCGGGCATGCCTTACAATGATTATTATTTTCTTTTATAGATAAAAAAGTTAAAGATCAAGAAGTTATTGGAAAGGCACATGGATGTAGTACTATCTTTCATTGAATGGAAGCATTCATGTACATTGGCTAAAAATGATTTGATTGAATATACCAAGAAATTTTTTATACCACATTGGATATCTATATTTTGTTCTATAAATTATCATATTAATTCTTTCAGAATGTATTACTTTAGGTTAATTGTTGTATTTAGTTAGCCAGCACAACTTTGAATTACTACATGAATCAGTGTGATGAACAACAATAGGTTGTGCATGGATGAGAGTAGCTAGGTTGTTTGATCTTGTCAATAAGGTGTAGATGTAAGTCTTGACAAAAACTAATGGGGCATGGATTCCTTTAGAATGAATTCCTCTATTAGGTAGTAGGTTATCTTTGGGATCTTGTGGATGAGGTATAGATGTACGTGTTGTGTTTGGGATTTTAAACCAATGGGTATATGGTCTTTGAAAATGTACTACTTTTAAAGATTATGTAGGTTCAATTAGATATGAGTCTTTATTTACTTACTAAATCCCAATGGTGCCAAAATACACCACCTCATGCATGGATGAGACAAATTAATATGTATTATGTTGTGTATATGAAATATGTATGTAGCCATTTGGAAGTTATATTTACTAATTGGACATTACATCACATTTGAAAACAATCAGACATAATTGCATGTGATCACTTGTATTTATTATTTACATAGAATGGGAGTTGGAAATTTGAACCCCCAAGTAATACATGCTTTGATGGAATACTCCAAGTAACATTTTGGGAAGGTTCTACTCTTAAGTATTGCTTATGTTTAGAGCTAGATTGAATTTTTAATTCAATAAATAGCTTTGACTTATGAATAATATAAGTTAGAGGGGATATTATAATAGAATATGTATTTAAAAACTTTGCTTTTATAAATTTTGTCAATTATATAATATTTTTTAAAGATCTTCAAATGTACCAAAAATTTGAATGTAATAAACACAATGCATCATTTTTAAATTTAAATTATGTGGAAATCAAGCATGCAAAGATTTAGTAAGAAGACAGGACATGACAAGGGTGGGAAAAAAATGTTCAATTTTCTTTATTAAAAGAAGTGGAAAGCTTTTGAAGGTTTAAAGTTAGCATATCCATCAAGACCCAATGAATGATATCCAGATCATATCCTAATGTTTGGTATCCAAAAGTAAAAGTATTTGAGCATCTAAAAGAAGCAACATATGTAGATCAATTGTACCATAAGCATAGAACGTGTCCATGCATATCCATGCTATTGAATTGAGGTACAATGAGATTATTAGGGGCATACATATGTATAATATCGATGATTCTTGTATAAGGTAACAATTATCTGTAATGATAAATTGTCTCTAAAAGTTTAAGAGTAACATTTGTTCTTATTGGTTTTAGTGTAAACACTAAAACAATAACTAGAGAAGGACATAATACATAAGAAATAAATATGATTGAATCTATGTAATAGATCAATCTTGGAGTATAATATGCATATGCATGCAAAAGTGAAAGGGATGCACATGGGACGTATATAAACCATGAATAGAATTTGTAGATCAACCTTGTAGAGTACAATATGTGTACTTTTTGTGAGTACCCATTGTGAGGCCATAGGTCATTGCACTATTATTTTGCTTCCATGATTTGTTTTCACAATTTCATCAACATATAGAGAGTGAGCACCTTGGAAAGGCAAATATGTCTGAGAAGATGATTGATTTTGGAAAAAGTCTGTAAGAGAGAGTTGTAGATTTTAAACCAAGCTACAACTTTGATACTTTGTGATTTACACGGTTCAACCATTCAAATGGGCAAATAATTGCTCAAAGATGTATAAAAGGCACTCTAAAGCATTTTCTTAGGTTGGATTTGACAATTCTAAATGCAAATTTGAAGCCTTAGATGGCGAGTTTGGGCAGAAAGCGATGATGATAAAAGTTGTAGGAAATCAAAAGACTGTTAAAAGTTATACTATGAATTATTTTCATATCTTGCACCATTTAGAAGATATGGACCTCCAAATAGGGTTGTTTTTTCCCAGTGTTATTAAAAAGAAAAAAGAGAACTTGCTAGATCAAATCAATTGCACCTACACGTAGGCATAATATTTGGTTGCGGACTTGTTGGCTAGAACTAGGGGGTCAAGATTGCCTAATTTTTCCCCAATTCATGTTTTTATTATTTTATTTGTTGGGAACTGCTATTTGGGGCATAGAGAGACATTCCCCCAAAAAAATTGCAAAAAAAAAGGCCAGATGGCCCTAGGTGTGAGCAGGCACAAATTTGGGCCAGATGGGGATGTCGTCTAGCCCAAAGTCGCGCTTGCTTACACCTAGGGCCATCTGTCCTTTTTTTTTCAAAATTTTTGGGGGGGAATGTCTCTCCATGCCCCAAATAGTGGTTCCCAACAAAACTTTTATTTGTTGAGGACCAGTATTTGGGGCATGGAGAGACATTCCCCCAAAAAAAATTTGAAAAAAAATGGCCAGATGGACCCAGGTGTGAGTTGGTGCAACTTGAGCCAAACAGGATCTCCATCTGGCCTAAAGTCGCGCCTGCTCACACTTGGGGCCATATGGCCTTTTTTTTTCAAACTTTTTGGGGGGAATGTCTCTCCATGCCCCAAATACTAGTTCCCCCAAATCAAGGTTGCCTAATAGTGGTTCCCCCAAATAGGTTTTTTGGAGGGGGGGTTCAAGATTGCCTAATATTTTTACAAATCAAGGTTGCCTCTAATAGTGGTTCCCCGAAATAGGTTTTTTGGAGGGGGGGTTTTCAAGATTGCCTAATTTTTTTTCATATAACTTTTTTTCTATTTTATTTGTTGGAAACCAGTATTTAGGGCATGGAGAGACACCACCTTTCAAAAATTTTGAAAAAAAATGGCCAGATAGCCCCAGGTGTGAGCAGCTGCAACTTTGGGCTAAACGGGGAATGCCTCTCCATGCCCCAAATACTGGTTCCCCCAAATCAAGGTTGCCTAATAGTGGTTCCCCCAAATAGGTTTTTTGGAGGGGGGGTTTCAAGATTGCCTAATATTTTTCCAAATAACTTTTTTTATGTTTTATTTGTTAGGAACCAATATTTGAGGCATGGAGAGACATTCCCCCCCAAAAATTTTGAAAAAAAATGGCCAGATGGCCCCAGGTGTGAGCAGGCGCAACTTTGGGGACCCTCTACAAGTGTAGCTTGGGCAGGTAAGTTGGCCATTCAAAGCTAGCAGCACAGGTTCACTTCGTGAATGATGGGGGACCCCGTCTAGCCCAAAGTCGCGCCTGCTCACACCTGGGGCCATCTGGCCATTTTTTTTCAAAATTTTTGGGGGGGAATGTCTCTCCATGCCCCAAATATTGGTTCCTAACAAATCAAGGATGCCTAATAGTGGTCCCCCCATATTTTTTTTTTTTTTGGGGGGGGGTTCAAGATTGCCTAATATTTTTCCAAATAACTTTTTCTCTCTTTTATTTATTGGGAACCACTATCTGGAGCAAGGAGAGACATTCCCCCAAAAAGAATTTTAAAAAAAATGGCCAGATGGCCCTAGGTGTGAGCAAGCGCAACTTTAGGCCAGATGGGGACCCCGACTGGCCCAAAGTTGCACCTGCTCACACCTAGGGTCATCTGGCCATTTTGTTTCAAAACTTTTTGGGGGGAGTTTCTCTCCATGCTCCAAATACTGGTTCCCCCAAATAGTTTTTTTTTGGGGGGGGGGGTCAAGATTGCCTAATATTTTTCCAAATCATATTTTTTCTCTTTTATTTGTTGGGAACCACTATTTGGGGCTCAATCTTGTTGAAGCCTAGTTCAAGTGGTTGCCTTTCTTTGTTTACACAATACTTATTCTTCTTGGCTCAACTGATTTTTTGTATAGATGTGTGGCTAATGGGGTGTACTGGTGTCCATTATAGAGAAACTTGCTAATCGCCACAAAGGGGCTGATTAGGGGCAAGAATTAATGTCATAAGACACAACAAAGTCCTCTTGGCCAAGCATACATTTGGGCCAAACTTACGTGGTTTGATCCAATTGCACACCACATGCACATTGAGGCCAAGAGGCCTTTTTGAAACTGAGTTTTGGGTAAACTTCAACAAGTAGCAAGAATAAGACAACAATAATAAAACAACATAGATTATGATTTTACTTTATTTCATGAGAATGATATTATTTATTTATTTTATAATGAAATAATATCAATTACCATAGAAAGGGCAAGTACAAGCAACCTTCGTTGGGGAGCCAAAATATAGTGTCTACAAAAGGACACACTATAATATAATAGGTGTCTACAAAATATAGTGTCTACAAAAGGACACACTATAATATAATAGGTGTACTCTAAAGGAAAAGAACACATACAAGATAAATAAATGTTGAAGAGGAGGTTGAAAGAATGCCTTGGTGCCATATGGGCCCAAGTGGTTGTAACAAAAGAGATATGAGAGATAGTGGTATAAGGAAAAGTGTTGGCCCTCCCTTCAAAAGGTGTATTGTATAAAAGGCCAAAAGAGATATGAGAGAATGGTATAAGGAAAAGGGTTGGCCCTCCCTTCAAAAGGTGACTTGTATAAAAGGCCAAATGGTTGACTTTGGTCTTCATTGTTGTATGCACAAGTTTGGAATACAAGCTCCCTCTTCTCTTTCAAGAGTGTCTTTGGGTGTTCTCTTGTTTTCCTTGTAGTGCCTTGTGTTTGCCACTCCATCCCCCTTCAGTTCCTTCTTCCCTCCTCTTTCTCCCTCCCTTCTCCCCTCCCTTCTCCCCTCTCCCCTTTCCCCTTTTCTCTCATGGAAACACATTGCAATAATCCAAGAGCCGCTTGTGACACTTGTGGATGGCTCATGCTTTGCATTGCTCTCACAAGGAGTAGCTTGGAGTGGAGGCTCCGATGGCATTCCTTCAAGATCCCCATGACACGTGAGTCACCATTGAGACTAAACACTTCCTCAGTAAGTCTCTATGGTGTTATACTTCTCTCTGGCTGGTAGTGATCATTTCCCAAATCCTCGACATGATGTAGGTCTTCAGGATGACCTAATCTGGTAGAATATGCTTTCCCAACATAGTTAGAATTGTGCACGATGCAAGCAAGAAAAATCACTATGAAAGGAAATACACACACATACAAGACTTATCTCGATTCAATTCCCAAGCTTTGAAAGCGTCTGTTTGTTGAGTATAGTATCTTTGTGGCCTCTCAGACTCACACGATTCCAATGAGTGTGTCCACGTCACAAAGTACAAAGCAAAGCTTGTGTCTAATAGCAATTATAGTTTGTGTCTTGCACTTATAAGCACCTACTTGTCCGCTTCCAAAATCCTTTGGGTTGCTCCCTTCCTTGTAGTTTTTCCCTTGAAAGATAACTTTATGCCTGGAAACTATGGAATATAGAACAACAAAGTGACTTGACCTAGTGGATAGTTACAATTGTTAAGCATGTTTGGGATAGAACAATACCGGGATGGGGGAAGTTTTAAGAGCAATCTCAAAAGTCTCATTCGCACAACCAACGGTGCCTTCGGTTCCAGGTATGCCAAGGACTATGCATTGGTCGCCACCTTTGTCAGTGCTAGGTTTTGACTGTTCTCCATAGTGCGCAGTCTTTGTCCTCTTTTTGGGGAAAAAACAATTCCCTCATTTTTTTTTGCGCTGCTTTTCTTCTGCGGATTTTCTTGGGCCTTCTTCTGTTCTAGATGATGAAATCTTTTCCCTCATTTTTGTGTCTCTTTCTTTCACGTTTTCACCATTCGCGGATTACCCTTTGGGCTCGTATGCTTCCCGTGCTACCGATCAACTAAGCCTTTTCTTTGATACCACTACAACAAGAATTGCTCATAGAACTTGCAGATCATCGAAAAACACAACGAACACTATACACACAAATATGCACGATCTTCTAGAACTCATAAATGAAAAAGATAACAAGCGTGTTTGGTGCAATCTCCCCCCATATAAGTGGTGCTCATCTTCCACTTCCCATGTATTTGATTGATTCAATAATTTTGAGCAACAATGGATACAAGCTCATGTACATCTCCTCCATGCACGAACTGGAGATAAGCCACACACCACTTTCCAAAATAGCTTGCCTTTTCTAGAAATAGAGTTTGCTTTTCCTACTTTAGATAATATGCTTAGGCTTAGCCTCTAATGTTCCAAAAATTAAAATACGTACATGAGTATTTATAATTTCAAAAACTAGGCTTTTGGAAGTAAGCCTTGTTTATTCCCCACATCATTGGTTGTGCCTTACACGCCCAAAAATGCTTGCCGCCAATAGCCATCACCCGATTAGTTACTCTTCCCTTGAATTCAAAATATCCATCAATAATGCAAATATTTCAAGCATAAGAAACCTTGGAATCAATCACCAATATATTCAATCTTTCATCATTTAAGCAATGCAAAATCAACAAATCATAGATGGATGGTGCACACATGCGACACATACCATCACATGGTGAACACATTGCTACACATGCATAAAATCATATGGATGGTGCACACACTGCTACTCATACCATCATCGCGTAAGTGGTGCACACATTGCTACACTCTCATATGGCCGTAGCCATATATCCAACCATGCGTATGAATGGTGCACACACTGCTACACATACCGTCGCTCATCGCGTACTTGGTGCACACACTGCTACACACTCATCTCATAAGTGGTGCACACACTGCTACACACTCATACACTGAGCACACACTGCATCATCTATGCGACAAAATGCTAGATCTCACAACTAAATACTAAAAGATTAAAAAATAATGGGATATTCTCGTAACACATTCATAGTCACCAATCCACCGATGCAGTCGTTCATGTTTATGCCAGTCATCGCCAAGTGCACCCATGACCGTGCCTTCTTGATCACGCACATCAAATAATACATTTACTTGTATTACAAAGATGTATAACATGACAAAGAGACTATTGGGATCATATGCAATATGGATCAAGAGACGAGAGAGTGTAGCGGTGCTGCATGGAGGGCCAGAATGATTTTTTTCTTGTCGGAGATTGTTTTCTATTTGGATGCTCTCTAAGGCATATGATCCTCCACAAATGCACTGCACAACAAATTTTCTTGAAACTTAAACTGTTGGAATTAGATGGGAGGAAAGGTAGTCTAGGCTAAGACATGAAAGACTAGACTAGATAGCAAACATAATGGAAATGGAAATGAAATGCTAGAAAGAAATGAATAACCAAAGGAAAGTACTTACATAACCAAAAGAGGCTTGAGGCTTGATTGATTTCACAAGTGAAAGTACAATGCCTTTATAGGATAGGCACACACACACTTAGTACCAAATGTACATTGGATAACTCCGAATAGAGTCCGAATATGACACATGGCACTCCTAAACACCTAGTACTATAAAACTCACACCAGGACTAACTAGAACAAACCAAAACTGACTCAAGTTGACTCCATTTCCTAACACCCCCCCATGGAGGAAAGGTAATTTGACTACTGGAATGGAGCCAAGAACAAAACATGACGATCATCGGACTGTGCAATGACGATCATGGGACTGTGCAATGATGGTCATGGGACTGTGCAATGACAGTCTAGAACTAAACATGGCTCCCATGCTAACTCAGAGGCAAGTGAGCATGGCTCAAAGGCTAGTGAGCATGGTATAGACTCAGAGGCTGATCATGCATGGATGCATGACCAACTCAGAGGTCTAGGAGACTAATGCACCAACATCCTAGAACTCAAATGCTAGGCCTGATAAATAGACCTATCAAATCCAATACATGGCTTTCACAGTACATCCCCCTCATGGCTCCAGGGACTAATGAGAAATATGGAGCCACACACCATAGAAAACCCATACATCATTTTAGGAGGACTATCCAAGGCAGAGAACCTTTATGGACTCAACACGCATGATTTATTGCAATCATTTTTCAGAAACACCCCCAGGGCAGAGTACCCAAATACAACATGCTTAGAAAACAAGTGGATCATCATCTCCATCATCCTCTGGAGGGAGAGAGAGATCTCGTATTTGAGCAGTGAGAGCATGAACTTGTGTTGGAGGGTCATCATCTTCGTCGTCACTAGTGGTGGCTACAACCCAATTGGCATGGTCCTTACTTTGTTGTTTGGCAAGCTTCTGGTAACATCTGTCCACCATATGACCAAGCTTGTTACAAAAGGTGCACATGAGAGGCTTGAATGACTTTTTCTTTCCATGTACTGGTGGAGGCCTGGATTTCCATTTGCTAGTGGAGGGAAGAGCCTCCATTGCACCAGCAAAAAGAAGTGTCGAAAGATGATAGGGCCTATCTCACATCCAACTTCCCATATCTAATCAGTGTCTCTGCCAACCTCATAACCTCACTTACCCTTGCTGCTACCACCCTCTTAACCTTCCTTGAGCTCCATCCTAATATATATTCCCTTCATTGTAGTATCTGATGAATAGGTCTAAGGTTCTTTGTTTTGGCGATATTTTTTGAGAAGAAGAGTCACCATATTATCAAAGGTAGTCATGGCAAGCCTAAGTACTTCAAGAGTGTGCTCAAAACAAGTGATTCCTTCCATGTCCTTCATGAGGACATCCATTTTGTCCATATGAGGAACACTTTAGGCTAGAAAGTTGTTGAACAAGAGATTGCATTTTTGCTAAATGTGCACTCAAGGTATGTGTACATTTATGGTGACCATGGATATCACAAGCCATTCAAACCTTTTCCTAAATGATATAATGCAATTTCAGCCAATATTAAACTTTTGATTTATAGACTAATTGAATTTAGTTGATTTAAATTTAACAATGTAATATGGTCCTATTTCTATTTGAAACTTATTCGACGTATTGAGCCAAATTCCTAGCATAAACATCCTTGTTTTTTGCATTATATTATTCTCTAGTTCGTTTCATGCATACAACTATCATCTTTGACTTTGAATTTGTTTAAAGTTAGAGCTAATTTGGTTTTTCTATCCCATTCTACTTTCTTGTTGATAATTTTAATTGATTGATGATAACTTTAACTTATTTTCCTACTACCAATGGCTTAGACTTCTTTATTCCTATTTGCTCTGATGACAATTTTCCATGAACTCTTGAGTTAAAATATGCTTACTAGCTATTTGCAGCTATCTTCCAATTTGCTATTCCAACAAGAAAGATGATGCACCCATTATATTTTTCCATAACTTTTATATTGAGTCTTTAAACATTAAAATCTATGTAAATGGTATTGAAAATGGATCAATATTAGCCAAGATGTGCCTAACAATGCTAAAACTCCCACCTAAAATTGATGGAATGACTATCTTTGCAACAATGTCACGAATTCTTAAATTTCACTTTGAACAATGGGAATATATTTTTGAAGATTCCAGTTTTTAGCCTCGAATAACCAAGTTATCGTCCTTAAAGAACGAATGAAAATTAGGTTAGATTTTAGCATTGGGGGGCCTTTTGTCTAAGGATCTAGAGTGAAATTTTTTGAGACATAGGATTTTCTTGCCCTATTTTACCTTTAATAGACCTATGGAATAGTTAGGGTTTATTTGAACTAGATTGGCTATATTAGTATAACTTTAAGCCTAGGTTGAACTAACAATATTTTGTCAACATGGTTAGATGATGGCATGTAGGTCACTAATTTGAGTGTGCAACTGATGTGGTAGTGCCACATGGCAAAATGACTTAACATGGCAAAAATGACTTAGCACTTTGCCACATGTCACCATGGTTAGATGGTGACATGGTAGGTCAATAATTTGATTGTGCAAGTGATGTGGTAGTGCCATGTGGCACAAACAATCTAGCACTTGCCACATGTCACTATGGCTAGAATAAGAGGAGGATGATATGGAATCTTATCGTGGCACATGTCAAAAAATGCTATGTGGAGGTGAGAATGAGTAGACACTCTATTGATTTATGGACACAAAGTCATGGTCTAGGTCTTATTTGGTTAAGGTGTTTTGAGATCCTTTACAAGATCTCTCTAGCTCTCCATACCATGAAGATATTTGTTTTGACTAGGGGGGGGAGTGAGAACCATATATAATTTACAAGGATGTATCTTGGTCCATGGTCATTGGTTGTGTCACGCTTTTGTGTCTTGGTCATTGTGGTTGTGTCATGATTTTGTGTGGTGTGTTGAGTTTGAGCTTCTTACTCACTTCTCAAGCCTTCAAGGCCTTGAAGCTTGAATGGAACTTTGGGATACAATCATGTTGCTACTCGCCATGTTGACTCTTGTACCATGAGAATACTAGGGGCATCAAGCTCCTTTGCAATGGTTGGGAGCCTTGAGCCCCATGACTAAGCACATTCTATGAACTATGCATCTCCTCCAATAGTCTATACCTTTTCCTTTGGGTTATGAATAAAATAAACTCCCTACCTCATATATTTGACATAATTCCCATCATTTGCATTCACCCCACCTCCTCTCTCTCTCTCTCTCTCTCTCTCTCTCTCTCTCTCTCTCTCTCCCCCTCTCCCTCTCTCCCCCCCTCTCTCTCTCTCTCTCTCTCTCTCTCTCTCTCTCTCTCTCTCTCTGTGTCTCTCTCTCTCTCTACCCCTTATGCCCCCTCCTTCCCATAGTGTCACATACAATCGATAAGAGCCTTAAAAAAATTCTCCTAATTTACGTTTTTCCTCCCATTTTTGTTCTCTCCAACGTAATCCTTCACCCAAGACATAACAATAGGAAAAAATTAAAATGCATAGTTTGAGACCCAATAATTTAAATTATGAGGCTTTATGAATAGAAATCCTTCTCACAACCGCTCTTTAAAATTTACAACAACATGTAGCAAATTTAAGAATGTATATTGGAATAGAATCAAGAAAAAGAGTATATTGGCTTGTTATCTATGACTTGGATGATTGATGTCTCTGGATGGAGTAGGTGTTGTCAAATTTTATGTCATTAATCTAATCACATATGTGTGTATGACCTGAATAGTAGATGTCACAATCTAATGGATTGTATAGACATAAACATTGCTTCACAAATAAAATATGCTACAAAATCATATGTTGAAATTTTAAACTTGATAAGCTTTTCACTGCATAGACCTAGGGGAAATCATTGCATTTTCTTTTTCTAAGGAATGTTACAATATACCCTTTTCTTCTATTTCTTTCATTGCATGAGTTCTATCTATCTTGATCAAGTTGGAGTGTGTTAATGTCATCCAGATTGTCTAACTAGACTATAAAATGGGTCTATTTCCCAAAAATCATAATAATAACCATCAAAGATTGGTGGAAATTGATAGATTGTACATTTCCTTATGCCAAAAGCTTTAGCTATTGATTGGATTTCTTAGGAAAAAAATTGTTCCATGTTGGTTCGCTCCCTATTGGAGTGTCTTGAAAGATAGGTCAGCCATTTTCACGTATATATGTATATATATATTTAATATATGATAATATACTATAATATATTAATATATTATATTATATTATCATATATTATATATAATACATTAATATATAATACTCATGCACTAGAAAGGGGTTCAATCAAATGATCAAACTTCAACATAGAGTGTGTTGTCCCCTTGCAATGTGTCGTGGATTAAGTTAAGACTCATATAAGAGAATGTCATCTTTGTTAGAATACCTTTGATAATGTAAAAAATTCACAGAACCACAGCCCTCTAAATTATGGAGTGGATAATCGACACTTATATACGTTATCCATGTTGTGCAACTTTTCCAAGTTTTAGAATCCTCAAGTAGGTACATGGCAAAGGTTTTTCCGAGTAGTAACTGCGTGTGTAACTTTTGTTTGGACATCCTTTTTTTTTTTGAAGGCAAATGGGCATTGCATTTTGTCTCGCCATGGTTTTTTGAGAGTTTAAGGTAAGAAGCACATGTGATTTTCACACAATGTCATGGCAACTACAGCATCGCGTGGGTCGCATACTTCTTTGAGAGAATAAGTGTGTTTTTCTCAATGTGGGTTAAGTATGAGTACACGCGCGGCAAGCTACGTACTCTCGTGAAGTTAAGTCAACTTATATTTTGTGTGTGTGTGTGTGTTTAATTGTGTTTGTTGAGTATAGAGCAATATAACATACTATATTTTAATATATTCTATATAAGACATCTTCTACACACACACACACCAAAAAAAAAAATTATTATTATATAGCTAGCTAGCTAGATAGATAGATAGAGAGAGAGAGAGGGGGGGGGGAGAGAGTATATTATATAGATACTAATTATATAATGTAGAGAGAGGACAAGGGAGACCCCCCAACACACACACACACAGTTTGTTTGGTGGAGGGGTGTGTGCACGGGGGGGGGGACATTTTTCATGTGAATGCTTTGCCACTCATCTAGCTGTAAACTGAGCATAGGCCAAGCCAAGTAGTTCCCACAGTGGAGGGGACTTGATACTTGAATAGGTCATGCTACTAGTCTACACAAAACCAGAGTGCATACTCATTCCATAGGCCCCTGTGAGGGCGAAAAAGCAATACAGACAACCCAAAAGGCAATACTCTACTCTGTTACTGCAGCCTTTCTTGTAGTTTTGTACTCAGTGTGTGGACGTTGAGTTGATCGACTATGGTAGCTAAGGGCTCATGCCTGGCTTTCTCCCTGTTGGGCTCAGCAACCCACACTTTCTTCACCTCAACAGCAGCTTCATTCGACGCTCTTCACCATCCTACTCCATCGCAACAACCCTGTCTCATAGTCGTCGTAGCTTCAAGCCTCAAAAAACTCTCACCAATCGCCCATTACTCGCATCGTTAGAGGTTAAAGGATCCACGTTTTCCAGTACCCAATTCACAGAATACCACGCTTTTGCCCTCACAAACTCAACTGATCCTCTGAGCCCCGGATCATGGATACATGCCCTGAATCGGCTGCACCGGCAGGATTTGCAGCCAGATTTTACTACCTTCGCATCTCTCTTGCGGTGCTGTGGGGATGCAAAGGCTTTGGACGATGGCAAGCTCCTCCACCATCACCTTATCAAAAGTGGAGTAGAGTGGAACTTAGCCCTTGCGAGCCTCCTTGTACAAATGTATGGACAATGTGGAGCTTTGGAAGAGGCACGGACCTTGTTTGCAAGAATACAAAAACAGGATCCGTTCTTATGGAATTATATGATCACACTACTTACTCGACATGGACATGGGAAGGAGGCTCTCCAGTTCTTTCATCACTTGCTGCAGGAAGGAATGATGCCAGACAAGTTCATCTATGCAAGCATTGTGTCTGTATGTGCGAGCCTTGGAGACCTTGCGGAGGGGATGCGGTTGCACGCTCGTATCGCAGGTGGTGAATTTGAGTCAGATGTCGTCGTGGGAACCGCCATTGTGAACATGTATGGGAAGCGTAGCAAGCTCGAGGCTGCTGAGAAATTGTTTTACAAAATGCATCTGCGAAATCTGTTCTCATGGAATGTGATGATTGCAGCATATACGCATCATGGGCTGCTTGAGAAAGCGATGCACTTCTTTGATCAAATGCAGCAGGAAGCAGTGATGCCAACCAACGTGACCTTCATCAGTCTTCTCTCTTCCAATCAGGCCACTGTAGCCGAAGGAAAGCGAATACACGCCAACATCACAGGTTGTGGACTTGAATCAGACGTTGTTGTAAGCACTGCCCTTATCACTATGTATGGTAAATGTGGTGATTTGGAGCAGGCAAGGTGCTTGTTTGATGAAATACCTGAGCGGGATGCACTATCCTGGAATACCATGATTGCAGCTTATGCCCATCATGGGCAGAGCAAGGATGCCGTGCAAATGTATGGTCAAATGCTGCAGGGAAAAATAAAGCCAAACAAATTCACTTTCATCATTTTGCTCTCTGCATGTGCCAGCCAAGGAGACTTAGCTGAAGGTATGCAGTTGCATTTCAGCATCTTGGGCAGTGAGTTTGAATCTGATGAAGTTGTCAATACAACCCTAATTAAAATGTATGCTAAGTGTGGTAGTTTGGTGGATGCGTACACAATTTTCAACAAAATGTCTGACCGAGATGTATTTTCATGGAATGCCATAATTGTTGCTTATGCTCAGCATGGTCACAGTAAAGATGCCCTCCAACATTTTTGTCAAATGCAGCAGGAAGGAGCACTTCCAGACAAAGTGATATTCACAAGTATTCTTGCTGCCTGTGCCAGCCAACCATTGCTGGGTGAAGGCAAGCGCTTCCATACTCGTATCAGCGGAGGTAGCTGCCAGGAAGATGTTGTTGTGGGCAATGCCCTTGTCAACATGTATGTCAGATGTGCCTGCCTGGAGGATGCTCGCAGCATCTTTGATGAAATGCCTGATCGAAACGCGTCCTCATGGACTGGAATGGTTGCAGCATATGGCCAGTATGGGCTTACAGATGATGCCTGTCAGTTCTTTGAACAAATGCAGCAGATAGGTGTGATGCCGGATAAGACTGCCTTTATCAGCATACTTTCTTGTTGTGCGGATGAGGCTGCCTTGTCTGTAGGAAAGAGGATACATGCTCGCATCGTAGGCATTGGATCTGAAACAGATGTTGTTGCAGGTACTGCTGTGGTTAACATGTATGCTAAATGTGGGAGCTTAGAGTTTGCCCGGGATACGTTTGACAAAATGTCTGAACGAAACACATTTTCCTGGACTGCTATTATGGCAGCGTATGTCCAAGGTGGACAGCCCAAGACTGCACTGCAACTCTTTGATCAGATGCAGCTTGAAGGTATAGCACCAGACAAAGTGACCTTCATCAGCATACTTTCTGCTGCTACAAGCATGGCAGAAGGTAAGAAGATGCATGCTCGAATTGTGGGTGACTGCTTTCAGTCAGACGTTGTGGTGGGAAATGCCCTTGTCAATATGTATGGTAAATGTGGCAGCCTTGAAGATGCACAGTGGATTTTTGATAAGATGCGTGAGCGAAACACGGTTTCATGGAATACTTTGATTGCAGCGTATGCCCAGCAGGGGCAGGGCAAGCATGCTCTAAGTCTTTTTAAGCTAATGCAACAGGAGGGAGTACCATTGACCAGCATCACATTTGTAAGCATTCTTTCTGCATGTGCTTGCCATGCAGCCCTCGTTGAGGGTAAAAGGATTCACGATCTCATTAGAGGTGGTGAATTTGAGTCAGATGTTGCTGTTGGAACTGCCATTGTCAACATGTATAGTAAATGTGGTAGCCTCGATGATGCACGAAGAATGTTTGACCAAATGCCACACCGAAACACATTTTCATGGAATGTCATTCTTGCAGCATATGGCCAGCATGGCCGAGGCAAGGAAGCTTTCCAACTTTTCTCCTGCATGCAGCAGCAAGGAGTAAGTCCGGACTCTGTCACCTTTGTCTGTGTTCTTTCTGCATGTAGCCATGCTGGTTTAGTGGACGAGGGTCAGCGCTGCTTCCTTTCTATGAGTAGAGACCATTGCATCACTCCTTCAGAGGAACACTATAACTGCATGATTGACCTGCTTGGGAGGACAGGACGTTTAAGAGAGGCAGAGGCATTGCTCAACAGCATGTCATTTCCACCTACAAAAGTATCTTGGATGACCTTACTCGCTGCTTGCAGAGAACAGATTGATTTGGAGCGTGGAGAGCGACTTGCCATGAGGCTTTTTGAATTAGATCCAGAAAATCCTGCACCGTATGTAATACTATCTAACATTTATGTTGCATCTGGGAAGGAAGATGATGCAGCCAGGCTGATGAACAGATTGAAGGAAAAGGGTCTGAAAAAGCAGCAAGGCTGCAGCTCCATTGAGGTCAATGGCAAGGTGCACGAGTTTCTTGTAGATGATCAATTGCACCCACAAAAAGATAACATATATACCGAGTTGCAGAGGATGATTGCGCATATGAATGATGCAGGTTATGTTCTTGAATCAAAATTGACACAGTTTGGTTTGGAAGAGAAAGACCACAATCTGTGTGTTCACAGTGAGATGCTTGCCCTTACTTTTGGGCTGCTCAGCACACCCCCTAGGACAT